>NW_006314869.1:0-241 GCF_000327345.1 Myotis davidii | reverse complement strand
CACATTAGAATGAATAATTATTGGTATAAAGTACATATTTAATATATATGTGTGTGTGTACATTATATCACCTACGTATTAGAAAATAGCTAACACTATAACCTCCACAATGTTATCTGAGGGTGATAGGATAAACTATTATGGATAATATTTATTTCTTTTTTCTAATTCTTTATATTTTCTAAATCTTTTAACATGAGCAAATTTAATTTTTATAAAGATTAATTTTTAAACTCTCAAA
>NW_006314868.1:0-241 GCF_000327345.1 Myotis davidii | reverse complement strand
GTGATGTCATAGCCATTGCAATGTCTTAGCCATCGTGATGGCATAGTTATTGTAAAATCATAGCTATTGTCACCTGATAGCCATTTGTAACGTCATAGCCACTATAGAGTCAGCCACTGTGACATCATACCCATTGTGACGTCATAGCCTTTGTGTCATCCTAGCATTGTACTTCATAGCCATTGTAGCATCATAGTCATAGTGATGACATAGCCATTTTAACATCATAGCCACTATAATG
>NW_006314867.1:0-241 GCF_000327345.1 Myotis davidii | reverse complement strand
GAGCTGTCAACCCCCCTACGTGGGTTCGGACATCCCAGGCCTTCTCTGCTGTTTTCCCCATGACGTCCACGCTCGTCCACTCTCCCGGGGCCCCGCTCCCTCTTGCTCCAGTCTGGATCGGCGTCTCTTTAACCTGCAACACAGCTGTCAACGTTGGACAACACTGCTTTCTTCATTCCGTAATTTCCTCCACTTCCCTTCTGTGTTAGAACCCTGTTTCCTCTCTTATTTGCTCTTTTTT
>NW_006314866.1:0-240 GCF_000327345.1 Myotis davidii | reverse complement strand
GAGATTCCACATATGAGTGAAATCATATGGTATATACCGTTTTCTTTATCCACTCATCCGTTGCTGGAATTTAGGTTGACTTCATGTCTTGACTATTATGAATTGTGCTGCAATGAATATAGGAAGGCAGGTATCTTTTTAAGAGGATGATTTCATTTCCTTTGGATATATATCCAGGAATGGGATTATTAGATCATTTGACAGCTATACTTTTAATTTTTTGAGGAAACTCCATACTGT
>NW_006314865.1:0-241 GCF_000327345.1 Myotis davidii | reverse complement strand
CCTCTCACTTCTAACAAATAAAAAGAATGCCCTCGAGAATACTGATTTTGCAAAGAGATAAAATAATATTTTTAAAAAAATATCATTACCTAACAATGTATAGATTATTTTGGATAAAAATAAAATATAAAAATATTTACAGTTTAAATATTAAAGTTTGTGTGAAATTGTATAGTTCACTTAAGTTTGCAATACATTAATCTCTCCTGAAAAATAAGATGTTTAGACTAAATAATTTCTA
>NW_006314864.1:0-241 GCF_000327345.1 Myotis davidii | reverse complement strand
TAATCTCTGGGGCAATAGGTGTAAATTTGGGTTGTGTTGGATAAACAGAAATGTATGGTCCAAATAGAAGCTGCTTTGTCAGTGTGGGTCCTGGAGAGATGAGGCATGGAGCAGAATCAGAGGCAACCCATAATGGTCCCACCTGGGAGAGAAATCACCCTTTGTAAGCCACTAAGATATTGGGGTCCATTGTGTTTACAGCACAATTTAGCCAACAAACAGAAGTTTAATAATATAGCTG
>NW_006314863.1:0-240 GCF_000327345.1 Myotis davidii | reverse complement strand
TCATAGGGTGTTGTAATGGTTCATTAATAGAACAAAGCACATTTAAATACACCTATTCACACAGAAAGTGTTCCAGAATTGTTGGCTATTATCTTCTTCATCATAGTTGATTTAATGCAAATTCAGTCTTCTGCTTCAGCTTGACTTTTAATAAGGTATATATGTTTTTTAACTTGTCATTTCCCTCTTCCATTATCCTCAACTACTATTTTAAATCAGCATATTTTCTTCAACTGATCT
>NW_006314862.1:0-240 GCF_000327345.1 Myotis davidii | reverse complement strand
CCGATGCTTTCAACAATCTCTTCTTCTCTAATCCCAACTTCTACTTATGAAATCCCTAGGCTCTCGCGCTGCACCTGTGCAGTAACTAACCAGGAAGGCTGTGGAACCGTAGTAGACCGCACTGAACACCAAGAGAGGAGAGGGGGTATTTGCTTCAAGAAAGGGAGTGAAGGAGACAGTTGGTTGCCTCTCTACCAAAGAGCTTCCGCCCAAGAGGCTAGCAGCAGAGCATGTCCTATT
>NW_006314861.1:0-240 GCF_000327345.1 Myotis davidii | reverse complement strand
TTTTATATCCCACATATGGGTGAAATCATATGGCTCCTGATTTTTTCTGTCTGACTGATTTCATTCAGCATGGTATTCTTAAGATCCATCGATGTTGGTGCAAATGGCAAGATCATCTTTCTTGTGACTGAATAGTAATCCATTGTATATATGTACCAGATCGTTACCCAGTCATCCATCAAAGGACAGTTCGGTTGTTTCCACGTATTAGCCACTGTGAATAATGCTGCAGTGAACATA
>NW_006314860.1:0-240 GCF_000327345.1 Myotis davidii | reverse complement strand
TGACTCTGAGGAGAGGAAAAGAGGGCAGGCAGTTAGGTGAAGGTCACACAGACAACCTCTACCCATTCACTACTGGCCTTAGACTGCACATGACCCCATATAAATGAGTGCTAGACAATGTGCAGGAGAGATACTAGGCTAGACTGCTCCTTCAGTACACACACTGACTTAAAACCTGATTCATTTTTCAGAGGAGGATTCTCTCAGAGGTTGCCGTGGCTGCCCCTCAGAGATATCTGT
>NW_006314859.1:0-240 GCF_000327345.1 Myotis davidii | reverse complement strand
AGGTCCACAGAGGGAAGAAAGAAAGCCTTCCACACCTGTGCCTCTCACCTCACAGTAGTTATCCTGTGCTATGGCATGGCCATTTTCATTTACATCCAGCCCAGCTCTGGCCCCTCTGGCCTTCAGGAGAGGTTGATCTCTCTCTTCTATGCCATTTTGACACCCATGCTGAACCCCATGATTTACAGTCTAAGGAATAAGGAAGTGAAGGGGGCCTGGCAGAAACTATTAGGGCAATTA
>NW_006314858.1:0-240 GCF_000327345.1 Myotis davidii | reverse complement strand
GCCGCCGTGGTATTAGGGCCACCGGCGTGTCACGCTTTCTTGTGTCCTGAGTTCCGCAGTAAGAAATTCGCTGGTGGCTCACTAACCCCAGCTCCTCCTCAGGCTGGTCCCGTCCCACGTGTGTTCGATCCTGAGGAGACTGACTCAGTCTCCAATACATGTGGTTACTGATAGCAGTGTCGTCATGTAACTCACTTACACATGGTCATTGAACATTGCCAACCAGGCCAACGTTACACC
>NW_006314857.1:0-240 GCF_000327345.1 Myotis davidii | reverse complement strand
CATTTTTGTAGCTACACACAATAGAAATGAAATGATTATTTAGCAAAAATCCAAGTGTATGCAAGTTATGACAACTATACTCTTCTTTGCTCTCACCACTTGAAGCCTGGACTCCTTCTGTAACCTTGAATTTGACCCCATTTATTCTCTGTCCCTGAACCTGTCTTGCCCTCTGGTAACCACCATTCCGTTGTCTGTATCTACAAGTTGTTTTTATTTCTTCACTTGTTGGTTTTTGCT
>NW_006314856.1:0-240 GCF_000327345.1 Myotis davidii | reverse complement strand
ATGGATATGTTACAAGTACGTAGAGTGATGAGGCACCACTCACTCATGGATTATAAAATCGACTGAATGAGTCACAAACAGCATAAAAATCCCCCAAGAGAATAGAAAATATAAGAATATATTACACTTGAAGGGGTAAATACTATTTTGTAAAGCTTTTGTTTTATTTATATATGTATATATTTTTATGTCTTACTGTGGGTCACAGTCAAAATATTGGAAAAAATTTTAGTAATTAGA
>NW_006314855.1:0-240 GCF_000327345.1 Myotis davidii | reverse complement strand
TCCACCTGGCGTGTTGGTGGGACATGTATAGTTTTGTTCATATTTTTACTAAGCTCTGTTGTTCTACCTGTCACCCTCTATGAGTGAGGGCAAATTGATCTCTCTCTCTCTCTCTTTCTTTTCTTCTTCTTTTCTTCGACTTCTTGTCCTTTCTCGCAGTCTCTCTCTGTATCTCTGTCTCTGTCTGTCTTTCTCTCTCTCTCTCACATCAGTAAAAGCATTTTGAGCCAAGCTGGTGTT
>NW_006314854.1:0-240 GCF_000327345.1 Myotis davidii | reverse complement strand
TTTTTCAATTCTTGGCATAGGGGAGCAAGGAACCTTAGAGATGAAGTTTACTCAGGTCACAGTGAAGAAAACAGGTCTGGAAAGAATAAATAACGTGTCTTAAGTCACACAGTAAGTATTATAGGAGTCCAAAAATGTATGGTCTGAGAGGCAGGGCTCAGTTGTCCCAGGCATGAACAGAAGTGCCATCAAGACAGGTGGCCAGGTAGGGCATGTCAAACTCAAAGGCTAACACAGGCC
>NW_006314853.1:0-240 GCF_000327345.1 Myotis davidii | reverse complement strand
ATTGGGGCAGGCTTTGTTTCTAGGTATACATGACCATCATTTCCCTAGCCTGATATGATCTTATTGATTTAACTTTTGGAGCAGGACTTTGTTCAGAATATATTTTAGAAGGTATCTAATGAGAAAGCTGATATGTTGTAGAATTGCATGTAAAGTTTTAGTTCTTTATAATATTTAAAGATAGAATATTAATTTTGCTTATGCCTAAAATTTCTATTATAAATCAAGGAGCAAGGAGGA
>NW_006314852.1:0-240 GCF_000327345.1 Myotis davidii | reverse complement strand
GGGCGAGGGGCCTGGTGTTCTGGTCTCTGGTCCCTAACGTAGCTGGCTTTTTATATATGCTGGTATAGACATCATTACAAAATAATACTAGTGGCTACAATTTATTATTGAGTGTTATACATGTGCGAGGCAGTGTACTCGGCCCTTTAATATATTACCTCATTTCATTCTCATGTGATAGATGAAAAACCAGAAGCCTAGAGAGGCTACAGGATGTGTCCGGGCTTGTGATGTTGGTGG
>NW_006314851.1:0-240 GCF_000327345.1 Myotis davidii | reverse complement strand
GAGGTGAGCCAGCACTGTGCTCCTCTTTTCCTCCGGGAAAACAAAACGATGTTCAGGGCCTCCTCAGAAGGACAGGCCCCGTAAATACCTCACTTAGGACCCAAATAGATCTACAAGTTATAGAAGGGTCACGGGCAAGTAGACTCATCCACAAGTAGGCCAGAATTCAACTTCAAATTCAATACCACACTGGATTTAAAAAAAAAAAGTTCTTATTGATTTGAGAGAGAGAGAGAGAAA
>NW_006314850.1:0-240 GCF_000327345.1 Myotis davidii | reverse complement strand
AAATATCTATGCTATGAAAATTATATAAGAAAAATTTATTAAAAGCCATGTAAAAGTATTTAAAAACAATAGCTTTTTCTGAGTCTTGGGGTTTTCTTGCAATTTATACAAAATTTTTTATTTATTTATGATTTAATAAAAACAAATGACAAGGACATTATAAAAATATATCATAAGGTATAAAAAATCAGATTATTCATCCAACCCAATTGTACAGAGGAAATAATCTTTTACTTCAGT
>NW_006314849.1:0-240 GCF_000327345.1 Myotis davidii | reverse complement strand
CAAATTTCATGCACCAGGCCTCTAGTATAACAAAAACAGCAAAAGAAATCTTAACAGAACATGACAATGTGATAAATACCATAACTAAACCTTATTATCCCTCACATATAATTAATGCAAACATATAAAATCAATAGCTAAATTACATCCAGTATGGGATTAAAGGAGATGGCAAATTATATCTAAGAAATTATCATCGTATAAAAATACTTTCTTTTTTTAAAATATATTTTATTGATT
>NW_006314848.1:0-240 GCF_000327345.1 Myotis davidii | reverse complement strand
TTTGGAGCTAAAGTTTCAAAAAATACTTTATTTTAAATCGGCGCTTCTCAATTTCAAATGTGCATACGAATTGCCTGGGGATCTTGGGAACGTGCAGATTCTGATTCGGTAGGTCTGGGGGGCCCACATTTTTAGGGAGCCCCAGGTGGTGCTGATGCTGCTGTCCAGGGTATTAATAGTCTAGGTCTATTAATTTTTTTAAACCTTCACCCAAGGATATATCTATTAATTTTAGAGAGA
>NW_006314847.1:0-240 GCF_000327345.1 Myotis davidii | reverse complement strand
TGATGGAAGTTTCTCTGATCTAGGATTGGCCCATCGCTGGGAGAACACTATTGTGGCATAGGAGGTCAGTCCGTCAAGACGATCCTCAGCAAAAAGATAATGTGCATGTTAGGCTCCATCTCATCTTTTTGCGCCATTCTTCCCTTGGTGGTCATTTTCTCAGGTGCTTTTATTCTCCTACCTGCAACCAACCCAATGTGCTCCTCACCCTACTTCAGAGCATAGTCTGAAAACAGAACT
>NW_006314846.1:0-240 GCF_000327345.1 Myotis davidii | reverse complement strand
TGTTTTGTACTTCCCCTCTACTTCCCACACTGATGGAAGGAAACCCATAATCTTGTGCTCCTTTGGAACTATGAACCCCCCCTCCTTTTTAACTAGTAATTGTTCTGTTTCTGATTAAGCTGACATAACACAACTCTGGATCATGTCAGCCGAACGACGTAGGTCTCTGATCATATGTCAACTAAGCACTGAGACAGCACCGGGACCAGCAGAAAATCATGCATTCATGGTTTCATGTCG
>NW_006314845.1:0-240 GCF_000327345.1 Myotis davidii | reverse complement strand
CTTCCTCTCTGAAATTAATAAAAGTATATTAAATATATATATATTCATATACAATGGAAAAAATATCCCTGATTGAGAATAAACAACAACAAAAAATGTTTGGAAAGTAACAGGAGCCATGTTTTGTCAAGGAAGTCTTTCTGAAAATTAGGTCTGGGCTCAGCCTCTCTGAATTCCATTCCCTGCTCTGACTGGAGTCAGAACTTGTATTTGCAAGCTGTAAGTAACATGTTACAAGGG
>NW_006314844.1:0-240 GCF_000327345.1 Myotis davidii | reverse complement strand
AATATCCCTCTGAGGCTGCCTGCCCGCCTTGTCCTTTCAAAGTAAAGAATAAAGCTCTGCATTTATATATTCCCACATATACATGCATAAATATATATTTACATGTATCCATGTATGTATAGACTTATGTGTATGAATGTATGTGTTTCATGTTGTGTGTGTACTCTCTTTTCAGTTGGTCAGCTCTTCTCACGCATGCAGTTTTTAATGATGAACGTTTGAATGCGGGGTTGTGCACAC
>NW_006314843.1:0-240 GCF_000327345.1 Myotis davidii | reverse complement strand
AATCCCAGTCCTACCTTAGATCTAGTTAGACTGTACAGTTATCTGCACCGTGTAATCTACCACTCTACTACAGACCCCATGTATCTAGGACTAGAGCTATTCATTACCTCCAGAGGCATTACTAATGGGAGGCTTCCCTGATCCCTGCTTTCTTCCTCTCCTACTATATCTGGAATAGATGTCCCTACTCTACTCCTAGTATACTCTGTGCTTACACTCTTACAGAATTTATCACACTAC
>NW_006314842.1:0-240 GCF_000327345.1 Myotis davidii | reverse complement strand
TTGAGCTCACCACATATTTTCACAAATTTTTAGATGTGCATTCACAATGTTAACATCGCCTCACATGCCTTTATCAACACTCTCTCTCAGCAAAAGTCCTCCTCATACCAAGGCCGATCACCTACATCACGCCACCTGTGGAGTTTCCCATTAGTCTGTCAAACGGAATTAGTTTTTTAGCCCTCTGTAATCCTATAGCTTTGTGCACATCTTAAGTTCAATATTTTTAACATAGTAATA
>NW_006314841.1:0-240 GCF_000327345.1 Myotis davidii | reverse complement strand
AATAATGAACTTGGGGATGTCAATTTCTTTTCTGTCCCTAAAGGCTAATCTATGGATGATTCTGTTTGCAGAACCTTAAACAGGTTCACCTCAAACAGATGTCATGATAATTTTTCTGTGAATACCAGACTTTGCAATCTCATCAATCATTTGTGTTTATTTTAAATGAAAAAAGAAAGAAAGGAAGGAAGAAAGAAAGAGCAAAAAAAAAAGTGTCCCAAGGAAGTCAATTGTTTTGGC
>NW_006314840.1:0-240 GCF_000327345.1 Myotis davidii | reverse complement strand
TAAGACATCCCAAGCTAACGATGACCTTGGGGCTTCAGAGGGAAGGAAGATCACTGAAGGACGATTAGAAGAGCAGATGATCAGTAATTAGAGGTTTGCTTTGCCGTACAGATAGGTCATAAAACATTATCTCTGATCATCTCTAACGCTAGGCAAAGCCCCTAATTCAAGTTCTAGGTAGGTAAGAGGGGAGGGGCAGAAGTTTCCTTTGAGCCCACAGAACTCAGAACAATCCACACA
>NW_006314839.1:0-240 GCF_000327345.1 Myotis davidii | reverse complement strand
CATCATATATAAGAATAAACTCAAAATGGATTAATTAAAGACCTAAATGTAAGACCTGAAACCCTAAAACTCCTGAAGGGAAGCATAGGCAATAAACTCTCTGACGTAGTTCTTAGTAATATCTTTTCTGATGTATTTCTTTGGGCAAGGCAAACAAAATAAAAAATAAACAAATTGAACTATAATCAAATTAAAAAGGATTTGCAAAGCAGAAGAAACCATCAACAAAATGAAAAGACA
>NW_006314838.1:0-240 GCF_000327345.1 Myotis davidii | reverse complement strand
CCACGCACGCACTGCTGGGCACGGCGTACAGTGGCAGGCGACTCAGGACATCCCTCCTCCCGCAGGGACAATGCAGGTGAGGAGACAGACGCAGGGTAAGTACTGTGCCCAGGTCTGGGCAGTAAGCAAATGTGAGTTGCCAGCGCCACTCTGGCATGTGGGTGACCGAGGACAGGGCCCGTCTTACCTCGGGTCAGGGGCTGAACCGAGAGCCTCTGGAGAGTGAAGAGCGCCATGTGC
>NW_006314837.1:0-240 GCF_000327345.1 Myotis davidii | reverse complement strand
CAAAGTAAAGTCCTGGCAAGTGGAGTCCTAAAATTAACTTATCAGTCTTCCAAGTAGATTTGTGAACATTGTTTCTTACAAATTCACTGGGTGACATATTTTCTTTCCAACGTTCTTTTCTCTTGGAGGTGGCATAGTTCAAGAACATCAATCAACACACACTACTGGACCTTAGCTTTCTCATTAGCACTATATGTTTGAGAAAGGTATAAAATATCTAAGGAAAGACTGGGACTTGAG
>NW_006314836.1:0-240 GCF_000327345.1 Myotis davidii | reverse complement strand
AAAAGAAAGGCAGAAAGTAGCAAGATAAAGGTGGGCTAGAAAGATGGCAAGCTGGCTACTGCTAAAGCATGTATTGCTACCTTAGAAATACAAAGCACAAGAGCCATTCTTTCCAAGCCTCATAGTTCAGTATTAAAGAACAAAAAGAGCACTACATCACAGTATGACATTAATAGTTATAAGACTCCAAGTAAAAAGAGACAAGGACATGCCCTAGCCCGTTTGGCTCAGTGGATAGAG
>NW_006314835.1:0-240 GCF_000327345.1 Myotis davidii | reverse complement strand
AAAACGATTTTGTAGCTGCCTCCATGAGGACAGATTAGAACTTTTTCTCCCTTTGATTCTGGGATGACCTTTAACTTTGGGAAATAGCCGGCTGTGAAAGGGAGAGGTACCAATCCTAATCATAGGTCTTAAGAAAGCTTGCACATTTGCGCTTACAGTATGAGATCTCAACCACCACGAAGAACATAAGCCTAGGCAAGGAGGATAAAAGACCAGGTGCAGTGGAGCAAAATCCTTCCA
>NW_006314834.1:0-240 GCF_000327345.1 Myotis davidii | reverse complement strand
ATTACAATTAGGAAAAAAATGGAAACCAGCCTAATGAGGTCTACTTGTTGGCTCCTACATACATCTCCAACCTCAACCACTCACTATTCCTCTCTTTATTCCCCTCCACACATTTCAGCCACACTGGCTTTCATTCAGATTGCTGAATTCACAAAGCTCTTTCATCTCAGAGCCTTTGCCTTCTCCCGCTCCACCACCTCATCTCTTGGAAGGGCTTTCTCTTTCTCAGCCTTCAAGCCT
>NW_006314833.1:0-240 GCF_000327345.1 Myotis davidii | reverse complement strand
AAAAAAGCAATCTCCACTTGGCTTTAAAATGCTTCTTATTGATTCGATTTCTGATTTCCCCCACACCCTAACCACATTAAGTCATAAGAAGCGATATGTTCATTTTACAGGTGAGAAAAAGTAAGTCCAGAACAGCTAAAGAACTATCTTAGGGTTCAAACAGCATGACTAGAAGAGCTGGGACCAGAATTTGGGTCTTCCCACTACACCAGTGGTCGGCAAACTGCGGCTCGCAAGCCA
>NW_006314832.1:0-240 GCF_000327345.1 Myotis davidii | reverse complement strand
AAAAAAAACAACTGTTTAAAAACAAAAACCCTATACGCCCCCTCCACCACCACTACTACTATTGTGAAAGTCACTGATTTCAGGTTGGCATAACAGATGTGGGTGATATAAATACATTACCATTTTTCCTTATTTAAAAAAGGTAGCATATTTTGTACATTGCTCTGCTCCATGCTTCCTTTTAGAGAACTGTTTCAATCATATAGAAAAATAGATGTTTTTATAACAAACACCTAAGCA
>NW_006314831.1:0-240 GCF_000327345.1 Myotis davidii | reverse complement strand
TGACTTATTGCTGCCTGCTAAGAAGTAGGCATTGAGAAGGGCCAGTGTATACAAAAGCAAAGCCCTGCATTATAGGGAAGGAGGGGCTCTATTGCTTGTTTGCAGATTAAGCAAAACGAAGCACAGGAAACAAGGCTTCCATTGACTGCAATCTAATTATGTGCTTTTTAATATTCACATAATAGTTAACAAAAATTTGATCTAAAGGATATTCTCATTACTACTTAAAACCAATAATTA
>NW_006314830.1:0-240 GCF_000327345.1 Myotis davidii | reverse complement strand
GGTTTTATCAGGCTCAGTCTGGCTGCTGGCGAACAGAGAATGAAGGAGGATGTACTAGTCCCCTCAGGCTGCCACAACAAGGTACCAAAGACTGGATGCTTTAAAGAGCAGAAATTTGATTTCTCAGTTCTGGAGGTTAGAAGTCTGAAATTAAGGTGACGGATGGCATGGCTGGTTTCTTCTGAGGGCTGTAAAGATAGGATCAGTTTGAAGCTTTGCCCCTTGGCTTATAGATGACTA
>NW_006314829.1:0-240 GCF_000327345.1 Myotis davidii | reverse complement strand
TTATTGAGTGTGGGGATTTTCATACAAAAGTCTTGGGTTTGCAGCAGTTTCTTAATAGAAATAGCTAACTAAATATATTGTCTAATCAATAATATAGAGTCCATTTTAGTTGGAAAAATCACCTTTATTCAATGGTATTTACAAGGTGATATTTCTTTTCTTTTTGTATATTGATAAGTCACATCAATAACCTGCATTTTTATATTTCTTCTTTTTTAAAAATATATTTTATTGGTTTTT
>NW_006314828.1:0-240 GCF_000327345.1 Myotis davidii | reverse complement strand
TTAGCATGTTACCCTTTTATTAGTATAGATCAGAGTGGTGAAAGCAGACATCCCTTGTTCCTGATCTTAAGGGGAATGCTTTTGGTTTGTTCCCATTGAGTATGACATTGGCTGTAGGTTTTCATATAACTCAATACCAAGAAGACAAGCAATCCAATTAAAAATGTGTAAAGGGCCTGGCCAGCATGGCTCAGAGGACGAACATCTACCTATGAGCCAGGAGATCACAGTTCAATTCCC
>NW_006314827.1:0-240 GCF_000327345.1 Myotis davidii | reverse complement strand
CACAAGATGGCCATCACAAGATGGCCACCACAATATGGCCTCCCCCACGTCATCACAAGATGGCCCCCCCACATTGTCACCAGATGGCCGGCAGGGGAGGGCTGTTGGAGGTAACCAGGCCTGCAGGGGAGTGCAGTTGGTGCCAACCAGTCCAGCAGGGGTTGGCAGTTGGGGGCCAGCAGGGGAACACAGTTGGGGTGGACCAGACCTGCAGGGGATGGCAGTTGGGGGCGACCAGGC
>NW_006314826.1:0-240 GCF_000327345.1 Myotis davidii | reverse complement strand
CCAGCTGGGCCCCACCCTCCCTCCCCCCTTTCTCTACATGGCAACTTCTCCTCCTGAAAAGAAGTGCATATTTAGCAAGTCTTTATCTTAATTGCTGGCTAGTCTTAGCTTACACAAACTTTCAAACCCCAATTTTCTTTATGCCAGTATATTTTGTTTTGCCATTTCTTTTCCTTTAGTTTAGAGAGCTCAACTTAATTAAGAAATAGACCATGGTCTCGATCGTTATGACACATCTTC
>NW_006314825.1:0-240 GCF_000327345.1 Myotis davidii | reverse complement strand
AACACCATATTTCAAATGAATCAATTTTTTCCTATCAGCCATCTTCACTGTCCAACTTTCGCATCCATACATAGGAATTGATAGTACGAGGGTATAGCTTTGGTCTGTAATGACACATCTTTGCTCTTGGAGATCTTCCCAAATTCTTCTATTGCTGCCTTTTGAGTCTGTCTTGTCTTGATTTCTTGCTGTAGCCTCCATCTCATCTGATGACTGAACCAAGGTAAACAAAATCTTTAA
>NW_006314824.1:0-240 GCF_000327345.1 Myotis davidii | reverse complement strand
AAAAAAAAAAAAAAAGAATGTCATTGGAATTTCGATAGGGATTGCATTGACTCTGTAGATTGCTCAGGGTACTATGAATATTTTAAAAATATACTTCCAATTCATAAGCATGGACTAACTTTCCATTTATTTGTGTGTTCAGTTTCTTTCATCAGTGTTTTATAGTTTTTAGTAGAGAGGTATTTTACCTCCTGGATATTACTAGGTATTTTATTCTTATGGTACCATTGTAAATGGAAT
>NW_006314823.1:0-240 GCF_000327345.1 Myotis davidii | reverse complement strand
TGCTGCAGAATTAGTTTATGTGTGCCATGAGATTAAAAAGTTCACTGTGTTATTGTAAGGTTTAAGTTAGTTATTAAAAGGCAATGTTTTAAAGAGCTTTCGAATTTTTTTACTATTATTTTCAAGCCCACATTCCTTTAAGCCTACATTCTGCATCTTCTTTTAATATCTTCATGCTTTCTTAAAGAGATTGATTTCCAAAAGGAATCTTAAGACTTCGTGTTGAACTCCACTTACCCC
>NW_006314822.1:0-240 GCF_000327345.1 Myotis davidii | reverse complement strand
ATTTTCTGTTTACTTATCTGATTGAGCACTATACAATTATATCCTTTCTTTTCGTGCCATAAAATGCTAGGAATTGCATCCTTTCCAAGTTTGGACAGTTCATTTAATCTTGATTTTATTTCCATTATTAGTAACTATGGAGCTAAAGTAAGTAGATAACTACTTGTATATATCCTCTAGCTATAAGATTTTATAGGGATCGTATTGCTCATTTTCCAGAATTGAACATTAACCACCAAT
>NW_006314821.1:0-240 GCF_000327345.1 Myotis davidii | reverse complement strand
TCTAAATCTATAAAAATATATATTTTTAAATGTTGGATATCAAGATTGAGAGATAGCATTAGGCCACATTTGGCTTTATAGAATAAATAGTTGAACTAGTTGCCTCAATGTCATTCTTGATGATTTGAGAAATTTTGAAGGTAAAATGAACTCTAGAAATCAGGTTTCTTCCATTAACATTTTCAGTAAAATGTTCCTTTATGTGAAACTAGAGGCCCAGTGCATGACATTTATGCACTC
>NW_006314820.1:0-240 GCF_000327345.1 Myotis davidii | reverse complement strand
AGGAGGAAGAAGAACAAAAAAAGTCGAGCAGGTATTTTTTTCTGTCAGCTTGTTTCAGCAAAGTCCTATCTGCCCAGGCAGAATTTACACCCCAGAAATGGGCAAAGCCCACCTCCACCCAACATAATTGATGCAGGCATGCGGGCACTCACATCCCAGTGTCCTCCCTAAGGCCTGCTTTTTAAAGGCTTCTCATTCTCCAAAGCACCAGGCTGAGAGATAGAGACATCTGTGCGCCCA
>NW_006314819.1:0-240 GCF_000327345.1 Myotis davidii | reverse complement strand
CCTGGGTTGCAGGTTTGATCCCCAGCTCTGGTCCACTTGATGTGTTTCTCTGCATTGGATGTGTCCGTCTTTCCCTCTCTTGCTTCCACTTTTTCTAAAAAAAATCAATGAAAAAAAAATGCTTCTGTGAGGGTTAACAACAACAGTAACAACAAAACAAAGACAATTTTAAAATTTGCGTTAATATTTGATATAGATGCAAACATCAATAGCAGAAAACATGAAATTGATGAAATTGGC
>NW_006314818.1:0-240 GCF_000327345.1 Myotis davidii | reverse complement strand
AGATTAGTTAATAGCAAGGAAAGAGATATCAAACGCCTACCTTTGAAAACGTGCCTAAAATGCTCCTTTAATGTCATCTTCAAGGGCCTTAGAATCAATATTTACCTTTAAAAACAAACATTTTTGAAGTAACAGATCCTAATGTCTTAGGGGTCTTTAGACAGAGATGGATCTGATATTTTTTTAAAAAAATTGATGTCAGAAGATACATGCAAATATAAGGAAGTTCTTTTAAAAAAA
>NW_006314817.1:0-240 GCF_000327345.1 Myotis davidii | reverse complement strand
TCTCTGAAATCAATAGAAATGTATTTTTAAAATTTGGCTCCTGCTTTTATTGTATTTGTTGTCTATTTTATCACAAAATACAAAGCTTTATCCTTACTAGAGAGAATTCTGGCTTATGTTTATAAAGGTAGACGATTTTTAAATGGTTATAGTCTCAAGTTTCTAATTATAAAAGTATGGAGGACATTATAATACCTTGTTCTAACAACTATTTTTTAAAATATATTTTTATTGATTTTA
>NW_006314816.1:0-240 GCF_000327345.1 Myotis davidii | reverse complement strand
CACTCTAACCACTTAGAAACACCGGCCAGGGTGTCCTCCCTTTTTTTTTTTTTTTTAGCTGGGTCAATGAGACAAACTGCATGCCTACATCAGGGATGTGACTGAGGCAGATAAACTTTTCACCCTGGAAATCCCATTTTGGCTGATTACTACCTGTCAGTAGAGGTGGCTTCTCTACTTCTCATTTGAAGAGTCCAATTACTTTGAAAATCTTCAGTGCTTTAGTGAAAGAAAGTGGGG
>NW_006314815.1:0-240 GCF_000327345.1 Myotis davidii | reverse complement strand
GTGCTGGAGACTATTCGGAACCTGATGAACACTGACTGTGTGGTACCTGCCTGGCTGCATGACATCATTTTAGGTTACGGGGATCCAAGCGGTGCACATTATTCAAAAATGCCCAATCAGATCGCCACCCTCGATTTCAACGACACATTTCTCTCCATTGAGCATTTGAAAACCAGCTTCCCTGGTCATAATGTTAAAGTAACTGTGGATGACCCAGCTCTACAGATACCCCCTTTCAGG
>NW_006314814.1:0-240 GCF_000327345.1 Myotis davidii | reverse complement strand
AACTATCATATGATCCAACAATCCCACTTCTTGGAAAATAGTCCCAGAAATTGAAATTAATATCTCAAGGAGATATCTGCACTCCTGCATTCACTGCAGTATTATTCATACTAACCAAGACATGGAAACAATATATATGTCCATCAATGAACAAATAGACAAGGAAGCTGTGGTATATGCATACATTGAAATATTATTAATCCTTATAAAGAAGGAAATCCTGCCATTTGGGACAACATG
>NW_006314813.1:0-240 GCF_000327345.1 Myotis davidii | reverse complement strand
TTTTCAGTCGAATGTTCACAAACAAGTAATGTACTCAAGGGGCTATGTCCCAAAAGACCTCAACTCTCATAAATATAGCCTTGCTCTATAATGACAATTCTTTGGCAATTGTCCTTATTGTTGAGGTACCAACATCTGCAGGTAATAATTTCTTTTTATATTGATAAGAGAAAATGCTTTTTAAAATTTTTGCATTAGAAGTTAAGGTTTGGTTATTCTAAATCATTTGTTGAGCATTCA
>NW_006314812.1:0-240 GCF_000327345.1 Myotis davidii | reverse complement strand
CTTACGTAAATGAATTCTATTCAGGGATGTAACCAGGTTAGCAAGGGTAACCTGAAATTTAATGTACATAAGTGGAAAGGAATATAGTGTAAACTATAAATATAAATATTTTATGAGAAGAGTCATACCTAACATGAGATATTTATGTGAAGCTATTCAGGTAAGATGAGCTTTACAAAACACAATCCAATAAAAACTTACATAAAAAATAAATTATGAAATTTAAGCAATCAAATTTTT
>NW_006314811.1:0-240 GCF_000327345.1 Myotis davidii | reverse complement strand
CAGCACGGAAACTTTTAACACTGTACCTAGAGGCATTCAACAAAACTTAGAGAAAAATACATTTCTGGTCATAGACAGTTCAAATATCAAAGCACTCACAACCACGGCTCCAACTGGCTGGTCTGACTCTTCCTTTTCTACCAGTATTGCACTCCAATCAATTTTTGGTATTATATACCGATCCATTTCACACTGAAAGTAGAACATTTTGATTAGGAAAATGTACTTAAGAGGATAACT
>NW_006314810.1:0-240 GCF_000327345.1 Myotis davidii | reverse complement strand
CTCCTGAGATTGGAGTTGAGGTTTTCCTGGTAAGGCCGCAGAGCGTCAAAACCACCAGATCAGCAGTAGACAGGAAAGCGGGTTCAAAGTGTGATTCTTCCCTACCCCCAATCATTCTTTTGCTTTCAGAAACTTTGTGAACAGACAGGCTAAGTGTAACCTTAATGGAGAATGTGTCTCAAAAACGTGGCCGTGACAGAAACATACTTTAATACCATGTTTACACGTATACTTGGACGA
>NW_006314809.1:0-240 GCF_000327345.1 Myotis davidii | reverse complement strand
TTGGGAGTGCTGAGAGCTAAATGTCTCTGCAGTGGTGCCTGACTCTGCTTTGTTGTGGATAACTCTACCCCTCTAGGAGAAGGACTTGATCTCAAACCTGTTTCAAGTGCTGGCTCCTTGATACCAAGTTCAGAGTCGGAGTAGGGGCTCTGGGAATGCTGCTGATCCCAAATTGGAATAAGCAGGATCTGGCCACGTAGTCAGTGATTGAGTATAAAAGGAACTGCCTCCCACCCCTGC
>NW_006314808.1:0-240 GCF_000327345.1 Myotis davidii | reverse complement strand
CATCGGTCAGGAGGTCTATGATCGAATTGTGTGCTTTGGTTCCCAGCTTGTGGTCGTGCTTTACTTTGTGAACCTTTCACAATGACTAGGTGGAAAGCCTGCCCTCTCTTGTATACCACGTTTTCAAATATACATTTGTTGGCTTGTTCAACACGCTGAAGTCATACATGACAAACTCTCACCGGAGTGTTCTGTAAAGTTTTAGTTACCGCTTCATTTGGTGGTGTGCTAGCCCGATCA
>NW_006314807.1:0-240 GCF_000327345.1 Myotis davidii | reverse complement strand
ATAAAGGAAAGGCCTGGGCTGGGCAGAGGGGCGGGTCCTGGAGGCCCAGTCAGGTGACCTCTCTCCTCCAGCCAGGACTGTCTCCCAGGAGAAGTTCCAGGCACCTGCAACCCTGGGGGACGAGGGGAGGGGGAGCAAATGGGAAGACAAGACCCCAAGATCCTCCAGGGAGGACCCAGGAACCAGAGAGCGAAGGAGGGACCCTGGGACCCTGGCCTGGGGCTGCAGCTCCTGGAGAGC
>NW_006314806.1:0-240 GCF_000327345.1 Myotis davidii | reverse complement strand
GCCATGAAAAGACATGGAGGAAACTTAAATGTATATTACTATGCATTTAATGCATAGTAATGAAATAGGCTAATTTGCAAAGGTTACATACTATATGATTCCAGCACTATAACATTCTGGAAAAGACAGGACAAAACTATGGAAACAGTAAAAAGATCATGGGTTGCCAGTGATTGGAGGGGTAGGGAGGGGAGAAAAGGTGGAATGCAGAGGATTTTTAGGGCAGTGAAAATACTCTTT
>NW_006314805.1:0-240 GCF_000327345.1 Myotis davidii | reverse complement strand
CACACACACACACACACACACACAGTCCCTGCTTTTATTCTCCCCATAGTGTAGAAATGGAGAATGGAGTATAATGATGATGCTTCTACATTTCAGTGTGGGTTAGCTTTCCCTAAAATGAAGGCTGTAATCCTAGTAAAGAAATAGAATGGTCTTCTCTCCACTGCTCAGGGCAAGAAGTTTTCCACATTGGGGTACATTAGGACACTTCTTCATCAGTGTGTTACTACCAGCAACATT
>NW_006314804.1:0-240 GCF_000327345.1 Myotis davidii | reverse complement strand
AGTCCCCCAATTCATTTAAATAGTGGTTCATTTCAAATCCCAAATAGTTCTTTGCAGAAGGAGCAAATCATACCTTTCCTAGTGATAGACATTTGACAGTAGATTCAATTACATTCTCCCAAGATCTCTCATAAACAACAGCAGTGCATCTTAGCATTTCCTATCCGTAAACAAAGGCCAAAAGAGAGAACAGTGTTATTCATGAAAACTTAAAAAGTATAAAATATCAAGTAGATTTCC
>NW_006314803.1:0-240 GCF_000327345.1 Myotis davidii | reverse complement strand
GCAGGTGAAGAGAGAGAGACCCACATGCTCTTTCTGTTCACTCTTCTTAGGTGAGAATCTTAAAGAGTCTTTGGCTTATTTGGTCCAACTGAGCACAAAACAACGGACACGACAGAGTCTCTCTTTGAAGTCGGAGGATGTTTATGGTCACAGATTCCAGATAGCGGCCCTCACAGTTCAGAGTGATAGGGACAGCTGCCGTCAGAGCAGAACGTTTTCAGAATTTGTACCGACCCTAAG
>NW_006314802.1:0-240 GCF_000327345.1 Myotis davidii | reverse complement strand
CAAAGTAATCTGCTCACCTTGGCAATACACACAAGATTCTGGGTAAGAATAAAGTAAAAAATATGTGAAAAAAAGTCAGATTGGCACACAATATGGGCCATAAAACACTATGATGGCTAAAGAGAATGAGAGCAGACTGAATAAAAAAACATTAATCAAGAACTGACATGTGTTGTATTCAAAGCAGGGCATGAGTTTGTTGAAAGTCCTTCACATTTGTCAAGCTTATACAGAAATAAA
>NW_006314801.1:0-240 GCF_000327345.1 Myotis davidii | reverse complement strand
ATGTTTATTGAGGATAGACTCGTGGACGTAATCTGTGACCTTAAAATAGAATATTGAGGAAGGTGGAGAACTACATATATCCCTATACACGTAAAGTGTTGTGGTTGAAAGATTGAACCTGTTGGTCGCTTCCATTTTATATGTAGAGGAAAGGCTACATTTCCTTCCTGTGGCTGCATTTCTTTCAGCAAATTGCGACCTTGGAGCTTCCAGTGAATATCGAAGCATCGATTGATGTTC
>NW_006314800.1:0-240 GCF_000327345.1 Myotis davidii | reverse complement strand
TTGTCATTTTTTGGTGTGCCACAGAATTTTAGAGCCTAGTTAATATGTGCCAATGAAATGAAAAAAAGATAGTGAATTGTCGATTTAGCCGATTTCCCTATATTACATCAAGTAAACAGGAACACTTAGCCTATTTGCTTACTACATGTATCCTTTCTGCTAGAGTAGGAGTAGATGCCGTGAAAAATTTGTAAATAGCACAGTCTGGCCATTGAAAACTACCAATCTAAACATTATTGA
>NW_006314799.1:0-240 GCF_000327345.1 Myotis davidii | reverse complement strand
ACTATCTCTGAGCTAGTATCTACACACAGAGATGAACCAAAGAAAACCTTGAGCAGTGGTGTCTAGTTCCCTACTCTATTGTGGTATGCCTGTCAGTTCATCTCAGCAGAATTCTGACTTGGCCTGAGCCCTACCTAGTAAGCTCCCAATATGACAGCAGCTGAAGATACTATCATATGTGGTTAGAGGGGGAGAAAATGTCCCTTCAGTATGACTCTTATTTATTTACTAGAGGCCTGG
>NW_006314798.1:0-240 GCF_000327345.1 Myotis davidii | reverse complement strand
GTGAAAGGGTTGTTTGACCCACAGGTTGAGAACTGCTGCCTTAAAATAGAAAGATAAAGTTAAATATTATTACAATGATGTCATGTTTTCTCAAAAGGTTAAAATGCTGAATTCCAAAAATAAAAATTTCAGTTATTATACAAATCAATAAAATGGCCTCTTCCTTCACTTTTTAAGATCTGTTTTCCTATAACCATTAGTAATATCATCCCTCTTTTGGACCAGTTTCCAAATCTTTAT
>NW_006314797.1:0-240 GCF_000327345.1 Myotis davidii | reverse complement strand
ATATGGTAGTTCTATTTTTAATTTTTTGAGTAAACTTCATATTTTTTTCCATAGTGGCTGTACCAATTTTCATTTTCACCAACAGTGCACAAAGGTCCCCTTTGTTCCACATCCCTGGCCAGTACTTGTTATTGCTTGTCTTTTAGATAATAGCCATTTCAGCAAGTGGGAGGTGATATCTCATGTTCTTTAAATTAATTTCTCTTCCAATTACACTTGACATACAATATTATATTAGTT
>NW_006314796.1:0-240 GCF_000327345.1 Myotis davidii | reverse complement strand
AGTCTTGGTAGGTTTTGTTTCTAGGAATTTGTCTATTTTATCTAGGTTATCCAATTGGTTTGTATAATTGTTAATAGTGCATTATTAACAATTTTTTTCATTTCTATGGAATCAGTAAGCTCCCCACTTTCATGTCTGATTTTATTAATTTGAATCCTCTTTTTTGTTAGTCCATCTAACTATAAGTTTGTTAATTTTGTTGACCTTTTTGAAGAACCAGCTTTCAGTTCAATTTTTTTT
>NW_006314795.1:0-240 GCF_000327345.1 Myotis davidii | reverse complement strand
GTCAGTGCTCAACCACTGAGCCACACTGGCCGCGTGGTTCTTAAGATTATTTGCCTTCTCTCAATTATGCAAAGTCAGGTAGGGTGCTGACAGCTTCCCATTTGCTTTCCTTTGGGCAATGCTGACTGCTCAAGTCTGTGTGCTTTTTCAATCCTGTACAGTGAGGCCAGCTTTTTGTGTGAGCTCCCTAGTCATCTGCAAAGACTTGCACTTACCTCCCATGGTGTGTGTGTGTGTGTG
>NW_006314794.1:0-240 GCF_000327345.1 Myotis davidii | reverse complement strand
AGCCTGAAGGAACATTAAAAAAGAAGTCACAAAGAAGGAACCGATCTTGTTCAAAAAGTTAAGATTACAGATTAAAATCCCAGCATTTGCCATTCAAAGGGAGTTTTTGTTTGTTTTACCTCATTGAATTCCTACAATTTATTAAAACTTCAAAAATAAGTGCAATGCATTTGGTATAAAGTCTTATAACTGCACAGTCAGAAAACAATGCTGATGACTCCTTATTAGGACAATTTTTTT
>NW_006314793.1:0-240 GCF_000327345.1 Myotis davidii | reverse complement strand
ATTCATGCACCGGGCCTCTAGTATAATATAAAAGACAAGAGCATATTAATCAAATGCAATGTACAGAGCTTTTTGAATCATGGTTCAAACAGACTTAGATATAGAGACAACATTGATAGCATAATTTGGGAAGTGTGAGCACTGCCTGGATATTTGAGGAGATTAAAGAATTATAGCTGATTAGGGAGATACATTGATGATATTGTGTTGTACTTTTTTAATGTAAGCATAGTAAGTGTA
>NW_006314792.1:0-240 GCF_000327345.1 Myotis davidii | reverse complement strand
TATAAAACAACTTCCAAATTAGACTCTCTTCCTAAATTTGGAAAATAGGGATAGGGCAGAGGTTATGTTAGCAATAATAAAGTAGAAAGAACAATGGATTAGGAGCTAGCACACTGGAGGCCAGCATGAGTTCTGCCCATTGATAGGCTCATGTGACCTTATGCATATCCCTTCTTCTCTTAGCCACAGTTTCCTCATTTGTAAGTCAATTTTTTTAAAAAAATATATTTTATTGAATTT
>NW_006314791.1:0-240 GCF_000327345.1 Myotis davidii | reverse complement strand
GTGTGTGTGTGTGCATGTGTGTGAGTGTGTGTGCATATAACGTAGTTTGTGCCCTCCTGGTTTCCCTTTGTCTTTAACCTTGAAACACCGTACTGTACTTTACTAAAAGGTTATGGTCATAGTGAAACCTGAGCTACTACTTGGAAGATGGCCTTGCAATTAAGATATTTGTGTTTATTCTTTCCTTTATTCATTTCATTTACCAATTTACTCACCCATTCAACATGGAAAGCAAAAAAA
>NW_006314790.1:0-240 GCF_000327345.1 Myotis davidii | reverse complement strand
ATTATCACTATTGAAACACACAGATGGACTAATACTGAATTCTTCACGTCTACCCCAAACTTCCAACTCTATATCTTTACCTGTTCTAAATGGTCAAATACATTGGAATAACTACCCACCTTCATCTATCCCATGTAACAACATATTAAGATAACTAGCCGAGGAAAGATTCAGGTATTCAAAAATGGTTTTGTTGGTACACGTGCCCATTTTGCTGTGGTTTCTGTATTAAAAAAAAAA
>NW_006314789.1:0-240 GCF_000327345.1 Myotis davidii | reverse complement strand
ACCTTCCCCAGTGCCAGAAGGAGCACAGTGGAGTGAAGTCCAGCAGAGGGGTCTTCCTGTCATCCAATCTCAGGGGAAACCCTAGCCAGAGGGTGAGCGCCGCGAAGTTCTGCCGCATCACCTCCTGGTACAGGCTCCTCTGCGTGGAGGTGAGGAGCGTCCACTCCTCACGGGAGAAGTACAGGGGCACGTCCTCGAAGATGACCGGGCCCTGCGTCTCCTTGGCCATCGGAACCTGTG
>NW_006314788.1:0-240 GCF_000327345.1 Myotis davidii | reverse complement strand
AGAGGGATCCCTGGGCAATAACCATTTCTCAACCTCCACTTCTCACATTGTAATGGCACTAATTATAGCAGCTAGCATTTATTGAGCATTTACTATGTGCCACACACTGTGCCAAGCGCTTTACCTTCATGATCCCATTCAATCCTCAGAAATACCCCTATTAGGTAGGTACTCTTATTATCTCTAATTTAAATTCAAGACAACTGAGGCTCAGTAACTTGCTTAAAGACATAAAGCTAG
>NW_006314787.1:0-240 GCF_000327345.1 Myotis davidii | reverse complement strand
TTTGTAAATTACTTTTCTCTCGGTTGTCATATTAGAAGATTTCAATGGTGCTATCTATCTTCAAGTTTATTTCTCCTGCCATCTCAAATCTTTCCTGATCCCTATTAGTAAAATTTTCACTTCAGTTATTGTTCTTTTCTGAGAATTTCCACTTGATTCTCTAAAAAAGTATTTTCTTTCTCTTTATTGATATCCTCTACTTGTTATTATCATGATTTATTCCTTATTTAAATGTGGTTC
>NW_006314786.1:0-240 GCF_000327345.1 Myotis davidii | reverse complement strand
AAACTAAATTTTGATTAAATAATTTATTTCCATAGTGAGAACATAAAATTTATATATATGTATAGACTTCAATTCTGGCTGAGTAAGGGATTTATACTATTCCTGAACCAGACAGGTGATAGAAGTGAGGTGACTATTAGGCTGTTTGGAAATTCAACGTGAAGCACTTCCTTATTTCCCAAGACTGGTTTGGGCTGAGATGACTGATTAGGCCAGTGCTGGCTATAGGACTTTATAGGC
>NW_006314785.1:0-240 GCF_000327345.1 Myotis davidii | reverse complement strand
CCCCTTTCCCTCACTTTTGCTTTCTTCCCAATAAGGGATCAGCACATAGGCTTTGCCTCAGGCTGGCTCTGTGCTCTAGGAATTCTGGGTTAGGAAAGAAGTGTGGTCAGGGCACATGAATGAAATATTTGAAATTGAAATTGTGGTGGGATTGAAGTTATTGTAATGACAAGGTCTCAAATATAACCATGGAAGGGCATGGCTTAGATAGAATGGACAACAAGTTCATGGAGAAGAAAA
>NW_006314784.1:0-240 GCF_000327345.1 Myotis davidii | reverse complement strand
TGAAATCAATAAAAATATATTTAAAAAACAGATTTTCAATTTGACTTAACAAAGTAAAAACCAAATATATGCTATAGATAAGAGATGCACCTAAACAAAGTAATTAAGGTTAAAAATAATTGAAAAATGATATTCTAGTCAATGAAGACAATAAGAAATCAGGTGTTGAAATCTTTAAATCAGGCGAAGTACAAGCCAATCCCCAAAGTATTAAACATGAAAAAGAAAGACAATTTTTGT
>NW_006314783.1:0-240 GCF_000327345.1 Myotis davidii | reverse complement strand
GACATTCGAGACTTGAGGGCAGGACTTGTTACGCGCTTCTAGGTGCACCGGAGCCGGTCCGTTCCGCTGTGCGCAGGACAAAGCTAGAAAGCACTCTGCCGGAAGCTCTGGCGAACTGACAACCCCTTCTTCCCTTTGGTCAACAGCGGCACCCGGAGGTCGTTTCGGAAAACTACATATTGCGTAGCTATCCTCAAAGTGTGTAAGGCTCTTGAATCTATGCACTTCGCCTTTTATTTG
>NW_006314782.1:0-240 GCF_000327345.1 Myotis davidii | reverse complement strand
ATGATGACAGAGACTTCTGGAGGAGGCAGAGAGCCGTGCCTGCTTACCGATGATCGCCGTGCTGTATCCTTGCTCCTTGGCCAAGTGTGCAAATGTGGTCTCGTTACGTGGGAGTCCCACAGGGGCCGCGAGGGACATGAGGACACGGCGGTTTCCATTGGAAACCATTCCTAAAGGGGACAGAAAAACACGACCCAGGTGGACACCGTGAGTAGGTAGGTGCTCATCACGGGAAGAGGG
>NW_006314781.1:0-240 GCF_000327345.1 Myotis davidii | reverse complement strand
AGTCCATCGTCGCCCCATGTCCCCTGGCGAGGCCTCTGTGGGCTCAACACCACGGCGGCCTTCCCCAAGCGGAAGGGAGAAGCTGCCCCCTTGGCCATCACGGGCCGTCTGGGCTGGGTTCTGCCCCAGTCGTCCCCGCAGGCCGGAGGGGGGACTTGTAGGAACAGTGGCTTTGGTCTTAAGCCCGGGGGGCCTGTCGCTTTGAGAGCAGTGGGTACTGAGCCCTACTGTGTGCCATTC
>NW_006314780.1:0-240 GCF_000327345.1 Myotis davidii | reverse complement strand
TGACATAATGGCAAGTGTCTTGAACTCAGACATACTAGTTCAATAAACAACAGCTATTTGTTCTCAAACAAGTCACTTTCTTTGGCTCAAGGTCCATCACTACAAAATCAGAAATTACTGCCTTATTTTAGAAGGTTCTTAGAGGGATTAAATGAGATAATACAGCAAAAAGAAATGTTCATAGGAGTAGTAAGCAAAGAAAAAAAATCTGTTCATGAAATTTATTTATTGAAACCATTT
>NW_006314779.1:0-240 GCF_000327345.1 Myotis davidii | reverse complement strand
TAAGAGTTTTATAGTTTTAGCTCTTACACTTAGATCTATGGTCCATGTTGAGTTCATCTGTATATATGGTATGAGGTAAAGATCCAACTTTATACTTTTGCTTGTGAATATTCAGTTGTCCAAGCACGTTTGTTGAAGACTTTTTCCCCATTAAACTATCTTGTCACCATTGTTGAATATCAATTGACCATAAATGTAAGGGTTTATTTCTAGACTCCCTGTCTTATTCCACTGTGGAGA
>NW_006314778.1:0-240 GCF_000327345.1 Myotis davidii | reverse complement strand
TTATTTGGAACTAGAATCTAAGCTCATTTCATTGTAACCAGGGAGAGAGTCATGCAAGATGAAGGGGTCTTTGTGTGGGAATGTCTCCAATGTGTAGGACATCTAGCATGCCCGGCCCCCGCTCAATAAAAGCCGACCAGTGTCCCCAGTCATAGAGACAGCTAAGCAATGCTGGGACCCATCTCCACGATGTCCCCTGAGGGGGGCTGCAACACTTCCCTTGCCGAGGTTCTCTGCTCT
>NW_006314777.1:0-240 GCF_000327345.1 Myotis davidii | reverse complement strand
GATTCCAACTCAGGAAGCTTGTCTTCAGAACCTGTCCTCTTAATCAGTGTTTTCTAGTGACTGATTACTCTCCAAGAAAGAGAGAATAGAAGAAAGTATTTCTCATGTTATTGCTCAAAATATGCAGGTTGCTTTGGTAATTATTTGTGTTATTATTTTATGCCCTTCTTTATGCGAGCTGAAAATTCCTAGAGGGGAGGAGCTCTGGGCCTTATGGACTGGTGCCTCCGTTGCCATCAA
>NW_006314776.1:0-240 GCF_000327345.1 Myotis davidii | reverse complement strand
AAGATTCCATATCATTTGCATTATAATCAAATCTATACATGTATCATTTTAAATTTCTCTGTCATTTAGAGACAGTCATGCTTTGTTATAATGTATTAGCAAAAAATGTTACATCTTCTGAGGGATCCCTGAAAAGAACTGTGACATTTTCAGACCGTTTTCCAAATGGATGAAAATTATTAGAACTCTACAAAGCATATGGATTTACAGAAGTACTAGCAGGAAAAGTCAGGAGGAAAA
>NW_006314775.1:0-240 GCF_000327345.1 Myotis davidii | reverse complement strand
GGAAGCTGGGATGAGATCTAACACATTTACTAGGGGACTATGGCAACCAAAACTAAAATAAAGTAATTTTAGTTGTCTAAGTATTTCTGAATCCGAGTTATATGTTGTGCATATGAATGTATCTGATGCCCCTGGACTGTAGCACCACCTTTAATAAAACTGTTGGAGAAAATATTGGTCTTGGAAGTAAGCACCTCCTGCTCTGCGTCCATTGAACTTGAAAATACTGGGCATGTCTAA
>NW_006314774.1:0-240 GCF_000327345.1 Myotis davidii | reverse complement strand
CGCCCCTTCCCTGACACCCTAACTTCTCCACCCAGAGCTCGAACGTGCCTGGCCCCGTCTGCAACCCCTCGGACCTTCTCTGGCCACTAAAGCCCCGCCCTCGGACCCGCCTCCTCCGGGCACCTGCCGGCTTCCGTCCAATCTCTGGGCCAATGCAGTGTCTCCGCCCCACCGTGCACGTGCACGCAGCCTCCTGCTGACCGGTCGTAACGGCGTTACAACCATTTGCATATGGCGTGA
>NW_006314773.1:0-240 GCF_000327345.1 Myotis davidii | reverse complement strand
TGGTCCCACATTTGCTTCTGAATTGCTCTGTGATGTTGGGCAGGTTACTTAATTTCTTGGAACGTTTGTTTCTTCTTCTGTCAAATGGGCAACATAATCACTGCCCTGCTTGTCACACTGTTGTTTTGAGACTCTAGAGAACTAATATATGTGAAAGTGCCTTGTAATCACTAGAGCATGATACAAATACAAAACTAATTACATCTTCAATGACCTTATTTCCAAATAAGGTCACATTCT
>NW_006314772.1:0-240 GCF_000327345.1 Myotis davidii | reverse complement strand
TGTCACAGGCACAGAAGCACTAGAGGCAGTTGACATCCCCTACAATAGTCCTTCTGGTATACTTGAGAGTTTCAAGATGTTGTGTTCTTAGCTGTGTAGTGATCAGGCTTGGATCCTTGGTCTTCACAAAGTTTAACTCTCTAATCTCTAATCTTCTCTGTTTAAATGAGTTTGTGAATTTTATCTACTACTAAGCACCCTGAATACTCACTCTGAGATCTAGATTTCACACCCAAGCTC
>NW_006314771.1:0-240 GCF_000327345.1 Myotis davidii | reverse complement strand
ACGCTGACAGGTTGAAAGTTCTCCTCTCTCCGCTGCTGTCTCCTCTTCCGTCGAACCTCGAGTAACAAACCCTGCGAAGAGATCACGTCCAAAGGGCAACCACGCTCAACTCCCATTTTCTAAACATCTCAGAGCATAAGGACCGAAGAGTTACGCTGTAACAACATGTACATTACCGGAAACAAAATACAAAATATTCACCGCCCCAACGCAACGATCCAAAGGTAGTCAGTTTTATGA
>NW_006314770.1:0-240 GCF_000327345.1 Myotis davidii | reverse complement strand
TTTTGAAGGAGTGTTTGTGGTTTTCTATATACAATATTATGTCACCTGCAAGTAATGACAATTTACTTCATCTTGTCCAATTTAAGAACCATTTATTTATTTTTCTTGTGTGATTACTCTGACTAGGACTTCCATTACTGTGTTGAAGAGCAGTGGTGAAAGTGGGCGTCCCTGTCTTGTACCTGTTCGAGTGGGAAATGGTTTTTATTTTTGCACTTTGAGTATGTTGTTGGCTGTAGG
>NW_006314769.1:0-240 GCF_000327345.1 Myotis davidii | reverse complement strand
TCATTTGTGTGGGGAAAAGGAAGCCCTCTGCGGTCCTTAATTTTTTTCCCGTACCCATATTAAATCAAGTCCATAAGCGAACCAAAGAACTTGAACTGCATTTTACACCTGCGAAAGTGAACCATGCGGTGGCGTTGGGAGTATCTCGTAGAGTAACCAGCGGTCCTGATCCGCTGAATTTATCTTGGTCCTTTATTTCTCCTTAGGCTCTATCTACAGTGGAAAAGAGAAGCTTCGATG
>NW_006314768.1:0-240 GCF_000327345.1 Myotis davidii | reverse complement strand
GGAAAGCCAACCTTCTCAAATCTTAGATTCCGCATAGCAGAACCCCCGATTGCCTTCTGTCGTTCTTTGTATCTCCTTCTCAAATGTAGTCACCTCAAAATGATTACTACATAAGCTCGGTGGCTGTATACGGAAGTGATCAAGTTTATTTCTAGTATAGTCAAGACAAGGAGTAAACATACTCCCATGGATTCCATTATGAGCCTTACACGAGTGGAGAGACTCATGAAAGAATTCTCT
>NW_006314767.1:0-240 GCF_000327345.1 Myotis davidii | reverse complement strand
ATCACCTTTAAAACTCCACAGTAAACAGCACATTTAAGGATGATTCCTGAAAGCTTTTCCCCTGGAGGTGAAGAACGAGCCAAGGACGTCTGCTCAGGCTGCTCCTAACATTGAACTGGAAGGCGATGCCAATGCAATAAAGCCAGGCAAAGAGAAAAGACTGGATAGGAATAAATGAAAACATCACAATTTGCAAATAACATGATTGTGCGTGTAAAATATTGAAAAAAATTACAACCT
>NW_006314766.1:0-240 GCF_000327345.1 Myotis davidii | reverse complement strand
TCCCTTTCTGATAGTTCATTATTGGTATATAAACATTCGACTAATTTCTGGATATTTATTTTGTATCTTGTTATTTTACTGAATTCTTTTATCAATTCTAGTATATTTTTCGATGGATTTTTTAGAGTTCTAGGTATACAATACTATGTCATCTGCAAACAATGATAGTTTTACTGCTTTCTTTCCCATTTGGATGGCTTTTATTTCTTCATTTTGTCTGATAACTGTGGCTAGGACTTC
>NW_006314765.1:0-240 GCF_000327345.1 Myotis davidii | reverse complement strand
GCCAGATGCTGCATTTTCACTATGGTCTAATTTTCCGGATCTTTCAGCCCAACTAAAAGTGAAATTACGTCTTTCACTGACTCTACCATTTGGGTTCTGAGTTTTAAGAGATGTTTCATGCCCACTGACTTCGCATTTAAGTGCAATGGTGCTGCTGCATCCTCTGTTGTCAGATGGAGAGTGATCATCAGGTGAGCCAGCACACGTCTGCTCCGTGCCAGTATCCTTAAGAAAGAAAAG
>NW_006314764.1:0-240 GCF_000327345.1 Myotis davidii | reverse complement strand
AAGAACAAAATCTAATCATTGTAAATTTATTTGTAAAACTTCCTTAGTCTTCTTTATAGAAAGTATTTACAATGCACTCCATGATAATGCAAATAGTAATGAACTAGAAGTGTTCTGAGACCTCTGTTTCAGTCTTAGTTCAGGTGACATGGTTAATATTCCAATCTTGAGAAAGTTACTTAATATATCTAGGCTTCAATGTATATGTATATATTCTATCTAATAATAGAGAAACATGGT
>NW_006314763.1:0-240 GCF_000327345.1 Myotis davidii | reverse complement strand
GTATATTGAAAGAATTATACACTATGGGATGCACTGCTATTCAATATTGTCCCAGAGCCCTGGCCAATGAGGTAAAAGAGAAAAAATAAAAGCATTATATAGGTATTAGAAATTAAGATAATAGTCATTACTTGAAGGTTACATTTATGCTTCCTAGAGAACCAAAGTTAGAATTAAGAATAGAGTTCATTCAGATTGGTGAATCCCCAATCAACATTTAAAATCAGTTACATCCCCCCC
>NW_006314762.1:0-240 GCF_000327345.1 Myotis davidii | reverse complement strand
GCGCGATCGTTGGTGAGCAATCCGTTTTTTTGTCTCAGCGGTTGGGACCCGGTGGAAGATTCCTTGGTGGATGTATACTCCAGCGAGCATAAGAGAAATGGTTCAAGCGACAACACAAGGTTCTTGCAGCCATAATCCCAGCATTGCTTGTACGTTGCAACAATGCTCATTAACTGATGGTAAAAGAGAGACCCCAAAATATGGTGGGTTTTTACTTGTTTTGGTGTTTGTGTAGTTTTT
>NW_006314761.1:0-240 GCF_000327345.1 Myotis davidii | reverse complement strand
AAAAGAACTTTGTAATCACTAGAACACTATTTTGGAATATGTGATCATTTTTACTTTTCTACAGTTATTGTAAAAAGGAATTCAACCCTGTTTAGTTGGAGATAATTGTCAGTGTGATTTTTTCTTTTCTTTATTGGAACGTTCATGGTATAGAACTTGTTGTCAATCATTAGGATCCTGTATTTTCTATTCTGAGTAAAAGTATTGTTTCTTGTTTCATATTATTTTCTGACATCATTG
>NW_006314760.1:0-240 GCF_000327345.1 Myotis davidii | reverse complement strand
AATAAAGTGAATAGGGCTATCCTACATTCTTGTGTTATATTTGTCACGTACGTATACGATGGTGTAAGAAGGTGTTTTGTTAGATAAAACTTAACCAGACTCTAATGCAGGCACATGTCTTTATTATGACGTGCTGTATTGGGCGCACAGATAATGCGTTTTCATAAACAAGGACTCCAGTCCCTTCACGAGGAAAAAATGACACCTTTTTAAATCCATCAGACGGTCATTTCCCAGGGT
>NW_006314759.1:0-240 GCF_000327345.1 Myotis davidii | reverse complement strand
TGCTAAGTGAAATAAGTCAGACAGAAAAGGGCATTATGTGGGATTTAAAACAAAGAGCAACAACCTAACAAACAAAACACAAAAACTCATACTAGCAGACAGACAACAGTACAGTGGTTGCCAGAGGGGAAAGGGATAGGGAGGATGAAGAGGATAAAGGGAGTCAAATATTTGGTGACAGAAGACTAGCCTTTGGGTGGTGAGTACGCAATGCAATATACAGATGATGTGTTATAAAAT
>NW_006314758.1:0-240 GCF_000327345.1 Myotis davidii | reverse complement strand
AGTAAAGCTCTTCAGGAAAAGAAAAGGGGTGAGGTTAGTTTTGGTTTAGAGAATGTGGAAGGAGACAATATCTGAATTAGACGTAGAAAAATGGAAAAGATCACCGGTTGCTTTGGAAAAAAGAGTTTAAGATGTCAGAAAAGAGCATTAACAACAACTGTCTGACTCTAAGACATTGGAGGTGGGGAAAAATATATTCAGGGAATCAAATAGAAAATGAGGAATGTCAGAGTATAAGGA
>NW_006314757.1:0-240 GCF_000327345.1 Myotis davidii | reverse complement strand
AAAAACGCTAAAAATAACTAACCTAGCTTTAGTGAATGGACTGAATTACAGATGCAGCATATTCTCACAGATTTGATTATTTGGGTAAGATACTATTTACTGTTAGAGCAAATCACAACTGAAATCCTTCTTCTCCTCCTCTCCTTTAGGGTTTTTCCCTTTCTCCCTAACCTGGGTGTGACTGCAGCATTTTGTTGTTGTTGTTGTTTTATGTTTGTGTGTGTATATATATATATTTTT
>NW_006314756.1:0-240 GCF_000327345.1 Myotis davidii | reverse complement strand
GTAGATACTTGCAAGTTGAGATTCCATATGAATTATACATGTACTCTGAGCGAGTATTAATGGGGGGCTGGGATTCTTGGGATTCATGGGCCTTAGAGGCACAACTTCCCATTTTAATTTTATTCTTTCTTTGGATATCTGCAGTCTGAACAAATTTTCTAGGAAGGTTATGTAGTGAGTCTAAGTGTGTTGCTTATAGCTTGAGCTCCTCTAGGCCAAACATGTCAAACTCAAAGGCTA
>NW_006314755.1:0-240 GCF_000327345.1 Myotis davidii | reverse complement strand
ATGGTTAGGGAAGTCTTACTAGGAAAAGCGAAATCAAAGCTGAGATCTGCATGATGAGTAGGGGCTTGCCGGGGAGGGATAGGGTGAACAATATTCCTGGAAAAGGAGACACATGTGTGTAGTGCTGGAGTTGAGGAAATATGGCATGAGAAGGAATACGGAGTGCCAATTACACGAAGGAAAACAGTGAGTAAGGCCAGGAATATACTAAGAACAATGAAGGCCACTGAAGGTTTTAGG
>NW_006314754.1:0-240 GCF_000327345.1 Myotis davidii | reverse complement strand
CTTCCTTACCTCCTTCCTTGTTCAGTTGTGTTTGTCCTGGCTGGCCTGTCTCCTCAGTTCTCTCTATGATAACAAGAGGTGGATATATGGTTGGGAAGGATGTGATTTTGAAAGTGTGTTTCTAATAGGAACATGCTTATTATATGTTTCTGTTAAACTTTTGTTTTAATAGATCCAATATTATATTTTTTAAGTAGTATTCTAGGATGACTCCAAAACACCAATGTATATTGGACATCA
>NW_006314753.1:0-240 GCF_000327345.1 Myotis davidii | reverse complement strand
CTCTGGTTCAGAGCGCCCCTCCCCGCCGCTCAGGCCTGTGCGGGCCCCTTACTTGAGGACTTTCAAGCTGGGATTTCTCCTGAGCCCTTCGGCGAGAGAGCAGACGCCTTCGTCTCCGAGCTGGTTCTCCTCCAGGCTGCGGACAAGAGGAGAGAGGGCTCTGTGGGGGCGGGAACAGTCGTCATGGAAGGGGAGGTCGCTGGAGAGGAGCCGGGTCCCCCCACTTAGCAAGGCCAACAC
>NW_006314752.1:0-240 GCF_000327345.1 Myotis davidii | reverse complement strand
AGGCAGATTTTCACATAGAGACAATTCAGAGAAGAATGCAGAAGGGGTTTGAAATATTTGGAAAAACTGCTAAAGTGAGGTAGGAATTAGAAATACATTTAAAAGAAGAAATGGAGATTGACTTGGAAATGGATCAAGGATTTACTTTTCTTATTGTGATTTAAAGGACTTTTCAAGCATTGCTTCTTCCATGATTTGCTGAAATTACTGAAAGAACAAAACATTGGTACTTAGCAAATC
>NW_006314751.1:0-240 GCF_000327345.1 Myotis davidii | reverse complement strand
TAGCTATTGTAAATTGTGCTGCTATGAACATCTTTTGCCCATTTTTTAAATTGGGTTACTTGATTTTTTTACTATTGTTTCTGTGAGATCCTTGTATATATTACATATTAGCCCTTTATCAGATATGTAGTTTGCAAACATTTAACCCATTCCATGGGTTGCCTTACATTTTGTTGATTATTTTCTTTGCTGTGCTAACGCTTTTCTGTTTGATGTAGTTCCACTTGTTTATTTTTGCTT
>NW_006314750.1:0-240 GCF_000327345.1 Myotis davidii | reverse complement strand
TCCCAGGATGGGGTGGACCCTGCCTTCACCCTCATGCCCCCACATGGGTGCCACTCACAGACCTGCCAGCGGTCTCTGTGGATGCCCCCTGCTTGCCCACCCCAGGGCCTTGGCTCATGCCATCCCCACCTCCTGGGATACCAGCTCCTCCCCATCTTACTGGGCCCAGGGCAAGTGCAGGAAGTCTGTTGTCTTAGGGCAAACCGACCCAAGTTCCAGAGCTGTGCCCCCTACCCCTCA
>NW_006314749.1:0-240 GCF_000327345.1 Myotis davidii | reverse complement strand
AGCCGAGCGAGGGAGAGCGGGGTGCAGGGGGAGGAGGCCGGGGGGCCTCGTGAGAGGGGGACGTGTCAGGGCGGGAGAGAACAGCCCGTGTGTGCATGCATGTGTCATGCATGCGTGTGTGTGCGTGTTAGGGAGTTTGCAGGGACGAGCCTGAAGAACAAATAGGTTGCATTTGTATGCAGCACGGAGAACTAATTTTTATTTTTATTTTTCTGTCTACGAGAGGCCCGGTGCACGAAT
>NW_006314748.1:0-240 GCF_000327345.1 Myotis davidii | reverse complement strand
GATGACAATGATGACAGGTACACTAAATTGAGTGCTCACCATGTGCCAGACACATTGACCCTATGAGGGAACTACTGCTACAGTCTTCATTGTGTAGAGGAGGGAAATGAGGCTTATAAAAACGAAATTACTTGTCCAAGTCACACAGTTAGTAAGGGCTGGTATTTCAAATTAAACCCAGATCCTCCTGGCTCATAGCCCTCCCCATTAACCACTACAAAGATTCATAAAAATTTTTTT
>NW_006314747.1:0-240 GCF_000327345.1 Myotis davidii | reverse complement strand
GTCAGGACACTCGTAAGTCAAGGCTCCACTGTAGTTATAGTGATTAAACAATAGCTGAATACAATTAAGTGTGTTTGCATTTACATTATCAGTGTCCACTATCCATGAGCTTTGAGTGTGGTGAGCAAGCCTGGTACCTGTGGGACTCTAACATTAGGCAGGTTTCAGTCCAGAAACCTGTCTTAGAGGGGTACAATCTGGAACCTGCATAATAATGAAAGAGGACAAACTGTGCAGCGG
>NW_006314746.1:0-240 GCF_000327345.1 Myotis davidii | reverse complement strand
ACCACAGTATTATCAACGGATAATTTATAATAGTTTGCCACTTTTGCCTCTCATATTTGCATGATCAGTGCATGCATTACACTGGCGTTGTGGATCAAAACACTTAAATTCCTAGTAAGCCCTAGCTGTTGGCTCAGTGGGTAGAGTGCTCGCCTGAGGACAAAAGTGTCCCGGGTTCAATCCTGCCTGGGCCCTGGTAGGACTCAGGCAGGAGGCAACCTATTGATGTGTTTCTCTCAC
>NW_006314745.1:0-240 GCF_000327345.1 Myotis davidii | reverse complement strand
GAAACCTCAGCTCATTCTAATATTGATCCAGAGATCCGAGCCCATGTAGAAGGACAGTAGAAGCCACGGAAAGTTTTTAACCAGGACCACGGCTAGATCAGACTTTGGTTTTAGAATCACTTTGGCGATAGTGAGAAAGCAGATTGGATGAGGATGGGACAACGGAGGAACTCGGAGGCCACTGCTGTGAAGGAGGTGAGTAGTGTTTGTGTAGGAAACCAACAGTGAATATGCAAATGT
>NW_006314744.1:0-240 GCF_000327345.1 Myotis davidii | reverse complement strand
TCTCTCTCCCTTTCCCTTCCTCTCTCTCTGAAAATCAATATTACCATATATTTTTTAAAATCTTAGTTCAGAAAATGGTGATGGACACGTACTCCCAAAATGTCTGAATACTTGCTTATATGGTGAAGAAAAAAAGGTTCATATCGATTTTTTTTACTAACAATCAATAATCTTACTTATTTAATATCTTTTTAATTTATTTCAGAAAGGAAGGAAGAGATAACATGCATATAAATATAT
>NW_006314743.1:0-240 GCF_000327345.1 Myotis davidii | reverse complement strand
TCCCACCGAGCCGCACGCCCCCTGCCTCACACCGCCGCGGTCTTGAAGCCGGCGGCCCAACAGCAGAAGAGAGAAGAGCAGACTAGAAGCAACTAAATCTGGGGTAAGGGAAGCTGCAGGCCCAGAGGGAAGGGGTGGCCGTGAACTTGAGGCCTTGGTCTACCCCCACCGCCCCCAGCACGCCCAGGGAAACTACAAACCCCAGAAGCACTTCCCAACCCTGCAGCTCTGAGCCACCAA
>NW_006314742.1:0-240 GCF_000327345.1 Myotis davidii | reverse complement strand
GCCCGAGTGCAATCTGCAGCGTCATTATCACCTCGCCTTGAAAATCACCCACGTCTGCCCTATTGTATTGGCCACAGGGGACCAGCCCCGATTCACCCGGGAGGGGCCGATCAAGGGCACCCCTGCCGGAGACTGGCTGACACCCTGTGGCACAAGGGTCTCTCTCTAGGCCCGTTGTGCCAGGGTGACATGTCCCGCTAACTTCCAGGTCTTGAGTTGGAGTCGGTTGTTTCCCAGTCC
>NW_006314741.1:0-240 GCF_000327345.1 Myotis davidii | reverse complement strand
AAACAAGGTCCAGGCGACAGATATTTTAGAGAAACCTCCATCTTATTGAGGGAGAGGGGCAATTCTAAACTGGAGAAGAAATGTTGTTCTTGGTATCTAACTCATTCTCAATGAGAATCTTTCTAAAGTTTTCAATTAAGGTATTCCTGACTTGCTCTCTCTAAATTTAGCCAGGGGACTCTGATGCCTCCTACCCATTGGCATTTCTGAACAGCATGCTAGACACTGAGTGAGCCAGGT
>NW_006314740.1:0-240 GCF_000327345.1 Myotis davidii | reverse complement strand
TGAAGTGTGGCTCAGAGCATAAATTTTTTATTTGAACTCTTCCACTTATGCTCCATAGAGTCTCATTTTATCAAATAATGTAACTTTTGTCTATCATAAAATTTTGCTTACTTATATTTAACTTTGTCATAACTATACCACCTATTCAATATGAAAGCTACTTATGAAAATATAAGAAAACATGGTTTTTCTCCAAGGGCTTATAATTAATTAGAGGCCCAGTGCATGAATTCATGCACC
>NW_006314739.1:0-240 GCF_000327345.1 Myotis davidii | reverse complement strand
GCCATCTTGGTTCTCTCCTGGTACCTGTAGACTCTTGTGTGTATTTCCCCAGTATATTCACTATGGCATACCGAGCAGCTGTTAAAAAGAACTAGTAAATCTGTATGTACTGTACAGAAATCTCCAACTCATGAGGTGAAGTACAAAAACTAGTTGCAGAACAATGTGACTTCCTTGGAAAGCAAAATCATAGATTTCTCTTTTTTTAATGTATTTTTATTGACTACAGAGAGGAAGGGA
>NW_006314738.1:0-240 GCF_000327345.1 Myotis davidii | reverse complement strand
GTTTTCAGTTCATGAGTTTTGCTGTGGTAAGGGCTGACTTTATTTGCCTAGATCTTTCTGATTTGGGGGGAAGCGATTTGCTCTGTGACCTCATTTGTTATATTGATCTAAGAAGAATTGTTGGCTTTCCAGTTTTCTCAGCTTTTTACTTATTGTTGGGATGGAGTGAGAAATTTCAAACATGTAGAATCAAAACCTGGGAGTCCAATGTTGTCTCAGCTGTTTTATGAAGTAGTTTTT
>NW_006314737.1:0-240 GCF_000327345.1 Myotis davidii | reverse complement strand
ATGTTTTCCACTGTCTAAATGAAGTGATGAAAAAAATGTCTCAAAATAATTCTGAATTCTCCTAAGATTATACACTTTGCACTCCGAAAATCTAAGAGAAGTAAAATAAATTTCATTAAAAAATATACCTTATTTTGTGAAGAATTATAATATAGATTTAATTTCAAATAAGCAACATAATTAAAAAGAAAAATCCCTGCTCACATATTTTAAAAGGTCAGTGTCAAAACTTAACAAGAA
>NW_006314736.1:0-240 GCF_000327345.1 Myotis davidii | reverse complement strand
CTCTTCCGGGCCCCCATCTTGTCAAAAGGCTTCGGGGACACCCTAATCTGATTCAGTTTCTCCTCGGGGGAAGGGTAGCAGGTCCCTACCCCACCCTCCTCTGGGACTAAACCTGGAACAAATGGCACCACATCCAAACTCCGGGGATATGTCTGTCTGAGAGCTGGTTCTTTTTTTTTTTTAGTATTTTTTTTTATTGATTTTTTTACAGAAATATCGATCAGCTGCCTCCAGCACACC
>NW_006314735.1:0-240 GCF_000327345.1 Myotis davidii | reverse complement strand
GACGCTCTATCCACTGAGCCAAACGGTTTCAGCAAGTTTATTGATATTCTTAATGAACTTTCATTTACATTTATTTTCTCTATTTTTTCTGCTTTTAATTTCAGTAAGTGTTTTGCTCTGGTCTTTTCAATTATTTTTTCTTGTTTCATTTGTATTGCCTTTGCTATTAATTTTGCAGTTTCTTAAAGTAGAAGCTGAGGTCATTGAAAACTTTATTTTTTTAAAATATATTTTATTGAT
>NW_006314734.1:0-240 GCF_000327345.1 Myotis davidii | reverse complement strand
ATTGAATACACAGGGATACAGAATGTAATTAAGGCAGATGTCCCTTCCCTCATGGAGCTTGCATACTATCAAAAAGATGGAGAATAAACCAGCATATAAATAAGAGAGTATAAAACGTTTTAGATAATGCACTAGCTTCCTATTACTGTTGTAAAAACTTAGTGTTAAAACAATACAAATTTATTATGTTAATTTTCTGGAGCCCACAGTGAATCTTGGCTAAAATCAAGGTACCAGCAG
>NW_006314733.1:0-240 GCF_000327345.1 Myotis davidii | reverse complement strand
GAGGACACATCTAGGGTGTGGGCTCTGGATGGGTGGCCTGGGGGAGTGTCTGGGGAGCAGGCTCCTCTAGATGGGGGTGTCATAGGGGCAGCTCTATGGGTGGGCAGCTCAGGGATCATCGAGGGACAAGGCCGCCTGCACTGAGGATGGAGGTGCTGCTGGGGAGAAGTAGCCTCGCTGCCAGGAGCCAGCGCAGGGAGCTGCGGGGGGCCCTGTGTGTGTCTGTGTTTAGACGCAGGG
>NW_006314732.1:0-240 GCF_000327345.1 Myotis davidii | reverse complement strand
TTTTGGTTGTATCAAACTTGTGCATTAAATATAGTCATATTCTGTTTGATATATATAAAAAAGGGATTGGAGACAGGAGAAACTGAGGCAAGGGGTCCACTTATAGGGTTGCTGCCACAGTCCATGTAGCCCAAGTGTGTAGCAGTGAATGAGGACCTGCTTTCGGCTGGCTGGTGGTGTGAACAAAAGACGTTATTCAAGAGACACAAGGAGCCTGGCCGGTGTGGCTCAATGGTTGAG
>NW_006314731.1:0-240 GCF_000327345.1 Myotis davidii | reverse complement strand
GGCATCCCACCCCGGACTCCTCCACACACCCCAAAGCTTCGTGCCCTCCAGGTTTTCTTTTCTCTAGTCCCCAGCAAGGAGTCCTCCCTCCCCCTGCCCCTGTTTGTAGAAATTTCCAATCACTGCAGTCCCTCACCCCCCTCTGCAGCACCTCTGTATGCAAAGGGGCCTAATGGTCTTGCGCATGTGTGTCTGGGAGCTCTGAAGAGCTACTGTTGGAAAACGGCAGCTTCCTTGGCA
>NW_006314730.1:0-240 GCF_000327345.1 Myotis davidii | reverse complement strand
ATGGTTGTTCTGTAGTTTAGTTGTAATTGTGATACGGTTGTGAGAGGATGTGAGTACCGCATTTACCTATTCTGTCATCCTGGAAGCCGAGAACATATTTATTTAATTTATGTACATATTTTGTGCCCTGCTTTTTTAGCCACAAAATATTTTGTGTTATAACAAAAACAGTCACGCTGAACTAATAATAAACATAGAAATATAACTTGAAAATCTAGTCCCAGGAAGGAAAATCTTTCA
>NW_006314729.1:0-240 GCF_000327345.1 Myotis davidii | reverse complement strand
GGGGCCTCTGCTCAGGTAGCAGGGGTAGTAATAGCCACAGCACATTCTCCAAGCCGGTCATAAAACCCTAAAGGGAATAGCAAATACACGCCCCTGCTAAAAAATCTGAAAATATAAACATCTAACTGACCATGGCTGTTCATTGTTATGATGATACGTTTCTTCCAGATTTTTCCACAAGCTTATTAATTTTACATCTCCCTGTTCTTTCTCTGAAATTTACATACACACAAACTTAAA
>NW_006314728.1:0-240 GCF_000327345.1 Myotis davidii | reverse complement strand
GACAGGAAGGGCAGGCACCTTTCACAGACGTGACTGGACCAAAGCATCCAAATCCTCTTCCTCTCCATCTTCTGCCCACCCAGCCTCCACTTGGGGACTCGGCCTTTGTTTGCATGGTCAGCCCAACAGGCAGCTTTCCACTGGGAAGGCCAGAGAACCACAAGTTGGAGGCAGAAAGAGTGAAGGGAGGAGGAGAGGCAGAGGAGGTGAGGGGGCCCACAGGGTCTGGGTGGGAGTTCC
>NW_006314727.1:0-240 GCF_000327345.1 Myotis davidii | reverse complement strand
GGAAGAAAGGGGAGTTTCCTCTTTAAATACAGTTATGATGAAATAGGATGCCCAAAAAGAAAAAAGGACAAAGAATTTAAATAAACATAAATTGAAAGGATCTCTAGCATCGTGCGATTTTTAAAACGTGTTTCCTATGTATATATATCTCCAGATCAAGATATATAATGGGATAAGTACTGATATACATATCTAGATCTAAATAGACATCATCAGAAACATACAGTTTTAAACCTTCCT
>NW_006314726.1:0-240 GCF_000327345.1 Myotis davidii | reverse complement strand
CCTTCCTCTCTGAAATCAATAAAAATACATTGCGGGGGGAAAGGGTACATTAGAACTTTTGAATAAACCTTCACTTTGTTTCAATTAGTGAAGAATTATCTAAGCAACTTTAGAGTTTTGCACTTTTGCGTTGTTTTGGGGGGAAGGAATAAGTAAAGACAACTTTTTAAAAAATGGTGGTTTCCAAAGTCTCTAGGGCAGCGGTTTTCAACCTCTGGGTCGCGACCCCTTTGGCGGTTG
>NW_006314725.1:0-240 GCF_000327345.1 Myotis davidii | reverse complement strand
AACTTGAAAGAATATATGCACCCCTATGTTCATCGTAGTGTTACTTACAATAGCCAAAATCTGGAAGTAGCCCAAGTGCCTGTCAGTAGGTGAGTGGATAAGAAAGCTGTGGTGCATTTAAACAATGGGATATTACTTGGCCGCCAAAAAGAAGGAAACCTTACCTTTTGTGACAGCCTGGATAGACCTGGAGAGCATTATGCTAGGCATGCTAAGTGAAATAAGCCAGTCAAAGAAAGA
>NW_006314724.1:0-240 GCF_000327345.1 Myotis davidii | reverse complement strand
TTTTTATTTTTTCCTCTCAAATGAACTATATTTGTTTTGGCTTCTGCCCACAAGATATATATTACCTTTTATGAATGCACTTTTCTAAAATAGAAATGAGTGAAAAAGATATACTTACCAAGGGGAAAGGATAATATGAATGACTAAATTGAACAGACTGTCAGAAAAAAGTAATACAAATCCAATAAAATATGGGAACTGACACCCTGCCTCAGTGCTGACAAACTAACAGGAACTGAC
>NW_006314723.1:0-240 GCF_000327345.1 Myotis davidii | reverse complement strand
CTTAACCACTGAGCCACACCAGCCGGGCTATTCCTCCGTATTTAGGGTCCCCCTTGGGCCACGCAGACGAAACACGGGGGGCACGGTGTTCAGTTCATCCATCAAGGAACCCTTACCTGACACAGGTGTGGCTCCCACTGCCCTGCTTGGGGGTGAGGTCCCAGAAAAAACAGGGGGCCAGCACGGGACCCCACGGCCCTTCAGGCACCCCTCTGAGATCCATCAGTCTGTTCCATGTTT
>NW_006314722.1:0-240 GCF_000327345.1 Myotis davidii | reverse complement strand
ATGATCATAACATGATCAATAAATGCAAAGAAAGTGTTTAACAACATTCAACATTGATTTATGATAAACATTAACTCTCAATAAAGTTGGTATAGAGGAAATGTACCTCAATATAATAAAGGCCACATACAATAAGCTCTCACAACATCATACTCAGTGGTGAAAAGTTAAAAGCTTTTGCTTTAGGATCAGGAACAAGATAAGGATTTTTACACTCACCATTTTTAGTCCACATTCTAG
>NW_006314721.1:0-240 GCF_000327345.1 Myotis davidii | reverse complement strand
AAGTGAACACCTACAACGCTGCCATCGCTTACAGGATCATCAGCCAAGAGCCTAAACAGCCTCATTCGCAAATGTTCGCCATCAACAGGGACACAGGAGTCATCAGCGTGCTCACTACCGGGCTGGACAGTGAGGTTAGGGGGGAAGAGATCCAGAGGGTGTTGTGGGCGAGTGCACATTAGCTAAATCCATGGACAACGCAAAACTCTGCTGAGGCCAGTTGTCACTTACATGGTCATG
>NW_006314720.1:0-240 GCF_000327345.1 Myotis davidii | reverse complement strand
TCTTCAGTGGTTATTCCCAATACTGCTAAACCCTACTAAGACAGGAAACCAAGAAACTCATCTTCCACAGCCCTAAGATTTCTGAATGAGTTTATTTCTAAATTTGATAAGGAAGAGTTTACTTTCACACAGATTTTCACCATTATTATTGTTTTCAATTTTTATTATACATAATAATATAACCAGGTACTCCATAGATCTTATTGTTTCCAACTTAACATGATTTCTTTTATGTATTTT
>NW_006314719.1:0-240 GCF_000327345.1 Myotis davidii | reverse complement strand
ATACCAGGATATACCAATGTATAATTTCTTCTTCCTCCCTATACCTGTGTTTACCCCAGATATACACTTAATAGAACACCTGCGAAGGGAAGAATATATAAAACTGAAAACCCTGGTCGAGATATACCGATTGAAACATGTTAGAGGAAATTCTCATGGAAAGTCATGCTTACTTTGCAGTGAAATCATTCGCCATGACCAAGAGGAACCATCGGCAAATATGTAAAAGGATAACTCCTC
>NW_006314718.1:0-240 GCF_000327345.1 Myotis davidii | reverse complement strand
TGCAGATTTTGTTCAGTTTCCACTCGGTGCTTTACCTCCTCTCATTTCTTCCTTTCTTAAGGAATCTCCTCATATGCTCTCAAGGGGAGATTCTCATATACCCATGGAATGGGGGCTTGGATGACTTCCCTTTTAAGAAATCAGTATTAACACAAACAAACATTTTTCCCATAAAGAAATGGGCAACTTAGTGGTTCCTAATGTTATTTTTCCCAAGGACACTTCTACAAAATGAACAAA
>NW_006314717.1:0-240 GCF_000327345.1 Myotis davidii | reverse complement strand
AACAACAAAAAATCCATCCAAGGTCACACAATTCAGAACTAGGCCCCTGGTGACTGACGGACAGTCCAAGGATGTCTTGGGAAGAGTTTTAAGACAAAGATGCTCCCTCTACTCAAATGTGTAGCTGCTCTTAGCCTTCCTTTACCTACATTCTGAAGCTGCTGCCTTTGATCTTTGGTTTTTACTTATTAAAAATTTACAGGATCTAGAGACTCAGTTAGGAAAAGTGACCTTTTTCAT
>NW_006314716.1:0-240 GCF_000327345.1 Myotis davidii | reverse complement strand
CTGACAAGAAGAGTTTAAAGAAATAGAGCAAATCCTAGAGAAACTGGCAGGAGGGCCTTAGAGGTCAGCTGAGAAGTAGATTATCAGATATGGTGTTTAAGATGTGGAGGCACACGCTATCTGAGTTGAACAATACACCCTCACTGGAGTTCCCCTCTGACCCAGACACCAGGCTAGGAACCAGAACTACAAAAGTGAATGCCATATCCACTGCCTGGGAGAAGCTTTTAATTGGGGTCT
>NW_006314715.1:0-240 GCF_000327345.1 Myotis davidii | reverse complement strand
TGAAGGAGAAGGAGACATATAGTAAATACGGAGTGGTGGGAACATAGTTGGAAGGAGGAGAGGCACCAGAAAAGCAGAAAACAAGGAAGAAAATGACAGGTATATGAAAAACGGTAGTGAGCGAGTGGCAAGCTGGATAAGAATATGAAACGGAACTTGAATGCGAGTGAATATAGTTTCTGACATCGGAGCGTATGGACAGGTTTCAGATTTTTTCTCTTTTAACAGCGTTATCACCCA
>NW_006314714.1:0-240 GCF_000327345.1 Myotis davidii | reverse complement strand
CTGGGAAGATTGCTGCCGTATACCAAATGCTGGTTTTATTAATACAGAAAAAATCTGGCAACTGAAATTTGCACCTAGCTGTGCCCTTTAGCTTCAAGGTTGAGATTACTTAATGATTTTCACTCATTTGAACTATTGCGCTTGGCTGTGACTCTACAAACCGGTGTGATTAAAGGCAACTCTAATCACTCTTAACACACTTGAAGTGCCTGAAATAAAATGATGTTGAAGATAAAAAAA
>NW_006314713.1:0-240 GCF_000327345.1 Myotis davidii | reverse complement strand
CGTCCCAGGGCCCAGGCTCCGGGAGCCAGAGGCGGGGTGGCAGGAGGGGCGGCTCCGCGCAGGGAAGGTGCCCATGGCCCCGGCCCAGGCCCGCGCGCGGTTCCGGCCCGGCGGCAGGGTGGGCTCCGGGCACACACACCGCCAACAGGGCGGGTCTCCCCAGGCGGGTGGATGCGCTTCCGTGGCTGCAGCCTCCCGGGCGGCGGAGGGAGAGGTGGGTGCAGGGGAGGAGGGCCTGCC
>NW_006314712.1:0-240 GCF_000327345.1 Myotis davidii | reverse complement strand
GGCCAAAAAATCGTCTTATACGCCGGTAAATACAGTACTGAAAGCCTACGGAGGGTACTGATTATGCACACAGGTCCTGTCACTTCACTGCTTGAACCTATAGCCTTTAATGTTTCTTAATGTCTCTGTGCCTCAGTTCCCTCATCTTTAAAATATGTACAAGTTTCTACCTACCTTATAGCGGTACTGACAGAATTGAGTAAACATATGCAAATCATTAGGGACTCTGGATACTCATCT
>NW_006314711.1:0-240 GCF_000327345.1 Myotis davidii | reverse complement strand
ACATTTTATTCAGTAATGTACATGCTAGCTTTACTTTGCTCATTAGGCCAACCATGGTCTACACCTAGACCTGGTGTTTAGGTCAGCTTCCTAAAATACCTGTATTCCATGTGCAAGGTATGACTACCAAACTGAAACCAGTATTGTGAGGAAAAGGGAATAATTGGTTGTTGTATTAGACTGGGTTCTCCAGAGACTCAGAACCAATACAATATGTATCAGATAGATAGATAGATAGAT
>NW_006314710.1:0-240 GCF_000327345.1 Myotis davidii | reverse complement strand
ACCGAGAGATTGGAAAGGATTAATTCCAGGTCACACAGCTCAGGTGGGGGAGAGCAGGTCCATATGTCCAGGTCTGGATTCTAAGACCAGTTCTTTCTTCTCATGTGATTCTGTCCCTTGTCATCTTCATACCAGAAGGATATGGAGCATCCTCTGATTTCAGGGATTGGCAAAAAGTTACCGGATACTTCTGTACCAGATGATGCCTCACTACACGTGGCTGTTTTCTGTGAACGGGGG
>NW_006314709.1:0-240 GCF_000327345.1 Myotis davidii | reverse complement strand
TGTAAAAAGGTCATTGGATGCTGAGCTAGAGATGATCTGATAAAGGAAAGTAACTGAAAATTAAATGGCAAAGTTGGTTGAGGGGATGTTGGGGAGGTCTTTGAACATCAGGAATACCAAAATATTCTAATAGAAATGTAACAAAATTAAATAATTAATAAAAATTTAATTAAAAAATTTAAGTAATTATATTATAAAATAATCAAATTTAGTGAGTATAATGGGAGAGAATTTTTAATC
>NW_006314708.1:0-240 GCF_000327345.1 Myotis davidii | reverse complement strand
CTTAACCTCACTCCTTAACCTCTTCTTCCTCTGCCCAGATGTCTCTTCCCAACCCCTTTTCTAAGGATTCACTGCCTTCTCTATAGAGATAATCACATTTCCCCTCCAACAACCCATCTGGATTCTTACCAGCTTTGTAGGAAGACTCAGGAATCCACAGCTATGCCCACACTGAACTGAGTCACAAAGGTTCTACTAAGTTCTACCGCACCCCAGTCCCTAAAAACTGAAATATTGCCA
>NW_006314707.1:0-240 GCF_000327345.1 Myotis davidii | reverse complement strand
TGTAGTTTAAAAATCCCCTCAATTCTGTAATATTTTTGTGCTCCCACATAGGGGTTGATTCTTAATTTTACTGTTTATTTCTAAGAACTTCCTGTAAAACTATATTTGATGCAGAATTTATATATGAATATACATGTTTTAATTTTCTCTGGAAAAAAAGCAGACTTAGATAAATATTAAGCCTATTAACCACTTACATTCATGGGGCTATAATTATAAAAAAGTGATATAAAAAGAGCT
>NW_006314706.1:0-240 GCF_000327345.1 Myotis davidii | reverse complement strand
AAAACTCAATAAAATATATTTAAAAAAAATATGAGAAAGCCATATTTTCAACTTTATTGAGATGTGATTGAAATAAAATTGTTAAGATATTTAAAATTTACAATGTGATGATTCGATATGCATACATATTGTGTAAGAATTCCTTTCATCAAGTTAGTTTACACATCTGTAACCTGACATATTAACCCTTAAAAATTCTTTTTTGTGGTGAGAACATTTAAGTTCTACTTTCTTAGCAAA
>NW_006314705.1:0-240 GCF_000327345.1 Myotis davidii | reverse complement strand
CAAGTTCACCCTCCACAAAAAGCAGCACTCTCTTCGGTGGTGATGGTGCCATCGCTGGGCTAAAGTTGGGGGTGGGGCGGGGCAGAAATCACCTCTAGCACTAGCAAGCGGGGACCCCCCTGCTTCAGGGGGTTGCATACAGGTCGGTCAAGTGTCCGGGACATCTATTTTCTGACCTCATCTTGGAACTTACAGCTGCAGACTACATTGGCCTTCAAAACAATGACTCCAGCGATCCTG
>NW_006314704.1:0-240 GCF_000327345.1 Myotis davidii | reverse complement strand
GTCTGATCTGTACAGCGTTCTGCTAGTCTTGCTTTCTCCGCAGGCTATTTTTTTTCTGTACTGCTTATCAGCTTGGCCATAGGATTTTCTTTTATTTTCCCTTCTTCATTTAAAATGGCTTTTCACCGCCCTTCGGGTTCCGCTGCCCTGGTCGTCTTCCGGTGGGTCCTCTCAGCCCCAGGCGTGTTCTTGCTCTCCTTCCTCCATTTTTTCTTCTTTTCTTCCACTCATTTTTGCCTC
>NW_006314703.1:0-240 GCF_000327345.1 Myotis davidii | reverse complement strand
TTATTAAATTCATCATTTCAGGAGTTCTGTTATCTTATTGAGCCACCTAGTCAAAGCCAGAGGGCTGAAAATGATCCACACTAGCATAATCTTTGGATTCTAACAATTCAATCCATCTATCCATCCATCTATCTGCTTTTGCCTCCTCCTAATACTGGTCCTCAGCCAGCTTCCAGAACCTTCCTTTAAAGATGTACATGAGCCCTTGCTGGTTTGGCTTAGTGGATAGAGCCTTGGCCT
>NW_006314702.1:0-240 GCF_000327345.1 Myotis davidii | reverse complement strand
ATTTTGTTTAGATATAGATGCCCTTGTAGGAGGGGAAGTTGGAGGTTTGGAGTTTGGCAAGCTACCATTTGGTGCCTGTGAAGATCCTATAAGGTGAGAATTTCAATCTATTTGAATTATGGGACTTCACTTTAAAAATTATATTAATACTGATTTTACTGTGCTTTTTAATAATGTAGCCTCCTGCAATGAATATAGTACTGGATTCGGACCTATGACTAACAATCTGTTCATCTTTTT
>NW_006314701.1:0-240 GCF_000327345.1 Myotis davidii | reverse complement strand
TAGTTTCAGATTTACAGAAAAATTGTGAAGATATTACCCATACATCCCATCCCCAATTTCCCTTATTACTAATCTCTTACTTTGGTTTTTGGCAATTTTAACATGAAGTGAACCATCAGTGAAACAGTGTGAAACCTCACTTCTTTAGCATCTCCAATATCCAACAATGCTGTTGTAGACCACGTTGTTCAAGGAAAGTCTGTACCAGTTGTGGAATAAATCTTCAGATCTTGACCTGAC
>NW_006314700.1:0-240 GCF_000327345.1 Myotis davidii | reverse complement strand
CCCCATTTGCATGGCTCAATAAATTCCCTTTATTAGTTTAGATACTTTTAAATTGGATTTTTGTAACTTTTAATTAAAAAATTTTCTCACTAATTTGTTGAGTTAATTCAGGCACAGGAAGAGGTTTAATGGTTATAAAAAGATCTTGGAAGACTTGACTAAAAGCAGGGAGACAGAGAAAAAAGATAGCAATAAATGGAAAAATTTGCCTGGTTGGCGTGGCTCAGTGGTTGAGCGTCG
>NW_006314699.1:0-240 GCF_000327345.1 Myotis davidii | reverse complement strand
AACTCCATACTGTTTTCCACAGTGCCTGTACCAATCTGCATTCCCACCATGGTTTCTTCTTGTTGTGCAAAACTTTTCACTTTGATGTAGTCACATATGTTTGGTTTTTGTTATTTTCCTTGCCCAAGGAGCAGAAAAACTATTGTTATGAGAAATGTCTGAGGTTTACTTCCTGTTTTCTTTTAAAATTTTTATGCTGTCAAGCCTTACATTTAGGTCTTTATCCATTTTGAGTTTATT
>NW_006314698.1:0-240 GCF_000327345.1 Myotis davidii | reverse complement strand
GGGCGAACCTGGCATGTGGGCACGATCCACCGCCCGCAGGACGAGGAAATGCCGGACGGCAGGCGGGAGGAGACCTTCCTCATCCCTGAGAGCAGCCAGCGGACCCCTGTGCCTGCTCAGTGGGGTGGACGGCGATTCCAAACGCTGTGTCATCTACCGCTCGGCCCCTGGCTTGGCTTTTGCGAGCCCTACAGCCTGTACGGGTCGCTGCAGGAGCTGGTGCGGCATGACCAGCACCCC
>NW_006314697.1:0-240 GCF_000327345.1 Myotis davidii | reverse complement strand
AGTGGCCTAAAGGTCAGTTCCCAGGGGAGGGTATTGATTCAAGTATGTGATCAGTCCTAACAATCTCCCTCTCCAGAATGCATGCTGGAGCAAAGTGGTCCTGTCCCAGCTCAGGGTCTGATCTATGTGTAACTCCCCTGTGCCTCACACCTGCACACACCTGGTGCCAACTTGGAGCATACCTGGACCAAACCTAGAGCACATCTGGTGTTGGGGTCCAGCCCCAACAGGTCCAGGGGT
>NW_006314696.1:0-240 GCF_000327345.1 Myotis davidii | reverse complement strand
GCAGGGGTGTGCTGGCAGGTCCACTCTGAGGATGAGTCTGGTCGAGGCGTGCTCGGGGTGGGATACTATGTCAGCAAAGACCCGCGCTCCACCCCCCACCCCAGCACCCCAATCCGTGCCCACTGCAGAGGCAACCAGTGACAAGGGCAAGTTTACTGCCTCTCTAGGGGGCGGATGCCCATGACCCACAACCCGAGAAACCCACCGGCTAAGGGCCAAGCAATCAGGCCTGGCCTTCTG
>NW_006314695.1:0-240 GCF_000327345.1 Myotis davidii | reverse complement strand
CAGCATTTTCCCTCATGACAACACCCTTCCCCTCGTCTTCCCTTGGGTGCCTCCTGTCCTTCCCTGGATCATGGTCTGCTGGCTTGCTCATCAGTGCAGCTTCCTTTTAAGGCTGCACAGAATATCCTGCCCTCAACCTGACACACAGGCTCCCTACTCTATTCAGAATTACCCCGCTCTCCTATACCTCACCCTCCATCTTATGGAAGAGCAATAGCCCCATATTTATGTTCTATGAAT
>NW_006314694.1:0-240 GCF_000327345.1 Myotis davidii | reverse complement strand
TCTGTTGTTTCTTGTTTGATATCTTGTTCTTTTTCATAAATGCTCCCTCTTATTTTAGAACTATTATCTCCTCTCTCATGACTCTGGAGATAGGCTATGAAAATCACATTCTGATGATAATAAAAGTGATTCTCTGAGACGGAAGTTATGTGCTTCCCCTGCTCCCTTCACTGTGTTGGGCCCATCAGATCATGGAGGAGTCAGCTCCTCTCTCACCCTCATTACAGCTGAGTCCCTCTT
>NW_006314693.1:0-240 GCF_000327345.1 Myotis davidii | reverse complement strand
GGACTGTGCCAGGGCAGTGGTGATGGTGGGACTTGCCCCACCGGCCCCACCCACGCAGGCCCCGGACCCCTGGGAGGGCGCTCCTGTCTCCAGAGGCCATGGTGGACACGGGGAGTTTGCTGGTTCCAACTCAGCCCTGCCCTCCTGCCCCCCACTCTGGCCATCTGTTTCCTTCTACTTCAGCCATCCTTGGGCAGAATGATTATGTAAGCATTCCACCTCCGTGCTCAAAAGCCCCAG
>NW_006314692.1:0-240 GCF_000327345.1 Myotis davidii | reverse complement strand
GCTTCCTGGACTCCAGGTGGCCTCTTTGGAAAAGGAGGAAGCTGAAGAGGGAGGCCAGATTCAAATCCCTGCTCTACCCAGCTGTGTGACCCTAAGCAAGTAGCTTGGCTTCTCTGTATCCATTTCCTTACCCATCAGTCAGAATTATTAACTTCTCACTCTCAGGGTCATCGTGACAATTGTATGATTTACTGTTGTGTTAGTACCTATACTGGCTGACACGTGACTGGTGAACAGTTC
>NW_006314691.1:0-240 GCF_000327345.1 Myotis davidii | reverse complement strand
AAGAAGAACAAGAAGAAAAATAAAGGGTAGAAATATGTATAATTCTTTATTTCTATGGTTTAACTAACATTTACTGATAGTCTGCTAGGTGCCAGGCATTGGCTCTGCAGAGAGTAAACTGCAGGACCTCTGTTTAGTAAGGTATCAAATAGTAGACTCACAATGTAATCGAATGAAATCATTTCTATGACCCAAGTAATTGTAGTGTGCTATGCTATGGAATCACTTAGACACACATAT
>NW_006314690.1:0-240 GCF_000327345.1 Myotis davidii | reverse complement strand
AGAATGCTGGAGTTGAAGAGAGGTATTTTCACCGGGAAAGACAAAACTGTACCGCCCAAGGCGCTCAAGGTCTCTAGCAAAGCAGATCGATCGTTGAAGCGAAGAGGGTATCAGTTCGCTATCAAACTCTCTCTCTAAATACTGTTATCTAACAGATTTCGTACCAGCATTCTCATTGCCCTTGAAAGGCACTATGACCTATCTTTTTCAGAATGAAAGGCAACACAAACACAAAGCCTT
>NW_006314689.1:0-240 GCF_000327345.1 Myotis davidii | reverse complement strand
ACAATTAGGCCCCCATGATGATGTAGCAACTCTGTAGGGTTCATGCCTCACTGAAGTATGCACCAAGAGGGAATCTAAGTCTTAGTCCCCATTCACAGTACTGGCGTTAACAAAAAAAACATGGGGCAAGACGTGATGCATGATGTGAATCATCAGGGAAAGGTCATAGAGACAGGAAGAAACAGAAATTCTCAGGTGGTCAATGTCTTCAGCAGTCAGCCGGCTAAATGAGGGAAAAAG
>NW_006314688.1:0-240 GCF_000327345.1 Myotis davidii | reverse complement strand
GATATCTTTTTATTGTGATGCGGAGTTGAGATTCATCTTGAGTGATTTTCAGCATGATTGGTGGGGAATGCTGTGCATTGTGCATCTGACTTTATCATGGTGTTTACTACGCCCAAAAAGCCAATTCTAGTTTTCTAGCTGTGCGATCCTTTAAGCTACGGGAAATATTAGATGGGGCAAACTGCACTGTGCACGCTGAGATTGACAACCGAGATGGAAGGATATTTGTTGTCGAGAGTC
>NW_006314687.1:0-240 GCF_000327345.1 Myotis davidii | reverse complement strand
CTGTATGTAGTAAAACATAATGAAATCTGTTCAATGAATGGAAAGGAGAGAGAGATAGTGGAGAAAATAATGAAACAGATGAGAAGGAATAGACTTAATAAAGTCAGATGGTCCTGGAGGGACAATGAGAAAGATAAATATACTTGGGTCTGGTAGTATTTAAACCTTCAACACATTCCATTGATGCCAGAAAAAAAATAAGTAAACAAGAATAAGCTTGTTGAAAAGACAAAATTATAT
>NW_006314686.1:0-240 GCF_000327345.1 Myotis davidii | reverse complement strand
AAAGCACCATGAAGAAAATAAACCCTCACTGTGATTCAGCCTGTCATGGATGCCCTTTTTCTCCCCCTCCTTTCTTTTGCTCCCGGTGGCCTATATTAGGTTTTAGTAAACATGTTGCTCTGTTTTTAGGGTCAAGAGCAAGCAGTATTTTATCAGGCCAAATACTGCTTTTATAACTTGATGATCTATGTTGCCTCTTTAGAGATACTACAAATAAAGCTTGATGCATTTTTTTTTTTT
>NW_006314685.1:0-240 GCF_000327345.1 Myotis davidii | reverse complement strand
CTAGGTTACAAGTAGGAGGTTTGGTTTTCACTGTTTATCCATGTAGAATATTTGATATTTAAAATTGAACATATATTATCTTTTTGAAAAATAGAAAGTATTCAATTGAGAGTATAGAAAGATTTCATGGTCTCTCCCATGGACCTAAAAGAAGTGCGATCATTATCAGGTAAGAAAAGATCACCCCACACGGGGCACATTGCACGCTGTGCCCACGTAGAACTCAGTGAGAAAGGAAAT
>NW_006314684.1:0-240 GCF_000327345.1 Myotis davidii | reverse complement strand
TTTGAGCTTAGATTTGAATGCTGTGTAGGACTTAGAAAGGCACAAAGAACATTTGGAAAGAAAGAGGACATTTCTGTTGAGTGCAATCAATAGCAAAGGGACATGTTTGGGGAACACATTAATTTCGGATTAATTCCATCAAGGCCAATATACATTATTGAAATGATAGTACTTGCCTAATATCTTTCCCACTAGACCAGGGGCGGAGAATCTTTTTCCTGCCAAGGGCCATTTGGATAT
>NW_006314683.1:0-240 GCF_000327345.1 Myotis davidii | reverse complement strand
AAACAAAAGAATTTAAGAATGAAATTTGGTCATTCACAACATAGCAATAGTAATGTTATTCAGGTGGTTGTTTTAAAAACTCCAGAAACCCAATTGTATTTTCATCACCTACTAAGAGACACTATTAAAATACAGAAACAGAAAAGAAACATAAGCTTTGGAAAAGGTAGACTTTTAATAACTGCTTTTATCACCAGGTTAAGTCATGCAGTTACAAAGTAGTTAGAAATTTCTGAAAGG
>NW_006314682.1:0-240 GCF_000327345.1 Myotis davidii | reverse complement strand
GGAATGGAACCTGGGACCTCTTGGTTCATGGGTCTGCGCTCAAACAAGGAGCCACACTGGCTGGGCTGTAAACGGAATTTTCTTAAAATAAGAAGTAGCTGACATTTTGGTGTAAATCAGAACTTTGCCCTAAGGATGATTAATACATTGTACTTGTCACCACCCAAATTTTTACCAAAATTCTAACTAAAGGTCACTGGAACCTTGCCTTTTCTTATTAAGAAATTTAAAAAAAAATTT
>NW_006314681.1:0-240 GCF_000327345.1 Myotis davidii | reverse complement strand
AGAGCTCACAGAGTACTGCATTCCAGTGCAATATCCATCCTTTTCTTCTTCATCAGTAATTGCCAGGATGAGATCTTCCCTCGCTAGAGTCCACATAGGTTTGACCACCCCAGGAGCAATTTCATATCCCTCAGGCCTTGAAGAACCCTGTTCAGACATGTGAGAAGAGTCAAGGGTCAGCCCATGTGGCCCAGCTGGCCCTGCCCTGGCCAACAACCACACCTGGTGAAACCCCTACTT
>NW_006314680.1:0-240 GCF_000327345.1 Myotis davidii | reverse complement strand
TAGCCCTCATTTACCCTGGTAACCTTGTAGAAATCTTTTATTATTACTTTTTTACAGAGGAGGAAATCGAGACTCGGAGAGATTACATGACTTTCCCCTGATGATGTCTATAATGATATGAAAACCAGGATATGAGGTCAGCCTCTTTCTTCCACAGCCCTCCTCTCTTTATGCTACTCCCTCCCTCAACTGGTACAGAGGCTCTCCTGGGCCTTCCATGCACAGCCATGCAGGTTGTAC
>NW_006314679.1:0-240 GCF_000327345.1 Myotis davidii | reverse complement strand
GCAGTGACTTCTGCAGCTACATGTGCTGAGGCCAGAGCGAGGCAACAAAAAGTGTCCAGGTGCCACTGGTGTGGATGCCCTAAGGGGCTGCTGCTACCTGCTACTTTGTGCCTTTTCTCTACTGCCTGGCTCAAGCTCTACTGTAACTATATTCACCTTGGTTGTATTGATACAACTATAATTAGCCTAGTTGTTAATAACAAGAAAGAAGCAAAGGGAAGGCCAAATATTATAGGCATG
>NW_006314678.1:0-240 GCF_000327345.1 Myotis davidii | reverse complement strand
TGGACCCTCCATGGAGAGGGCAGAGCAGAGGAAAAGGGAACGCTCCGTGGATGGGACAGGGCAGGGGGGAGAGGGAATCCTCCAGGGAGGTAGTAGGGCAGGGAGGACAAAGTACCCTACATAGTCTGAGCAAGATAGGGGGGTTAGGGCACCACCCATGGAGGGGCCAGGGAAGGGGGGGAATGGGAGTAGAGATAGGTAACAGGAGAAACAGACCCCTCCATGGAGAGTTCCCTGTTC
>NW_006314677.1:0-240 GCF_000327345.1 Myotis davidii | reverse complement strand
CTAAAGCAGGTGACCACCTTCCTGTCAGGTGAGTACCTCCCAGCCCAGGAGAACTCTCCCTCCCCAACCAAGTGAGCACCTGCCTAGCCAGGTGAGCCCTTGCTCCTTACTCAGGTGTGTGTCCTGCCTTTACCTAAGTGCCCTGGTAGCCCCCGCTGTCTGCAGTGGCTGTTATGATTCCTCCTGATGGGTCTAGAAGAAGGTGAGGCTGAGGGAGGGTAACTATGTCTAGGTCACAGA
>NW_006314676.1:0-240 GCF_000327345.1 Myotis davidii | reverse complement strand
TTTTTTTTTTAATGCTCCAACTTCTTTCGCAGCCTAGAAAAGCTGGTTTCCTAGGCTTCTCTGCCTTTACAGGGAGAAGCAGGACTGGCTCCTTCCTCCAATAGAAAGCACTGTCCGTCTCCTCTTGAGTGACTGGACTTTCATTATTACCATATTTATAATTATTACTAAAAAGCTTCATCCAAATTCTTCATCTTAGTTACATTCATTTATTATATCTTAACAACTTTGAGATTTTTA
>NW_006314675.1:0-240 GCF_000327345.1 Myotis davidii | reverse complement strand
ACCATCTCCACATTATGATGTCATCAGCTTCTTAAACAGCCTTTTCAATGGGGTCTGCTGACATAGACACAAAGATTTGGAAATACAAAATATTTTGAGGCATATTTTTTATAAAAAACTAGAGGCCCTGTGCACAAATTCATGCATGGTGGGGTCTGGCCAGCCCACTCCAATCCAATCGTGGCAGATTGGGCCGCGCCTGCCTGTGGGAGGGGCCTTGGGCAGTTGGCCGGCTGGTCC
>NW_006314674.1:0-240 GCF_000327345.1 Myotis davidii | reverse complement strand
TTTAATTTTTTAATAAAGTGAACAAATTGAATTTTAGGTTCACAAGATTCCTTCAAGCATTGAAATTACTCCATTAAGTTGTTAAAGTAATGCCTCTAAATTAGCTATAGGTCAGGTATTACTAGTACTTTCACCATATCTTTGGGTGCTTTGATCTGCCTTCATAACAGAAATACCTCCAACTTCTATGAGACAGTAATGTTTCTGGTACGTATATGTATCCTATATAATAAAAGGCTA
>NW_006314673.1:0-240 GCF_000327345.1 Myotis davidii | reverse complement strand
GTGATGGCTGGGAATCCTGAGAGAACCATTATCCGTGAGGTTTCTCGGGAGATTTCGTGTGTGAGCCTGAACCATTTCTCGTAAGTCTCTCAAAGAGTTTACTCAATATCCATGTGTATATACACTTGCAGATCTGTAGTATGCACCTTTCTCTTTCCTTTTCTCTTCCTCGACTGGGACGGCACGAAGCAATATGGGTGGCTTTGAAGGGAGAGAAGAGGCTTTTGTGGTTTTCTCCTT
>NW_006314672.1:0-240 GCF_000327345.1 Myotis davidii | reverse complement strand
GCAATTCAGAAAACTCTCCGCGTTTTCGACTTATCAGAAATCAAGTGAAAGTGCCACGAAGGCTCCTCGCTTGTCACCATAGCCAACTTGACAACTTCATACTTATCCAAAGCAAAACGTGAAGGTACGTTTTGATGTTGCGGCTTTTACACGAGTCATGCAAGTATATCAAATGCTAAGGACAACATCACGATATTTTAGTTTGCATCATTTGGAACGTTGCCTCACAGAATAACTTTC
>NW_006314671.1:0-240 GCF_000327345.1 Myotis davidii | reverse complement strand
AGCTGAAATCACCTCATTGTCAAACACAAGTACCTATCTTCTAGGGATCTCAGGAGAGTAAAGGAAGTAATAATATGTAAAGCAATTTTAAATACTCAGAAAAGTTATGTGTTATTATTCTGAAATAGTTCTTCATGTCCAAAAGATAGGCATTAGCTCAAGGCCTTGTCACAGCTAGTAAGTTTGGTATTCTCATTTAAGCTTCCAGTCAGTGATGGCGAACCCATGACACGCGTGTCA
>NW_006314670.1:0-240 GCF_000327345.1 Myotis davidii | reverse complement strand
CTTTCCCTGTCTCCTCTTATCCCCATTCCCATGGGTCACCATCTCCCTGTTCCTCTGGCTCCTCTAGTCCTCCTTGTGACCCTGGCTCCTCCAGTCTTCCTTCTTCCTCTGACTCCTCTAGACCTCCTTCCTCCTCAGGCTTCTCTAGTCCTCCTTTTTCCTCTGGATTCTCTACTCCTCCCTTCGCTGTCACACCATGTCCTCCTCTCCCTGTCTCCTCTTGTCCTCGTTCCTCTGGCT
>NW_006314669.1:0-240 GCF_000327345.1 Myotis davidii | reverse complement strand
CAAGCAAACACTGAAATTACAAGTAACATAATTGGTGACTCATAACCCAGTAGGTTTATCTTGCTATATTCATTTTTTTTAACCATAACATATAGCTTCATAGGAAATTCCTCATGGCCCACAGACAAATTTATAGGTAGCTTAATTTTATATGTTTTCATAAGCTAGACTTCTTTAGCTTTACAGCTCTAATGTAAAAAGACACTAGGGAAGGAAAATCTTCCTTGTCTTTGGTAGACT
>NW_006314668.1:0-240 GCF_000327345.1 Myotis davidii | reverse complement strand
AATTATAAATTTTGTTGTAAAGTATTTAAAATGAAATAAAATTTTGCTCATTGTTTATGTGGTACTTTCTCAGATAACCAACCCCTGTTATTTTCTATGGCATTTGTATCAGAATTGATCATTTAATTTGTTTTTTCTTAGAGCAAGACAAGAGGAAGAACAATGATGTAAGTAAACAGTTGAAGAGTTAAGTAAGAAATTAATAGTTTGATATAAAAGTTGTCTGCTGTGATTCCTAAC
>NW_006314667.1:0-240 GCF_000327345.1 Myotis davidii | reverse complement strand
TCCTTGCTAATCTTAAAATCTATGAGACTATTCTCGGTGTTGTGCATGACCACACCTTTGTGTATATGAAGTGGCAGGTCAAAATTGTGCCCGGTGAAGGAAGAGCTCATGTTCTCATATGTAAGCCAAGGTCTCACTCAAGACCCCAAGGTGGCAAAGCAACAGAGTTGTGTGTCCTGTCAGTCAAAACACAAGTGATGAGTCTGCTTGTGGCTCCAGGCTCTTTTTCATCTGAGCCCA
>NW_006314666.1:0-240 GCF_000327345.1 Myotis davidii | reverse complement strand
TACCTCATTTTTTAATATATTCAGCAGACATCAGACTTCTCTGTGAAATTGCTGTAAGTTGCTGAACACCTCCTTTCATTTTCCGGGTCTCTTGGCGGTCCAGCACGGACCCTGTCCGCAGGCCTCATTGGCGTTGCTGTGGCCTCATGGCATTCTCAGTTTTCATCAAAGTTCCATACCTTCCTAACAATCCAACCAGACTAGGCAGCATTGCTTTTCAGACTACTACATGCGGAACAG
>NW_006314665.1:0-240 GCF_000327345.1 Myotis davidii | reverse complement strand
AGTTGTTTCAGGCATTCGGCCCCATTCTTGATTAAACAGGGTTTTCATTTTGTCTGGTATTCACTTTTCCTCTTTTCCCTCTCAAATTATCTCTCCATTCTTCAGGAATAATCCCCCTAAGAACATTTGCCTTTTCCCTGTCGCCCTGCGCAAAATAATCTCACATTTTTCACCCCCTTTACTGTTATTTTCTCTTGCTTTTGTGCTTGTTCAGTTTTTAGCCTAGCTTTTTCATACTTG
>NW_006314664.1:0-240 GCF_000327345.1 Myotis davidii | reverse complement strand
AGGGAAGATAGACATGTGCCCAGTAAAGTTGGGGTAACACACAAAAGGTAATTGTTAATCACACCTAGGAACAAAAATCATTGGACAGAATGGGTGTGAAAATTTGGGAATACATAATCACCTAACAAAGGAATTTTCTCTCCTTTTGTGCTTAACTCTCTGCTTGTGGGGCTCTTTTGCCTCTGCTTCCTTGCATTGGCTCCGAAGGCCCACAGCCATGTGGACCCCACATGCAATGTA
>NW_006314663.1:0-240 GCF_000327345.1 Myotis davidii | reverse complement strand
TCTGGACTAAAGTTTACACTATTGACCTTATTTGGATCTTTGATTCCTGAATTGACCTTCCTTAACTAACATTGCACAGATTAACTGTTCCATATATTTAAAAGTCACTTTTTTTACATGACTGAGTCACTTTTAATACTAATTATTCATATTAATGATGTAGTGGACTTTTACCAGTTACTTTTCCAATGGACTTTCCATGTATTCTGAGGTTTCTTATAAGAGGGAGGATATGATGAT
>NW_006314662.1:0-240 GCF_000327345.1 Myotis davidii | reverse complement strand
TTAAGCAGAACCACATCATTCAGCAGCGGAATTTTAAAAACAAAAGCAAACAAAAGTCCTCAGGCAGCCTGCACTTCAAATAGGCTGGGGAGTAGGGCAGCATCTATACTTAATAGGTCAAATGTCTAAGTTTGCTTGATTTCCTTTTTCAATTAAGATGCCTACTTTAATTACTTAATAAATTGGCTTTTTAGAATATAATCAAGGTCATATAATTTCAGTTATATGAGAAGCCAATGT
>NW_006314661.1:0-240 GCF_000327345.1 Myotis davidii | reverse complement strand
TCACCTGAGATGAGAGGGTCAGCACGGAGATGCCCAAGGAAGCGCTGAGAGGAATGAGGGCTGGGCTGTTACCTCACTTTCCAGTATCTCTGCTCATGCCTCACTCACCAGTGGCAGGACACCAGCTCACAGCTTTCTGTTCAAGACCAGGACGGCGATGGTCACATTCTTAAGCTTGACTTTCATCAAGACCAAGGGTATGGGTGTGCCAGGTGACTGCCGCCATCAGTGGTATTGTCG
>NW_006314660.1:0-240 GCF_000327345.1 Myotis davidii | reverse complement strand
CAGTTCTCAATTCTGTTACCTTCTTTAACACAAGCCCAAAGATTTCTCCTCACAAGCCTGGTTTGGAGGAAACTTCTCACCAACATAAACATTTCTAAGGTGGCGGGAGGAGGGGATATTGCATTCATCGTGTTCCAAAAACAAAGCTCTTTCATGGAGAGGACATGGACCCAGTCATGAAGACACCCCTTCATCCTTTAAATGGATACGTTGCCTCTAAGGCTTTATTCTACATTCTCA
>NW_006314659.1:0-240 GCF_000327345.1 Myotis davidii | reverse complement strand
TTACAAGCAAAACAGAGACAGACATAGATAGAGAACAGGCTGACAGCTGTGGGGTGAGGAGAGGGCTGGACGGGGATGTGTGGAGGGATTGAGCAAAAACACAAAAGAAAAGATCATGGACATGGACAATAGTGTCCATGATTGATGGGGGAAAGGGAGGTGGGAATAAGGAAGGGAAGGGGAAGGAGGTGTAAGTGATGGTGAAGGAGGGTATAGGCGGGATATATGGTGATGGATGGA
>NW_006314658.1:0-240 GCF_000327345.1 Myotis davidii | reverse complement strand
TGCTTCTCACTTGGCCTCATGCTCTGACGACCTTCACAGCAGCTCGCCCTCGCTGTCGCTCTCGCTTTTGCTCAGAGCTGCCTGGTGTCCCAGCAGCCTGGGCGCAATAACCCAGTCTCTCCCACCCTCTGCCCTGCATGCTCTGCCCCGTGAGCCATGGTATATGTAGGTCGCTGTGCAGGTTGCCAGTGTGACCGAGTTACCTAGCTGGGGCTGCAGGCCAGGTCCCCTTGTCTCCCC
>NW_006314657.1:0-240 GCF_000327345.1 Myotis davidii | reverse complement strand
TGAAAAAGGGATGCAACTGGCACCTCTTTGAATGGGGGTTCGGGGTCGATGGTTAGCTAGAGACAAGCAGACAGGTGGTGGGATGCTCGAAGTTTGCACTGCAGGCCCAAGGGAATGAGGGCTCAGCGCTCCCAAAGAACCTTCAACGGAACAGATCGTGGCAGCATCTTTACTTGGGGTAGAAAGTGAAGTGCACACAGAAGATGATGTATATGAAGAAGGGAATGAAGACGCACCACA
>NW_006314656.1:0-240 GCF_000327345.1 Myotis davidii | reverse complement strand
TACCCACCCGCCGGGGAGGGACTGGCAAGGGCAGGAGGGGGTATTCATCCGTGCCTGCCCGGTACTCATTGCCCTTCCTCAGCCTTATCACCCAGAAGCCATAGTTGGGGGATAAATAGACCACCTCCTTCCGGTCGACATCTTCCTTACACACTCCCAGGCCCCATTCAGACCTGTCTCCCACCTCCACCTCCCAGTAGTGCCGGCCTGAGGAGATGCACTGGCTGCCCAGGACGATGT
>NW_006314655.1:0-240 GCF_000327345.1 Myotis davidii | reverse complement strand
CTGTAAACAATTTTGAATATCTAATATATACCAAGCACTGTAACAAATGTTAAAAAAGGCACAACTACTGTTTCCAAGTAGCACACAGACAAAAGCTATAATGCACAGTAATAAGAGCAGTACAAGAGCTACACATAGTGGTAAGATATACGGACCTAAATCATTGGGGAGGTAAGGTGAAAGTAAGTCTTAACAAGGTGAATAGGAATGAGTCTAGAGCAGCGGTTCTCAACCTGTGGG
>NW_006314654.1:0-240 GCF_000327345.1 Myotis davidii | reverse complement strand
ATAAAGGTCAAAGTTCTTACTCATTTTTCTCTCTATTTACAATCTTTTCTTCTTTTGTCCTCAATAAAAATTAGTCTTGGTGTTCTTCATTATGCACTCACTTCTTAACTCCCTAAAAGCCTCAATATACACAAGAACATGCTAATTTTAGTTTATGAATATCAATTGTGCTAACCCTTACAAACTCATTAGATAATCCATAGACAGTAAAAGGAAGTCTATGGAATTGTACATCATGGG
>NW_006314653.1:0-240 GCF_000327345.1 Myotis davidii | reverse complement strand
GGGGGGAAGAGACGGGGGCCGGAGTCCCCCCGCACCTTCAGGCCCGGCCGCCCCCGGAAGAGTAAACCGGGGGACGCCTGCGAGGGTCTCTCTCTCTCGGGGATGAAGGGGCCGGTTGGCAGGGCCGTGACGGACGGGCCGCGGGGGCCTAGAAAGGCGCGCCGCCCGCCTCCCCGGGCGGTGCGGGAGGAGGAGTCGGCCGCTGAGCTCTGAAACCCCTCCGCGCCCGCCGTGGATCTG
>NW_006314652.1:0-240 GCF_000327345.1 Myotis davidii | reverse complement strand
GGAGATCCGTCTACATTAGAAGTGAGAGGTCCCAGTGGTTGATGGGGAGCAAGGATCATGGGCAAGGAGCTGAACTAGTTGGACTTTGGGTGATGGGCACCCATGTTAATGCCACCAAAGGGGTGGGTAGGTGAGAGGGTAAGACTTCTATGGAGGAAGAATGAGTTCCGTTTTGGAAACGTTTGCTTGCAGAGGCCTGCAAACGATAGGAGGGCTCGGGCTAAACATAATGGTAAAGCC
>NW_006314651.1:0-240 GCF_000327345.1 Myotis davidii | reverse complement strand
TGATTTCGTTGGTGTATGAGGACATAATGCTTCATGGTGAAAGCTTTCCCACAGTCACTGCAGGTGTAGGGTTTCTCTACAGTATGAGTTCGCTGATGTACGATGAGCCTCCTTTTCACAGTGAAGCCTTTCCCACATTCACCACAGACGTAGCATTTCTCTCCAGTATGATTTTGTTGATGTACATTGAGATTACGCTTTCCTGGGAAGCCTTTTCCACATTCACTGCACACATAGGGT
>NW_006314650.1:0-240 GCF_000327345.1 Myotis davidii | reverse complement strand
ACAGGAGCCTGCTGCAGATCAGGAAGTGCCAAGGAATGCTGTCCTGCCTCAGCAGTCCCCAGGAGAATTTGACTTTAATGAGTTCTTTAACCTTGATAAGATGCCATGCTTGGCTCGGTGACTGTAGCAGCATACTTATAAAATGGATGAAGTATCCAGGCAGGTTTGGCTCAATGGATAGAGCACTGGACCACGGATGAAGGGCCCAGGGTTTGATTCCCATCAAGGGCATGTACCTTG
>NW_006314649.1:0-240 GCF_000327345.1 Myotis davidii | reverse complement strand
GGGATGTCTGATTCCCCAGGGAAGCCGTGGGGAGCAGCACTGGGGACCCGCTCCTCCCTACCCCGGCGGGGCTTAGGGGACTCGGGTGGCAGGTGCACAGAGCAGTGGCCAGGCCTCCTGCTCCCCCCACAGGGCCGTGGGAACTGCAGCAGCAGGCGCACGGAGCAGCCAGCCTCGCCCCTGCTATGCGCGCCGCCATCTTGTGATGGCATTACAGCTTGAGGGTTAATTTGCATATTA
>NW_006314648.1:0-240 GCF_000327345.1 Myotis davidii | reverse complement strand
CCGCCCCACTCCTCCCAGCCCCTGACAAATCCCAGGCAGCCTGCACTGATGCACTGATGAAGCCTCCCCCTTTGAGAAAGCCGGGAGGGCAGGCAGTTGTGCATAGTTGCTCTTTAGGTCGACCTTTATTAGAGATGATTTGACATTTTCTCTGTTTCCAAGCCCCAAATTAAGTCTAGGCATCTCATGAGTCTGTTTTCAAAATCATGTCTTATTTTTTCTCCTGAAATGTGTGGATGG
>NW_006314647.1:0-240 GCF_000327345.1 Myotis davidii | reverse complement strand
AAATAAATTTAAAAAAAAGAAAAGTGGGATAATATTCATGACTAACTTATAAGGCTGTGATCAGATTAGAAAATATGCTGGCATAAAGCATTTAATACAATGCTTGGGTCAGAGTAAGTGTTTGATTAGGGTAGCTTTTATTTACTTATTTACTTACCTTGGGTTTAATTTCCTCTTCTTTTTCTAGTTTTCTAAAATGGAAGTTGAAATCATCTATCTATCATCTATCTATCTATCTAT
>NW_006314646.1:0-240 GCF_000327345.1 Myotis davidii | reverse complement strand
AAAAAAATGATTAGATCCTTCAAGGCTTATTTGATATTTTTGTTGTTATAGGCAGTGGCTAGCCTATATGCTCTTTATATTACAGACTCCAGTGGCAAAAGTGAGCCTAACAATTTTCCAAACACTTCTTTTTACATTCTCAATGACTGCTACTGAATTTTTCTCCGTTTGACAAAAATATCTAGTCAAGGGAAATTTTCAACCTTTGTAAGATATGTATCTCAGAAAAATCTATAAAAA
>NW_006314645.1:0-240 GCF_000327345.1 Myotis davidii | reverse complement strand
TTTCCCAGAGGCTACATGATGTATCCAAAATTATCTCAAAGACTATAGTTTTCTTGTTTCCAATTACATATCTGTGTGAGGTTGGGTTTTCTTTGTAGATTTTAACCAAAACAATAAATTACAACATGTTGAACGCAGAACTGATAATAGAGCCTTTTTCTATTAAGTCAGACATGAAGAAGATAAGCAAATTGTAAAGCACTATCACTACTCTTGATAATTTTTATTTTTGAAAACGTA
>NW_006314644.1:0-240 GCF_000327345.1 Myotis davidii | reverse complement strand
CATAAGACGACGGGAGGGAGAGAGGTCGGCCATGCCCAGCGCAGGGAAGAGGAAGGAGGTGGTAGAAGTTCTATTTGTTTCCTCCTTCAATGGAAAAGCACTCCAGGTACAGTTTGCGGTGCAGCTGTCAGTACTTAAACTGGGAACGGCAAACCGGTTTTAGCTCCTGTGCAAACAGGGTCAGGGCGGGCCACCCACGGGAGCTGGGTCACGTGGACCTGGGTGGGAAAGGTCTGCAGC
>NW_006314643.1:0-240 GCF_000327345.1 Myotis davidii | reverse complement strand
GATGAGAGAGTCATTGATCAGCTGCCTCCTTCACTCCCCTGCCCTACACTGGGGATTGAGCGCGGAACCTGGACATGTGCCCTGTGAAACTGTGACCTCCAGGTTCATAGTTGACAACCACTGGGACACACCAGCCAGGCGAGCTTATCAACTTTTAATAGTTTTTCTATCTTTTGCTTGTAAATGGAGCAGAGAGAGAAGGTGGTCATGCATACCTTACTCCTCCATCCTGACTGGAAG
>NW_006314642.1:0-240 GCF_000327345.1 Myotis davidii | reverse complement strand
TGTGGCTGAATTAAACAGGCCTTGAGTCCTTGCATGGAATTTAAATATGCTGCATATTTAAGGTCATGCTAACATGACCCTACTTTGGCTCAATGTCTCACGTGGTCATTGTGACCATATTGGTCACTGAAGTTCATTTATTTCTCTTTTGGGGATTATGAATAGTCTCCAAAAGATAACAGTGAGGGAAACGAGTCACCTGTATCCTTTGAGAAAGACAAACATTGCTCTCTTGACTTG
>NW_006314641.1:0-240 GCF_000327345.1 Myotis davidii | reverse complement strand
TTCAGTCCACAGGACCACACTCTATCCACTGAGACAAACCAGGTAGGGTGAGAGCTTGACTCTTACAAGCAGGGACATTTCTGAGAGTAGAAGTGGGCGGCATTAATAATTATGTCAGACAAATTGTGTAAACTTGGCAAGTTATGGTTAAGCTAGAACATATGGCCACTGTATGTATAATTCACTGTTAAATTTATAAAGAAAACTCACACCCTTTTTTTCCCCAGCACAGAGCATGAA
>NW_006314640.1:0-240 GCF_000327345.1 Myotis davidii | reverse complement strand
AATCTGCTGTTGCATTCAACCTTGACACGTTTGCCCATATTGTATCATCTGGAGGCTTTTCACAGGCATAGGTCGTTTCAAATAAGCGAACGAATGTCTACATTCCGAGTCTATTTCCCGCACACACATCGAGAAAAGTTAGCGCAAATATATACATGTATATATATGCATTCACATAACACCCAGAATATTAGCTTCCAAAGCTTCTGTTCGCCTTAGCCCTTCCCGATTGCGTCGGAG
>NW_006314639.1:0-240 GCF_000327345.1 Myotis davidii | reverse complement strand
CGTAGTTTGCCCACGGCTGCAGCCACTGCGCCAAACTGGTCAGGGCACAGCCAGCATTCTTGATGGTTTGGGTGAAAGTTCTTCATTGTTTGTTGCATTATTTATTACTGAGGCAAGACTCTCGCCCAGGGAGCATATGAAAGTGGATTAAATATAGATTTGCCAAACCTATTTTTCCAATATAGTTGAACATATACACACTCTTTAAATCTGGAACCATTTTTGAAAGCTGTAATGAGT
>NW_006314638.1:0-240 GCF_000327345.1 Myotis davidii | reverse complement strand
CAAAGTGTTCGTTCGGGTTAGAACAAAACATTTACTGTTACTCTTACCTGACTGAAAATGAGTGAAATTCCCCCTGATTTTGCCCTAAAATGCAGATAAAAGTTATTAAACATATATAATGTTTTGGTAGACATGAAATCAAACAGTTAGTGATGATGACATACTTTGCAAAATGTCTATTGGTTCCATTTTCTCCATGTTTTCCTATTTTTATACAATCTCTCAAAGGAATCTGGATAA
>NW_006314637.1:0-240 GCF_000327345.1 Myotis davidii | reverse complement strand
GCATATTACCCTTTTATTATATAGGATAGGGTCAGTGCTTATGTAATTAGTTACAATGAAGCCACATTGGGCCCCTAATCCAATATGACTAGTATCTATAAAAAGGGAAATTTGGGCATAGTCATGTACACAGAGCGAACACCATGTTAAGAATGAAAGCAGAGACCAGGGTAATTCAGCAGAAATTAAGGAACTCCAATTCTTCCAGCAAATCCTCAAAGTTTGGAAGTGAGGCAGGGA
>NW_006314636.1:0-240 GCF_000327345.1 Myotis davidii | reverse complement strand
AGTCCTGAGCACAGGTGGGGCGTCTGAACCAGCGCCTGGCTCCGAGGTGCCAGCCAGAGCTTAAAGGGGGACATGCTGGGCGTGCTGCGGGAAGGATGGAGGATTCCTGAGAACTCCTCCACAAATAAAGATCCACGGTGCCGCCCACTGTGCTGCACAATTTGTCTGCCCAACAGCCCCTGAGCTGGTGCCATTGTCTGTCCTCCTCCCCCTCCCCTTCCTCTCCCCACTCTCCTCTCC
>NW_006314635.1:0-240 GCF_000327345.1 Myotis davidii | reverse complement strand
TGTAACATGTCCCCCAATTTTTTTGATATACTTTTCATCAAGGTCGTTTCCCATTCCCCTTGTCTAGAATATAGACCAGCCTCAGTGACTTGCTTCTAACAAATAAAATGTGATGGAAGTGACGCTGAATGACTGTCTTAAGCTGCTATTACAAAATACCACAGACTGGTTTAAACAACAAGTCAATTTTTTCTCAGTTCTAGACATTGGGAAGTCTGAGATCAGGATGCCAGCATGGTT
>NW_006314634.1:0-240 GCF_000327345.1 Myotis davidii | reverse complement strand
TTGGGTACAACCCATTTCCAGTGCCTTCAAGGGAGATATTCTGGTCTGTGCTTCTAGCTGAGGAGGTGCTAAAGATGAAGGGCTGCCAGGACCTGGAATGGCAGTGTCCTATGACACTGAGTCTCATGTGGCTCAGACATGGATGGATTCTGTTGGCTTTTAGTGTGCAAATCTATCTGAAGGCAGTGTTGACAATGTGGCCCAGAGACCATCCAAACAGCCTTTCCTGGTCAGGCCAGC
>NW_006314633.1:0-240 GCF_000327345.1 Myotis davidii | reverse complement strand
GAAAGTGACGGAAGCTGCTTTTCAAAGGCTGTCATCTCCTCAGTATCCCTTCCCTGGCCTGAATCAAGAACCATGTTCATTCTCTCTGTGATAAATTTTTATAGACTCTTCCAAGGCACACAGAACATTTGCAGTTAATGGTACCCAATTTTATCTTACATCTCAATAAATTTGTCATCCCTCACTTCCTAAATTAGTGTATATTTGACTGACAAAAACAATCTGCCAAATTAATAGTTG
>NW_006314632.1:0-240 GCF_000327345.1 Myotis davidii | reverse complement strand
GCACATTCAAATCCTACTCCTGTCCTCCCTCTGTCCTGCTCCAGCCCTGCAGGCTTTGGGGCCCACCTGGGCCTGGGGCCACTTCCCTATGATGGGCTGATCTAGGAGCCAGAGGCAACATGTTTTTGTTTTTTTTCTTCTTATTTCTTATTTTTGAATACTTTTAAACTTACATAAAATTTGCCAAAATAGTCACAGAACTCTAAAGTCCTTTCCCCAAATGTCATGTTAATGACATTG
>NW_006314631.1:0-240 GCF_000327345.1 Myotis davidii | reverse complement strand
GTAGTGGTTTTTACATGACTAATGCTTATCATATCCTATAATCTAAGTCACAGCTTCTCTACACACTCAAGCTTATATGAGTTTACCTCAACTCATACTTCAGAAATACTCATTCATGGTTTTTATGGGCTGTTAATTTAATTTTATTCTTTCCTATGTATGACATTTAATGTCAATATTTTCCCTAATCTGCACTTTTATCCATAATTATTTGAATGAAAAAAATCATTTACATATCAT
>NW_006314630.1:0-240 GCF_000327345.1 Myotis davidii | reverse complement strand
CCTGTGCATCCACAGTCCCCTCCCATTAGAGCCATCGTTCTCCAACCTGGGGGTCTGAGGACTGTGTAGCCAAGAGAGGGACCCCGTGAACCCCCAGGCCCCAAACAGTCTTGTGTGCCTTGGGTACAACATCCAAGGCAGGCTGTTCAGCTGAACTTATGCTATCACATTAGTGAATCACATTGTAAGGCAATCATTCATTCCTGGCATGGAGTCTTTTTCAAATCCTATATAATAAAA
>NW_006314629.1:0-240 GCF_000327345.1 Myotis davidii | reverse complement strand
GTGGTTATCTTCATTTTTTTAGGTTAGAAAATAGAAAAAAAAATTATCTGGATCAAGTAGGAGAGAATGAGACTTGTATCCAGGTCTGTATGCCCCCCCCAAAAGCTGTTTGTTACCCATTATGCCAAGTGGCCTCTCAGAACAAATAACTGCATAAGCAAAGCAAGATGAAAATAGGAGAAACTAGGAAACAGAGGGGCAGTAGTGGGTTTCTTTCATATGACGCTTTCATGCCGCTGC
>NW_006314628.1:0-240 GCF_000327345.1 Myotis davidii | reverse complement strand
AAATCAAATGTATTAATTGGTCCAATGTTCATAAGTGAAAATTTAAAATGTCACACTGTACTTACATTTTTTTATTTTTCATTAAAAGCACTTTGTTTACACAAATATTTCATACTTAATTTTTAAAAATTTGTGTCTCTGAAATGCAGAAATTCCCACATAATAAAAACTAAAACCTCTAAATAATCAAAGTAGATTGGAAATGCAAGACTCAGAATATCCTATATAATAAAAGGCTAA
>NW_006314627.1:0-240 GCF_000327345.1 Myotis davidii | reverse complement strand
ACTTCTCTGCTCAGCCCCTTCTGATGGTTCCACATCTCCTTCAGAGTAAAAACCAAAGACTATATACTGGTTTATAAGGTCCTACATGCTCTTCCCCCTCAAACCCTTGATCACATTTCTTGTTATTCTCCATCTTTTTTCACTCTGCTTCAGATGCCCTTGAACTCAGTGTTTCCTTGAATCACATTAAGGACACTTCTGTCTCACGACCCTTGCACTTGCTCTTCCCTTGGCCATGAA
>NW_006314626.1:0-240 GCF_000327345.1 Myotis davidii | reverse complement strand
TCAGGAAAAGCCTCATCAAAACCATAATGAGACACCATTTACACCCACAAGGGCAGCTAGAATCAAAAGTCAGAGCAAATGGTGGCGAGGATGTAGAGAAAGCAGGACTCTCATGCACTGTTGGTGGGAACGTGAACATGGTACAGCCGCTCTGGGAAACAGTCTGGCAGTTGCTCAAGAAGTTAAACTGAGTCCTGGCCAGGTGACTCAGTTGACTGGAGCATCGTCCCCTGCACCAGC
>NW_006314625.1:0-240 GCF_000327345.1 Myotis davidii | reverse complement strand
AAAATTGGTCAGATACATGCAAGAAAATGAAACCAGACCACCTTCTTACACTACAAACAAAAACAAACTAAAAGTGGATAAGAGACAAATGTAAGGCATGAAGCCATAAAAATACTAGAAGAAAACAAAAGCAGTAAAATCTGGACATTTATCATAGCAATATTATTTCTGATATATCACCTTAGGAAAGGGAAACAAACAAAATAGACAAATGAGACTACATCAAACTAAAAAGTTTTT
>NW_006314624.1:0-240 GCF_000327345.1 Myotis davidii | reverse complement strand
CCCTAGAAAGTTGAATAGAAGGCTAAGCAAAAAAAGCGAAAGTGCGTGGGAACAGAAAACAAGAGAGTAAGGTACCAGTTCTTAAGAAAAACCAGACGGGGGATGGGAAGGCGTACGGATGCCAGAGGCCCTGCGATATACGAACAAGATGCAGCTGAAAATATCTAAGACCCAACAAATAAAGTTTAAAAAGTCAAAACAGATTGAAACTCTCCCACCAAAAAAATGGAAGGAAAAAGA
>NW_006314623.1:0-240 GCF_000327345.1 Myotis davidii | reverse complement strand
GTGCCATGAGATGAAAAAGGTTGAAAATCCCTGGTTTAGAGGGATGGATAGAACAGACTACCCATAGCTGAACTCCCACCTGAGGGTGAGTTAGAGTGGCCTTTAGTGGTGGCCTGTGGGGATCACAGCATCAATGTGGTTGGTGCCTGTTCTGAGAATATAATTAGAGCAACCAATAAATTTCAAAGTGGAAGGAGGCACGTGGCAACAGTGGGAAGTAGTCCAAAGGTGTTTCTAGTG
>NW_006314622.1:0-240 GCF_000327345.1 Myotis davidii | reverse complement strand
CCCCTCCACCCCCAGGCCTTCACCACACCAGTGTCTGTGTCCATGGGTTATGCATGTCTGTGTATCAGCTTTTGAAAGAAGCCCTTCTCTAGGTGGGAGGGACATTCCGCCCAGCAGGAAGGACACGCTTGTTTGGTAGATGTCCAAGATTGTGGCCTGAGCGGAGTTCTCACTAACATTCACGCTGCTCCTTGTACAGGTTTATTACTTTCTCTTTAATCTGGGATGGGGTAGGAATAA
>NW_006314621.1:0-240 GCF_000327345.1 Myotis davidii | reverse complement strand
CTGTAGCATCTTTGGGTTCCTGTGATGATTGAGAAATGTATCCTTGTTTCCTTTAGGAATTTTCAAATGTGTCTCTTTTCCTAGAAGGTTCCATAAGCTTCAGAACCTAATTTTGTGAATGATATTGACCATACATGTGTTCGTACTATCCAGTTTGAAAGTAAGAGTTGTGTTATTGTGTAACACAGAATGGGATGCTTTTCAGCTTACTTTGTGATTCTCAGATAGATAACATGGCAT
>NW_006314620.1:0-240 GCF_000327345.1 Myotis davidii | reverse complement strand
AATTCTGTTTTCTCTGGTGGTCACTTTTATTGGGGTTACCAGTGTCATAAATACATTCATGTTTTATTGCCCCTGTGCCGTGTCTTGTCAAGTTGTATTTTGTGGCTTTTGGCCAGTGTGGTAGAGAGTGAACCACATAACCAGACACTCTGAGAGGAGCAAAAATGGAGAGAGAGAGAGAAACAGCCCCAATATGAAAGAAAAGGTGGAATCACCAGAAAAGGAAGTAAAGGAAATGGA
>NW_006314619.1:0-240 GCF_000327345.1 Myotis davidii | reverse complement strand
TCTCTTCCCTGTCCCCTCCATGGAGGATCCCCTACCCCCTCTGCCCTGCTCCCTCCATGGACAGTCCATTCTCCCCCAACCCTGTCTTCTCCATGGAAGGTTCTCTATTCCCCTGACCTGCTTCCTCCATGGAGGGTCCCCAATCCTCCCTGACTTCTACCCTTCATGGAGGGTTTCCTCCCCTCCCTACCCTGCCCTTTCCAGAAAGGGTCCCCTCTCATCCCTTCCCCCTCCATGAAG
>NW_006314618.1:0-240 GCF_000327345.1 Myotis davidii | reverse complement strand
GGCCGTGTTTACTGACGAATTAACACTCCTTGGAGGGGTGTGAATCCTCATGGAGAGGAAGAGTCCAGGGAGGAAGCACAGCAAACAGGAAATCCCTCAGCTCCCTAATGTATGTATGTCTTTCAGAATACTCGGAAAAAGCCAGGAATGAGTAGTTTCCGGCTCACACTTGACAGAGAAAGTGCTCATCATTCCTTAGAGCTGCGTTTCAGCTCCTGCTCTACAGTTTAGGAAGATGAC
>NW_006314617.1:0-240 GCF_000327345.1 Myotis davidii | reverse complement strand
GCCAAACTGGTTAGGGCCTTCTCTTTACTTTTTGTGTATCTTTTGTAGATTTTTAGCTTGTGGTTACCATGAGGTTTATGTATATTGGCCTCTATATAGAGCCGTCTATTTGAAGTTAATAGGCATTTAAGTTTAATGTATATTTAAAATGCTCTATTTTTACTCCCTCCCCACAACTTTGTTTTGATGTAATATTTTATTTTTTTAAAAAATTTTTATTGTTAAAAGTATTACATATGT
>NW_006314616.1:0-240 GCF_000327345.1 Myotis davidii | reverse complement strand
CCGGTTCGACCTGGTCTCAGGTTTCCAGGCATGAAAGTGGGGTTTGTGGGCCTGGGGGACAGGCCCCGAGGGGGGGTCCAGGGCTAAAATGATCATTTATTTATATGCACAGAAATGGAAAAGAATGAGCCTATATCCCAAAAGGGCAATATGCAAATTGACCATCACAGCAGGACAACTGGGAAGGGCCGGTCGCTATGACATGCGCTGACCACCGGGGGCAGAAGCTCAATGCAGGAA
>NW_006314615.1:0-240 GCF_000327345.1 Myotis davidii | reverse complement strand
AAAAAAAAAAGAATACTTGTTGGATTTAGGGGCCACTCAGATAATCTGGGATAATCTCCTCTTTGCAAGATCCTTAATTATGTTGGCAAAGACCATTTCCCCAAATCAGGTCATATTCACGGGCTCTTGGGATTAGGACATGGACCCCTTATTGGGCACCACCAATCAACCCATGACAGGTACCAGTTTTAAAATGGCAATGCTTTGTAGCCTCTAGGCCAGTGGTTCTCAACCTTCCTA
>NW_006314614.1:0-240 GCF_000327345.1 Myotis davidii | reverse complement strand
GCTGCGCAGGGCTGCCGCTCCTCAGATGTGGTCAGTCTGTCTATTCGTGTGGCTGCTACTCCTCGGACAGGGCCGAGCTGCTTGGGCGGCTGTGGATCATAGATTTTAAATGTAAGAACTAAAACTGTAAAACTCTTCTGAACACCTTTGGGATTTTCTCTGAACAGTTGTGTGGAATGGAAGAATGAAACATCTTTTAATTAGTGAGGTGACTTATGCAATTTGTAAAAAAAAAAAAAA
>NW_006314613.1:0-240 GCF_000327345.1 Myotis davidii | reverse complement strand
TAGGTTGACACTCAACCACTGAGCCACGCCGGTTGGGTGAGAAAATACTGTTTTTGAACCATGATTGGCTGAATCCACAGATATTAAACCCACAGACACAAAGGAATGACTATAAAAATCTGTATATAAATGGACCAACATAGATCAAAACCATGTTTTGAAGTATCAACTATATGAGTATCAGTGAAAAAACTCCTTTAAAATCTAATTTGAGCCCTACCTGGTTTGGCTCAGTGGATA
>NW_006314612.1:0-240 GCF_000327345.1 Myotis davidii | reverse complement strand
GCTGCTCTGGGAGAGGGTTAACAAAAGTTTTAGGAGGAAAGAAAACGAACTGCAGTGGGGACTGGCTCTAATGACGGCTGGACTGAGAGGAGCCATCTCTGGCTGGCTGGCTGGCTGGCTGTTCTGCACTTGCACCTGCTGAGCACAGCGTCTTGTACGAGTGGCAGCATGGATGACGTTAGGGATGCGACCCCTGGGTCAGGACCCCACTCTGCCTGCTCAGCCGGCTGCCTACTTGCT
>NW_006314611.1:0-240 GCF_000327345.1 Myotis davidii | reverse complement strand
ATCAAAAACACATAAATCCTTAACATTAGAGTATGTGTGATGTCTACTTTCTTTTTTAAGCTATTCTATGTTTTAAAATGTTCTATGGTGATCAAATACTCCTTTTGGTAATTAAAAATTGCTGATTGTTATTTAAAATCTAAAATTTGTTTGCATTTTATTTTGAATAGTCATGCTCACACAGGGTCACAACCCACTACCTAAAGCTTGCCTTTGATATTTAACTGATTAATTCTATAT
>NW_006314610.1:0-240 GCF_000327345.1 Myotis davidii | reverse complement strand
ACAGAAGTGAAGTAAGGCGGTTCATTTAAAACTGTTCCTTGTTTGTTTCTCATTTTCAGAGATGGCTTTGAGATTCCTCCTGTTATGTTTGCTGGGAGAAGCCCTCTGGTCGCCACTTTCCTGCTTTTGTTCAGCGCTTTCTGCTTTTTCTGTACATCGGCTGACCTCCCTTTCCTGAAAGCATGTTCGGCCGCTAATAATTAATCCTTCAGCATATGGAGTGATTCGTTAGCTTTCTCC
>NW_006314609.1:0-240 GCF_000327345.1 Myotis davidii | reverse complement strand
GAGGTGACTGTGGCCGCGGACCAAGTGTGTATCCTCCCAAAACCACGACAGCACTGGCACTGGTTTCTGTACGTCCTTGGTGGATGTTTCTAGTCTGTGCGGGGAAGGGAAGCCCCTCCCGTGGGAGCGACGGTGGCATCGCCGATCTGGCCCGTTACTTCCCGGTGTCGGCCCTTCTGTGGTCACCTGAGGACGCAGTGTGGTACGCTGGACAGACACAGGGTCAAGCCACATGGTCGT
>NW_006314608.1:0-240 GCF_000327345.1 Myotis davidii | reverse complement strand
GCTTCTTCCTGGTGATTACGAAGCCATGTCTAGCTCTCAAGGATGGTGGAATAAGGGTTTGCTTGCTGTGTCATGTTTATGTCTTTCGCGTCAGTTGTCGGCAAATTTGTCCAGAGTAGTTCCCCCACCTGCAGCCAGTACAAGTGAATAAACCTTACCAGCAAAGCCACCCAACCACATGGGCTCGCACATAAGGGAGGAAGGTTTGTTCTTCTCGGCTTCTAAGTGTAGACCAACTTT
>NW_006314607.1:0-240 GCF_000327345.1 Myotis davidii | reverse complement strand
CTATTAATTTAAGGTAAAGACAAGAAACCTTTTCTTCACATTTTCAGCAGCAACAATACACACATTTCAAATACTTCCCTGGGAAGTATACATATCTGACCTAGTTATTGTAACTTTGGAAGACAACTCTCAAATGGGAGAAACACCAAACATTTCTTCTTGTAAGTTACATTAGTGACACTGTCAACAAACTAAAGGCAAATAATTGATTTTAATGAATCAGGATTTATATTTTAACAT
>NW_006314606.1:0-240 GCF_000327345.1 Myotis davidii | reverse complement strand
AGTTTCACAAAAAGAAATAAAAGCAGCAGCTAACGTCTTTTCAGCTTCTTGACCTCTCTGCATTTCATTGCTTCTTCCTCCATCTCATTCCCTCAAAGTCCTCTTGCATACCGGGGTTAAACTCTTTCCTTCTTCCTTCTGCTGTTCTCTCCAACTACTCTCTATGTAACATAAGGCATAATCACTTTCATCTTTGTATTTTTTTCGGTCATAGACAAAGAATGTGCTTGGATATTTTTT
>NW_006314605.1:0-240 GCF_000327345.1 Myotis davidii | reverse complement strand
GGCAGCAAATGGCAAAACAACAGACTTGGTACCATGAGCCCCACATCCTTTTGGAAAAAGCATCCTTATTAATCACAATGATGTGTAAGAGTGGGAGGTATGTAAGGATTGTCAGGCCAACATGGGCATTTAGACACGGGCCTTAAAAGGGAAACTCTGTAAAAAGAAGAAAAATACTCTTGACTGAGCATGATTTGAAGTGGTACAAAAGTCTCTCTTCTGATATTCCTAAAACTTTGT
>NW_006314604.1:0-240 GCF_000327345.1 Myotis davidii | reverse complement strand
CCACAGGTTGAGAACCACTGTACTACAGTGTGCTGTATCAGAGTATGTTGTTTTGTGAAATCTTTTGTTTCAACTGTATGTGTGTATGTTTACCGGGTTGTGATGTAAAAACTATTTCCCACTGTGCTATATATTTCCCACTGGATTGGGTCAAAAGTTTGAAAGCTATAACCCTACAGGACATAGAGCAAGTGATCAAGTATAAGTAGCTACTTAATAAAAATTGCTTTAATAACTTGA
>NW_006314603.1:0-240 GCF_000327345.1 Myotis davidii | reverse complement strand
GTAGCTGGAAAGAAGCCCATGGTCAACCCTCTCTCTTTTCATAAAAAAGGAAACTGAAGCTCTAAGACAAAGGGGTTCTCCAGAGCCAAGACAACGTCCCAGATTTCTTTACTCCCAAGTATAGTCCCAAACCACCTTGGTTGCCCAGCACTGTACTCATTTTAATGCTACAAGGCCCTCATCTGACTTCCAGTTTCTTGCATATGAGGAGTTGGAAGTCGTCACTCGGTGCTAACAAGT
>NW_006314602.1:0-240 GCF_000327345.1 Myotis davidii | reverse complement strand
TATTATATTTTCATAGCTTCATTTAGTGCTCAGGTTTAGAGTAACAAACAGCACAGTTATATTTATAATTTAAGCACTCTAAATATCAGGCATTTCCAGTTTGTGGAAGCAAATCACTCAGAAGTAACCAGTGGACATCTGATGGGAAATCCTGATGCTCTGGAGATATCTAGGGAGAGCCATGGACCCTGAGAATTCCCCTAAGGAGCTTCTTAACTGCTGGGGACTATTTAGAGCAGT
>NW_006314601.1:0-240 GCF_000327345.1 Myotis davidii | reverse complement strand
ACTCTAGGTCTCTCATATAAGTGGAATCATACAATCCTTTTATGACTAGTACATTTTACTTAACCTAATGTTTTCAAGGTTCAACCATATAGTAGCATGTGTCAGAATTTCATTTTTTAAAGCAAAAAAAAAAATAATAATAATCCAGTGTATGTACATACCACATTTTTGTTTATCCATTCATCAATTGGTGGACATTTGGGTTGCTTCTACCTTTTGGCTATTGCGAATAATGCTGCT
>NW_006314600.1:0-240 GCF_000327345.1 Myotis davidii | reverse complement strand
CTTCCTACCACAGAGGGTACAGGCCATTCCTCTACCAAGAACTCTCTGTACAGACTCTCCCCTTGGTAGGAACTCTGCCCCCTTTACCCCCCTTTGCCTGCCTCACACACATACTCAGTTCTCAGCTTAAAGGTCTGTTCCTCAATAAATGTCCGGCCCCACACTAGTTTACCTCTCCCAGCACCAATTATCTTTCCCTCAAGAATTTTTTAAAAATATATTTTACTGATTTCAGAGAGG
>NW_006314599.1:0-240 GCF_000327345.1 Myotis davidii | reverse complement strand
TTCTAAATCCATCAGAAAAAAAATCAAGGAAGCTCTATTTTATATAGAAATAAGTTGAGTATTTGAATAAATTTATAATTATTTGTGGATTTAAAGAGTAAACATTGTTATTTGCCCCCAGTTTAGTGTCCTCTTGATTTTGGCCCAAACAAATATATATATAGTTCATATGTTAAATAATAGCTTATTCTAATTAGCACATATAAAGTAGATTTCTAATAATTTATACATCAATAATAA
>NW_006314598.1:0-239 GCF_000327345.1 Myotis davidii | reverse complement strand
CAGCCTGCAAGCTGACGCTCTATCCACTGAGCCTAACTGGCCATGGCTAAGACTGTGTTTTTTCAACTTCATGCATCTTTAACTACATCCATGTGCCATCTGTATATTTTTGAAACTTAAAATATTAAATTAAGCTAATAAAAACAACACATGTCCCCGAAGCAGTGTTCTGTATGAAACTGCAGGTCTGCTGAGTTGTTCTGGCTTTTTCTAATGGGAATGAGAATACATAACTGACT
>NW_006314597.1:0-240 GCF_000327345.1 Myotis davidii | reverse complement strand
GCTTTGCCAAGGGCTGCACCTGCTTTGCTGATCGGTGCTCTCTCTCCTCTTAGTTCTCTCTCTCCTCTCAGTTTTCTCCTCCCCGGTCTTCTCTCTCCTCCCTTATCCTCCCTCCTCCCTGGTCCTCTCTCTCCTCCCCGGTCCTCTCTCTCTACTCCCTGGTCCTCTCTCCCCCCTGGTCCTCTCTCCTCTCTGATCCTCTCTCTCCTCCCTGGTCCTCATTTGTGGACCTCCAGCCGC
>NW_006314596.1:0-240 GCF_000327345.1 Myotis davidii | reverse complement strand
AGCTAGTGGTAAGGTGCCTGGGTCTGGGAGGGGGAGTGGAAGGGAAGGGAAAGGCACAGAGTGCGCCCAGGAGGGAGTGTGTATTGGGTGCTAGTCCTAAGGGCTTTAAGGGTGGAGAGTTTAGGAGAGGTCTCAGGAGAGGATCTTAACAGAATATTCAGTGGTTTCCCAGGTGTGTCCTTTCAGGGTTGCAGTCTCCACTGATTGATCGCCCGGCAGGGGCTCATTATTTATTGCAGC
>NW_006314595.1:0-240 GCF_000327345.1 Myotis davidii | reverse complement strand
CACATTCAGAGGCCCTGGGAATGAGTAAGAAATCTCACTCTTACCTCTGATCATCATGGAAAATCCCCTGGACAGTATCAGCCTGGGGCTGAAGATCTTTGAGTTTCTGTAGATTATGGATAGATTTTCCTACAGCCACTTCTTATATTTGGGACTGTTTGACATGTTGGAGGATAGCATCTCTGAGATTATTGTAATGGAGCTGATAATTGATCAGCTCTGAGTCCTAATACTCTAGAT
>NW_006314594.1:0-240 GCF_000327345.1 Myotis davidii | reverse complement strand
ATTTTAAAGGTCCTGAAGTATTTAAGTCATTTGCAGCACTTTCAATGTAAATTATAAAGTACAGATTCAAAACATATGACCAGTTAACCACATTTATTCACTGTGTCCATAGGACATTTTATAGGCACAACACCAGAAATGACACATGCATATGATGCTCCTGCCATGCTGTTGTCCCAGCCCCAGAAACATAAACCCAGGGCTTTTTTTAAGAACATAAAACAATAACATCCCAAGAAA
>NW_006314593.1:0-240 GCF_000327345.1 Myotis davidii | reverse complement strand
GAAATCAATACAAATATATTTTTTAAAAAGGAAATCAGCTATCAAGCTATAAAAAAAGAAATGCTAAATGCATATTACTTAAAGAAGCCAATCTAAAATTGCTACATATATGATTCAATTACAATATACCTTGGAAAAGATAAAACTACGAATACACGAAAAAAGTCAGTGATTGTCTAAAGGGGGAAGGGATGAATAGGCAAGTATAGAGGATTTTTAAGACAGTGAAAATACTCTGTA
>NW_006314592.1:0-240 GCF_000327345.1 Myotis davidii | reverse complement strand
GATTTGGCAGCTTGGTTTTGTTCTATCATCCTGAGTTTAGACCCTCATCTCTTCACAAAATGGCTTTCATTGTTTTCTGTCTAACCCTTTGGATTCTGTACAACTTCCATCTATCTGGCAGAAATGAGAGATAAGACATCTGCCCTGACCTTCTGAATAGAATACAGGAGGAAGAGCCTCAGGTCAACCTGAGAAGACAGCAAGATTCGTGAGGCTTGTCACCAATACAGTGCAAACAAG
>NW_006314591.1:0-240 GCF_000327345.1 Myotis davidii | reverse complement strand
GATGGGATAATATCCACTTATTATAATAAAAACTTTCAACAAGAGAGCATTCACAAAACTTAATGGCTCAAGCAAAGATTAAATGTATAATTTCAGCAAGCACCTACATAGCTTAAGAAGAACAACTATACACAAATTGCCTAATATAACTATTCCATGTACAATGCAGACAACAAAGGAAGGATTCGGCCTTCAATAGCTATAAAACATGCACAATAGCACAATATAATGAAATAAAAT
>NW_006314590.1:0-240 GCF_000327345.1 Myotis davidii | reverse complement strand
GTACCTGCCCTTGACCAGGAATTGAACCTGAGATCCTTCAGTGTGTGGGCTGATACTCTAACCACCGAGCAACACCAGTCAGGGATCTTTTTTGTTTTTTCTTTTTATGAAATAGATCTTTAGATTTTTAGAGAGAGAGAAACATCTATTTCTGTTTTCCACTTATTTATGCATTAATTGGTGCTTCTTGTATGTGCCCTGGCTGGTGATTGAACCTGCAACCTTGGCATATTGGGACAG
>NW_006314589.1:0-240 GCF_000327345.1 Myotis davidii | reverse complement strand
ACAAAAATCATTTTTCTATTAAGCAAGTAGTTTCATTTATTGATTGATTACTTGTCTAATTTCAAATTAGGTCTGATTAAGTGTGTCTGGCTTACCACCATGACATTGTATGTGGTTTCAATAATTAAAGAAGGGACTGTGCTAAATAGTGGTTTACCAAGTACCCATGGACTCATTGAACAAACCAGGCAAAGAGTTGTCCATTGATCTGACTTTGTTTCTGCCCCTGCTAAAACATAG
>NW_006314588.1:0-239 GCF_000327345.1 Myotis davidii | reverse complement strand
TCCTGCACAGCTCTAGGATTCAGTAAATGCCCAACAAAGAAAGCTGGGTGTATGTTGGGGACCCCTTAATTTCCAATTTGTTAGACTAGTACTGTACTATGAACAAAAGCTAGACTGTTTCTCTGTCTCCCAGTGGAGTCCTTCTGCCTGGCCCAGAACAAATTCTCAGTCCTCATCTAGTATCATCAAATGCCTTCAGGGAAGAAAATGGATGACAATTGTCAGTTCCCTCTAGAAAG
>NW_006314587.1:0-240 GCF_000327345.1 Myotis davidii | reverse complement strand
AACAGGGCGGAAACGCAAAAAGATAAAACATACCACTCAGGAGGAGGAAATGGGGAAAACACAGGTGGAAGTGCAGGGAAGAGAGACACTAAAAACAACCCGAGTCGCCACGAGTCTCCAACAACGAAAGCTTCCAGCTGTACAACGGTGACTCGGAAGTCACAGCTCGTGCCTTTCATGAATATCCCTCTCCCTTACAATCTTATTCAAAGTTGCCTTCAAGAATTCGAACTTAAGGAG
>NW_006314586.1:0-240 GCF_000327345.1 Myotis davidii | reverse complement strand
AAGATATGGTGGAAGCTGGAGGAGTCTGCACTCACCAGATGAGCCATCAGGCAAGGGATGCTTCTTCTCTTCTGCCTTCAGGTCTCACACAACCTAGAACTATGCAATGGGGAATTCTGGGAAACATAGTTCCATGTAAGCTACACAGACAGAAGAGAAAGCCATCACCTCTTCCCTTCATCGTGGATTTGTATGCCTGTCTTCCAGAGGGCTGCTTAGGTGATTAAACAAGATAATGCA
>NW_006314585.1:0-240 GCF_000327345.1 Myotis davidii | reverse complement strand
CACTAAACAAAGGTCCTAAACTTCATTCTGATTGAACCATCTGTGTCCCAATTACTATTGCACTGGGATGACCTATCCCTGACTGCCTTGGCCCAAAATGGAGTCAGTCTTCTCCAAGCCAAAAGTTGGGGTGTGTGACAATTGGGGGAAAATGACTGCCATGTTTAGCACACACCTCCAACCTCATAAGTAAATATTAATAAGCACTGTGGTGGCCATGGAGGTGCGCTGCCCAGATGC
>NW_006314584.1:0-240 GCF_000327345.1 Myotis davidii | reverse complement strand
GTCCGAGGCTTGACCCTATAGCCACTCCCTACAGTTATGTTACTACTTTATTGTTGCTCTTTAACCTGAAGACTGAACTTGACGTTCATTCCCTATTAATGGTATTATTTTTGTGTGGGTCAAACAAATGAGCAGGTGTCTTGAACCTGTGTTACCATTTTGATAGCTCTCTTCTCTAGATTAGTGTCCTATTTAGTTACTAGAGGTCTGCTGCACAAAATTCGTGCAAGAGTAGGCCTT
>NW_006314583.1:0-240 GCF_000327345.1 Myotis davidii | reverse complement strand
TGGGGGTCCCCTGCCCAGGCCAGAGGCCTCCTCTAGAGGCTGCAGGCCTGGGTAAGGGTGGAGCTGGCGATTATAGAGGCCTGGGCAGGGCCAGTGATGGCAATTGCAGGGGACTGGGCAGGGGCAGAGCAGGCGATTGCAGGGGCATGGGGATTCCCTGCCCAGGACTGAAGCTTCGGCCAGAGGCTGCAAACATGGGCAGGGGCGGTGCCAGCGATCTCAGGGTCTGGGGGTCCCCTG
>NW_006314582.1:0-240 GCF_000327345.1 Myotis davidii | reverse complement strand
TTATTTTTTATATAGTTGGATTTACATCTGCCATTTACTTTTTTTGTTTTCTATGTCTCAGATCGTTTGTTCCTCTATTGCACCTTCACTACACTTTTACGTTTGAGTAAATAGTTTCTAGTGTAACATTTTAATTAAAAAATACATGATTGTTCTAGGGTTTACCATATATATGTTAACTTCAAGTAATCAGTTGCAGTATTATGGTAGCTTAATTCTAGTAATATATAGACATGTTCT
>NW_006314581.1:0-240 GCF_000327345.1 Myotis davidii | reverse complement strand
GCAGGTTGGGCAGAAATATAGGTAATAACCTGGGCTTGTTTTATTCAGCAAAATGTCAGTTGTTCTTTGTATTGATGTATATTATTCCTTTCCATGAATATTCTACATTCTATTTATTCTATTGATATACACTTGGGTTGTTTTCAGTATTGTTTCCAGTGTATAAAGCTACTTTGAGAATCTTTTATATTTTATTCATTTTTCTTCGATCTATACCTTTGCTATGTCACAGGTAGCCAA
>NW_006314580.1:0-240 GCF_000327345.1 Myotis davidii | reverse complement strand
ACTCACCTGCCTGCCTGCCGGATCACCCCTAACTTTCCCCCCACACACACACACCAGACTGGTCGCCCCGAACTGTCCCCCTGCTGGCCTGGTTGTACCCAACTTCTCCCCCTGCTGACCTGATCTCCCCCAGCTGCCCCTCCTGCAGGCCTGGCCTCCCCACGCAGCCTGCTTCCTCAGTTGTTTGGTCATCCCTTACTAAACTCCTGCCAGCCTTGTTGCCCCACTCAGCCTTCTTGT
>NW_006314579.1:0-240 GCF_000327345.1 Myotis davidii | reverse complement strand
AAAAATTCTTTACAGGTTTGAATGTTTCTTAGGATAAAAAGAGCAAGCTGGAGAGCTAGGACGGTAGGGGATAAGGATGTTGGAAACTGATATTCACAGGGGCAATGACACAGGCAATGACATGGACACAGCAGCAGGTTAGGAAGAGCAGGGAGGAAGTAGGAACCTGGGCTGGATTACACACACAGTGCAGTAAGGGAGAAAATGTGATGTATGAGTTAGAGCAGTGGTTCTCAACCT
>NW_006314578.1:0-240 GCF_000327345.1 Myotis davidii | reverse complement strand
GTTCTGGGGAGCTTTGTGTTAGCCGTGGCTCCAAGAGAGAATCCCCGGGAGAAGGCGGCATGTCCCCCTCTCCCCCCGTGACTTTCAGCGCCATAGCAGCTACTATCCCTGCCATGTTCAGATCCCACCCCCAACCACTCTGATTCTTTTTTTGTTTTTGTTTTTTGATCCGAGGATATTTTTCCCATTGATCTGTTTTAAAAAAATATTTTGCCAAACCCGGTTTGGCTCAGTGGATAG
>NW_006314577.1:0-240 GCF_000327345.1 Myotis davidii | reverse complement strand
TTTGCCTCCTGTTTGACATGCAGAGGAAACTGGACAAACCAGTTGTTTATATTTTGTTTACAAATATAAAGATAGCTGTTTCGGAGAATATTTTGTCAAATTTTTGTAATTTTTGAAGTGCTAGTCATGTGTTTTTACCAGCAGGCATTTGCTGCAAACTGAATGTCATCTTCCTTAAGGCACTCACAGCTGTGTACCCTGTCTTCTTCTTTAAAAAGTAATAAACAAGTTATGTCTCTA
>NW_006314576.1:0-240 GCF_000327345.1 Myotis davidii | reverse complement strand
AGGATTTGTATTAACAAACATCTATGTTTTTTCGTCTGAGAAATGTTTACTATTATCTATTTGAGTATTTTTATTTTCTTCTATCTCTTTAAAAAATATTTTTTTATTACACGCTCAAAATACCTTCAAAGTAGATATCAAACCTCATTTAGAGATAGGTGATCTGAAGAAACCCAAGATTTTACAACTCTCCCAGTCTGATCAAAATACAATGCTCCTAACTTTTAAGAGAAAAGGATT
>NW_006314575.1:0-240 GCF_000327345.1 Myotis davidii | reverse complement strand
CTCATCCATTCCTATCACACTCACCTTACCTTAATTTTCCTCATAGCACTTTTTATCATATGGCATATTTTAAATGTTTATTTGTGGTTGTTCCTCAGAAAACCAAAATGTGAGTTCTATGAGAGCAAGGACTTTGTTTGTTTTTTGTTTTTGTTTTTTCATTTTCATTGCTTTTATCTTCTTCAGTGAAGATGCCTGGACCATGGTAGGTGCTCAAGAAAATTGGGGATAGCATTAAGT
>NW_006314574.1:0-240 GCF_000327345.1 Myotis davidii | reverse complement strand
AAAAAAAATGCTCCTTTCCTGCTCCAAAGAGCTGGACTGCTGCTTTCCCCTTCTGTTGTGAGGAGGAAATGGTACCGGTTCTGTGGCAGGTAATCAGTTATCCTCCTTAAAGGATCCTGAAGTCACCAGGGAAAATTATAGCCTCTGAGAAATACTAAATGCCCACTTGAACACATTGTCTCCTGTCAGAGCTAGTTTCCTCCCCCCCAGAGTCATAGCGACTCCAGTTGCCTGTGTTAA
>NW_006314573.1:0-240 GCF_000327345.1 Myotis davidii | reverse complement strand
GGCAGGTTTATCACCCCTTCTGAGGATCAGATTGCCATCCTGTCCAGTTCATGAAGGTGATGGATGGACCCTCTCTAGTGGGTGACCAGCCCACAGATGATTACATGCGATTCTAACTCCCACCACCAGGTGGCAGCAGAGTCACATCCTTGGCCAAGGACTCCAGGAAGGCAGCAGACATTGAGCTTGTCACTAAGGTCACCTTCAGGTGGGCAGCAGTGCAACACACATTTGCAGAGG
>NW_006314572.1:0-240 GCF_000327345.1 Myotis davidii | reverse complement strand
TTTTTGCAGAACATTTTTAATTTTGATGAAGACCCAGTTATTGATGTTTTCCTTTTGTGGATAATGCTTTAGTGTCACGTCTAAAAAGTCCTTACCAATCAATCCCTTGGTCCCAAAGGTTTCCTATATTTTCTTCTAAAATGTTTATATTTTACATTTACATTTTTGACCCAGCCCTGGTTGAGTGGCTCAGTTGTTGTGATACCATTTTAATTAGCTAATTATTAAAAGGAGCAGAGG
>NW_006314571.1:0-239 GCF_000327345.1 Myotis davidii | reverse complement strand
AAAAAGCCCCAAAATGAATAGAAGGAAATAATAAAGATCAGAGTCGAAATAAATAAAATAGAGTCTAAAAAATGATTGACAAACCTTAAACCAGACTCATCAAGTAAAAAAGAAAGAAGACCCAGATTAATAAAATCAGAAATGAAAGAAATAACAACAGACACTGAATAAATACAAAGAATTATAAGAAAATATTATCAATAACTATATGCCAAAAATTGCACAATCTTGAAGAAATG
>NW_006314570.1:0-240 GCF_000327345.1 Myotis davidii | reverse complement strand
AATGGATATAATTGACATTTACAGAACATTTCAACCCAGAACATCAGATCCTACATTCTTCTCCAGTGTACATGGAACATATTCAAGGATAAACCATATGTTGAGTCACAAACTAGCATCAACAAATTCAAGAACATTGAAATTATATCAAGCATATTCTCCAACTACATGCCTTGAAATTAGAAATGAACTGCACAAAGGAAGTAGAGAAACCCACAAATATGTGGAAATTAAACAACA
>NW_006314569.1:0-239 GCF_000327345.1 Myotis davidii | reverse complement strand
AATTTTTGTGCACCAGGCCTCTAGTCTAATATAGTACTTCACCACTTTGCCAGGGAATATTTTGGGACTTTACAATGAAAATGGACTAGGCCCAGAGATGTTGGACACCTGCAGTCATGGAACAGAGAAGCACATCAATAAATTGCTCCCCAACCCATGAGTCTTTTCCGTGCCCCACAGGTCATTCATATAGATGACAAATCTGGATTCAGTGATCTGAACCTAGAACCTAACTTTAT
>NW_006314568.1:0-240 GCF_000327345.1 Myotis davidii | reverse complement strand
AAAAAAGAAAAAGAAAAAAAAGAATAGAAATGACTACTAGAACTGAAAAAGAAACTATAGGTCTATGATTTTTTTAATGGGTCTAAATAGGAACATTAAAATGAATGAGTGTAATACTGAAGCATCCTCATTATATGACATTGAGGCTCTGAAAGAGCAGCTAGCTACCTGTCAAATGTTTTTCAGGTGTAGGCCCTGGAGCACATCTTATATGATTACTAGAGGCCCGGTGCACGAAAT
>NW_006314567.1:0-239 GCF_000327345.1 Myotis davidii | reverse complement strand
TAACATCAATAAACATATTTTTAAAAAGTGTACTAAAGAAATAGTACCATCAGAGGTACAGAAAGAGAACTAAGAGGAAAAACTGCTAGAAGAGAAATGTAGTCACTCAACTATGGATACATTTCTCTAGAGTGAAAAGTGCCTCCCAAATGAAATCCTCATTTCTCCCTGCAGGGTGTGAGGAGAAGTCTAACCAGGGTTATCAGATTGGAGGCAAGAACCACTGGCAGCAAGGGGCC
>NW_006314566.1:0-239 GCF_000327345.1 Myotis davidii | reverse complement strand
CAAGAGAGAAGACATTACTCCCTCATTCTCAGGTATCTAAAACATCCCTGAGACCCTGGGAATCCTCTGCTTACATTGCAGCCATGGTGTCCAATGAGCCAAGTGGGAGAATCATGACCTTCCACCCAACCATGGAAGAATTTAAAGATTTCAACAAATATATTGGTTACATGGAATCCCAAGGTGCCCACCGAGCTGGCTTGGCGAAGGTCATTCCACCCAAGGAATGGAAAGCCAGA
>NW_006314565.1:0-239 GCF_000327345.1 Myotis davidii | reverse complement strand
GGGGGGGTGGGGTGGGAAGGATATGTCTTTAGGGTTGACTTCCACAGAATGTAACTGGCATAGTATGGGAATAGATAATGTATATGGAAGGGGACACTTCCTCTACCTAACATTGAAACCAAAACCTGCAGAAGTCCTCATGGAGGCCACAGTAAGGGTCCTATTCATTTATGGAATCATGGATAAAGTTTGGAGGGGAATTGGTGTGTGAAACGGACATTATGTGAACTGACTCTGTC
>NW_006314564.1:0-239 GCF_000327345.1 Myotis davidii | reverse complement strand
ATGGCTTGATGTATTATTTCTTTATAGTAGTGAATAAGACTTCATTGTGTGTCCTTTAGTATATTTATCCATTCACTTGTTGATGGACCTCTGCATTGCTTCTAGTTTTTATAAATTATGAATAAACAGCTCCTTGAAGGCTTTTGTGTAGATCAAAGGCTTAACTCTTTGATTTTATAGTAGGGAGCTGAGTTATAAATTTTATCGCCTTACATGTCAAATCAAATGAAATCTTTTAT
>NW_006314563.1:0-239 GCF_000327345.1 Myotis davidii | reverse complement strand
TAGAGGGGATAAATGATGATGGAAAAAATAAAGGATATAAAAAGGACAGATATAGGGGAATACAGAAGCCATCTATATAACTTTGGAAAGCTCTATGGTGGAGAAAAATCTAAAGAAAGAGAAAATGTTAAGATTGTGCGGGCTGTTTTATTATGGCTAAGAACCTGAGAGACAGGACAATGTCAAAGCAGTTTTTCTTGTTATACATTTATTGCTCTGCTTAATCTGTTTGAAGGAGC
>NW_006314562.1:0-239 GCF_000327345.1 Myotis davidii | reverse complement strand
AATCCCAGTCCTACCTTAGATCTAGTTAGACTGCACAGTTATCTGCACTGTGTAATATACACTCTACTACAGATCCCGTGTATCTAGGACTAGAGCTATTCATTACCTCTAGAGGCATTCCTAATGGGAGGCTTCCCTGATCCCGGCTTTCTTCCTCTCCTACCATATCTGGTATAGATGTCCCTACTCTACTCCTGGTATACTCGGTGCTTACACTCTTACAGAATTTATCACACTAC
>NW_006314561.1:0-239 GCF_000327345.1 Myotis davidii | reverse complement strand
CCTCCCGGACGGAGCATTAAACTACAAACATAGTTCCCAGAGCTTTGGAGATCAAAGCAAATGGCTTCATGGAGACAAATTACTAATATACTATGACACAGAGCTGTAAGATGAATGAAAAATATAGGAACACAGCTTGGTGTACAACTAGTTTGGGGAAGGAACTCCATGTTTTAACTGGGCATTAAAGGATGATGTTTTTCTTTTACTTTCTTTTTTTATTTCCTTTGTTGTTGTTG
>NW_006314560.1:0-239 GCF_000327345.1 Myotis davidii | reverse complement strand
AACAAAAAGACAACCTACTGAATGGGAGAAAATGCTCGCCAATGATACGTCTGATAAGTGGTTAATATTCAAAAATCTATAAGGAACTCATACAACTTAACACCTAAAAAACAAATAGTACAATTAAAAAATGGGCAAAAGATGTGAATAGATGGTTCTTCAAAGAGGACATACAGATGGCTAGTAAACATATGAAAATGTACTCCACATCACTAATCATCAGAGAAATGCAAAATAAA
>NW_006314559.1:0-239 GCF_000327345.1 Myotis davidii | reverse complement strand
TTTTTTTTTTCATGGTCTAGCCAAAGATTTGCTTTTTCCTGGTATCTATTTATTTTGTTCCCACTCTGTTCTTATTTCCTTCCTTCTAACTTTAGGCTTAATTTGTTCTTTTTCTAGTTCTGAAGGTGTAAAGTTAGGTTGTTTGAGACCTTTCTATTTAATATATGCACTTATCACTATAAAATTCCCTCTCAGAACTGCTTTTGCAGCATCCCATAGGTTTTGGTATGTTGTGTTTT
>NW_006314558.1:0-239 GCF_000327345.1 Myotis davidii | reverse complement strand
AAAATGGCAACATACCTTGAAATTCCATAGAATTATTGGTCAAAAAGGCAAGAAAAAGTCCTACCATCTCTTTCTTTGGCAGCAGAAAGAGAAAACGGCATGATGAAAATGGGGAAAAGACCAGACTGACTATGCCTTCCTCCTGTACTAAGATTTTGTGCTCTTCATAATTAACTTTTCATCAACTCTTTTTGACAAAACTCACTTTAACATTGGTGACTGATACATCTTAAGCTATC
>NW_006314557.1:0-239 GCF_000327345.1 Myotis davidii | reverse complement strand
TGTTCTTTTTCTAGTTCTTTTAGATGTAGGGTTGAGATTTTCCTAGCTTTTTGAGGAAGGTATGTAAAGCTATGAATGTCCACAGATTTGGGTTGTTGTGTGTTCATTTTCCTTTATTTCTAGGTAATTTTTTGTTTCTTCCTTGATCTCCTTGGTAACCCCATTCACTGTTTAATAACATGCTATTAGCCCCCCTATGTTTGAATGTTTTTTTTATTGTAGTTGATTTCTAGTTTCAT
>NW_006314556.1:0-239 GCF_000327345.1 Myotis davidii | reverse complement strand
AACACATCATCTGTACACTGCATTCTGTGTTCACCACCCCAAGTTATCCTATGCCTTTTGATTGGAGAATTCGATCTACATACAAAGTAATTATTGGCATGTAATGACTCACTAATGCTTTCTAGTTGTTTTGTGGCTGTTTTGTAGTTTCATTGTTCCAGTATTCCTCTCCTGCTGCCTTCTTTTGTGAATTGAAAATTTTCCATAGTGTGCTTTGATTCCTGCTCTTTATCTTTTGT
>NW_006314555.1:0-239 GCF_000327345.1 Myotis davidii | reverse complement strand
GTGTACAATTCAGTGGTTTTTAGTATACTCATAGGCTGTGCAAAACACTATGTAATTACAGCACATTTTCATCACCCTAAAAAGAAACCCTGTATTCATTATCAGTCATTCCCCATTGTGCCCTCTCCACAGCATCCGCTGATCACTAATCTGTTTCTGTCTCTATGGATTTGCCGTTTCTGAACATTTCATATAAATGGAATCATACATTGTGTAGATTTGCGCTGGCTATTTTTTTT
>NW_006314554.1:0-239 GCF_000327345.1 Myotis davidii | reverse complement strand
AAAAAAAAAAAAGAAACATACCTTGAAGGTTAAAAGGAACAGTTAATCCTGTTTTCAGTGTAATACTACAGAGTTCCTTCTTAGCATCCTGAAGGATTTAATGCTTAATTTAGTATTTTATTGAATTCTCACTCATCTTTTCAATAGTTAAGGTATCCAGTTTTTATGTTGCTCTTTCATTTTTTTGAAAGGTTTCTGCAATTTTTCCACTCTCTAGGGCAGCGGTTCTCAACCTGTGG
>NW_006314553.1:0-239 GCF_000327345.1 Myotis davidii | reverse complement strand
GTGCACAGATTTGTGCACATTGAAAGGAAATAATTAGAAGGTGGTGAGGTGGGACTGAGCGAAAAGGGACAGACACACTCTGGAGCCGAAGTCCTGCAGACCCTCCCTGGGGGCCCCACCAAGGGTGGGGTCCTTCTGGCAGGTGGGTTCCCTCCGCCTGGCTATCGGAAGATCAGGTCAAAACCAACTCTCCAATATCTCCCAAAGGGTCTTGGATTATGAGAGGGCAGTTCTCGGGT
>NW_006314552.1:0-239 GCF_000327345.1 Myotis davidii | reverse complement strand
AATAAACCCATGCCTATATGATCAATTAATCTAATGCAATGAGGTAGACAGTCTATTCAAACATGGTACTGGGAGAATTGGGCAGATACATGCAAAGAAAATAAAACTAGACCACCTTCGCACTCCATATACAAGAATAAACTGAACGTGGATTAAAGACCTAAATGTAAGACTCGAAACCATAAAATTCCTAGAAGAAAACGGATGTAGTAAACTCTCTGACATTGCTCTTAGTAATA
>NW_006314551.1:0-237 GCF_000327345.1 Myotis davidii | reverse complement strand
GAGGGGCCTCAGAGGGGTGGAGAGGAGGAAGCGATGGTGACTGTGGGCCTGCCTCTGGCTCTGAAGGCCAAACAATGAAGCAGGAATTATTCTACTGTTACTACATCCCCCAGGATGTCCCACTGAGCAGCAGATGTCACTGTTTCATAGAAAGAGGAGTAAAGAGGCACTTCTGATTCTAAGCAGGATACTTTAAAAGATGTATTCAGATCTATTCTAGATGGATATGTTTCTAAA
>NW_006314550.1:0-239 GCF_000327345.1 Myotis davidii | reverse complement strand
GCTCAGCTCAATGAGAACAAAAAGAAAGATAGGACACAACAGGCAAAAAAACAAGTTGACAGAAAACAGTTATGCTTCATCCTCTGGTCTCCTCGTTCAAAAACTTGTTCTTTTTAATTTTCGCTCCCATTCACTCCCCTTCTCTCTCTCGGTTAGCATGTCCTCCTGTTGTTTCCTCCTCATCGCTCGCTCTTACGTCTCCTTCCTTGACGAAGAGCCACCCTTATACAGTTGTCTCT
>NW_006314549.1:0-239 GCF_000327345.1 Myotis davidii | reverse complement strand
ATAATAGCTGTGATGTGGCGGAAATTACATAGGCCATATCCTCTTTGTCCAGTTATAAGAAATGGTAGGTGACAATAAAGTTAATTAAGATTTTATATCGATCTTTATGTTGTACTATAAGTCAAAGATCCCCCTAGGAACTATCAAAATATTTATGATTCTTTATTCCTACACTAAATTGTCTCTGCTGTCTTTTTCTTAAAAGTATTTCTTTTCTCTGCTTACTGGGTTCTCTTTTT
>NW_006314548.1:0-239 GCF_000327345.1 Myotis davidii | reverse complement strand
TGGTCATAATAATCTGGCCACTTAGTGTATACTTTTCTAATTGGCTAATTTCTGTTTCCTATTTTCTCAGAGTTTTTTCACATTTAGCTTCTTAAATTGAATAAAGAATTATCTGATTTTTTTTCCTTTTAAAACCATGTAAACCATTTAATTAAGGCAATGAATTTAGTTCCATCTTCTTAAGATTCAACTCTTTGTCAGGCTCTCCAGGAAAAGCATCAAAAGTAATTCTGTCTCCA
>NW_006314547.1:0-239 GCF_000327345.1 Myotis davidii | reverse complement strand
TCTAATTAGTATATTACGCTTTTATTATTATAGCTAAGGTAGCCAGTGTTGCTATAGACAAATAGGTGTGTTTAAATTTAAAGTTTGATGCATTTTTGACATTAATAAACTTTATTTTTAGAGTAGTGCTAGGCTTACAGTAAAATTGAGCAAAAGTTCAGAGATTTCTCATATACTTCCGACCCCCACACATACACAGCCATTATCAATATCTCCCAGCAGAGGTTACATTTGTTGTT
>NW_006314546.1:0-239 GCF_000327345.1 Myotis davidii | reverse complement strand
GGGCTAGTTGAATCCTAAGTAAAATCCTCACTTTTCTCAAGGCAAAGGAGTTTTTATTTCATGTATATGACTTTTAGAAGGTATTTGGTTTTTAAAAACATCATGAGAACAATCAGCTTCTCCTTAATAAATCTGAAATGTAGTGCCTCTCTTTTCAGGGGCAATATCTTACAATCTAGATTATTTTCTATTTAAGATATTGAATGTCCCCCTAAAGCAGTGGTTCTCAACCTTGGCTG
>NW_006314545.1:0-239 GCF_000327345.1 Myotis davidii | reverse complement strand
GCCAAGGAGGAGAGCAGGGTAGTTAACCAGGGGTACCAGGAAAATAAATTCTCATACCAACTGCCCTCTGCCTTTCTAGCCTCTTCTCAGTCAGCCAGCTGTTTTCACAGTTGGCTAAGGCTTTTCCTGATGACCCCCGAATGGTTGGACTACTACCTCTGCGAGTGCATCAAGGGTTGGCGGGGTTGTGGCTGCAGGTGGAGTGGGGCTGGGTGTTGTGGCAGGCTTGGCCTCCCTGG
>NW_006314544.1:0-239 GCF_000327345.1 Myotis davidii | reverse complement strand
GTATGGAAGGGAATGCATTTTATATGCCCCAGGAATTCTTAGAATTGCACCTATGCGAAAAAGTCTACGCACAGAAAGGGACATATTTTACTTGAGCTCCAGGTAGAAAATGTCCTTTTGAGTAAAAACTGTGGGCTTTTGTCTGGCTGGTTTGCTGCTTAGGTTTTAATCTTAAACTCAATATTTTCTAAGAAGTGCCTCATCATTTGGGTTGTACACCTGAAACTAATATAATATTG
>NW_006314543.1:0-239 GCF_000327345.1 Myotis davidii | reverse complement strand
CCTCAATAATAATAATGAGAATGGTAATAATCACTTTCTTTCTGACTTGGTAGAGAAATACAATCTACAAGGCCCTTTGCATGTGTTATTGTGTTAAACCTAACAGTGAGCCTGCGGCAAAGGTGTTATCATCTCTCATTTCCTAGATGAGGAAATTGAGGTGCAGAGAGGTTAAGTAAGTTTCTCAAGTTCCCTAAGATACTATCAAACAGCTGTCATAATACCCTTTGTGTCCAAAA
>NW_006314542.1:0-239 GCF_000327345.1 Myotis davidii | reverse complement strand
TTTTCTTTCCCATTGAACCTCACCTAAAGAATCACATGAAGTAGTATTTCCATTCAGAAATTATGATTCTTCTTTTTTAATAGGAAATATGTAAAAATCATAATAGAATACATCTTCATCAATCTCTTTAGGTGCTGTTCATAGAACTATACCACCAAATCTTAAGTTGCCACTTCTTCCAGGGTGAGAAGTTTTTTATCACTCACATCATTAACATAACTTCTTACAAATAGTCTAGT
>NW_006314541.1:0-239 GCF_000327345.1 Myotis davidii | reverse complement strand
ACACACACACACCCTTCTCATTGGACCTTTGACTAAAGTTACAACATGAACCATTTAGATGACAGGAAACCAACTCAAAGTAGTGAACTAGGATTGGCCTGAAAGGGAGTGTGTGTCAGTATCATTGATAGCTGAGCCAAATCATATAGGATGACTACATTTCCTTTCTGATGCAAGAATGTTTTCAATCCCTGGGTTAATCACTGTCTTTTATTTGTTTGTTTGTTTGTTTGTTTGTT
>NW_006314540.1:0-239 GCF_000327345.1 Myotis davidii | reverse complement strand
TCTATCCACTGAGCCAAACCGGTTACGGCAGCCACTGACGCTTTCATCATCATCCTCATTGCAGGCGTTCCGTGTCTTCCTCCCTCCTCAGGGCATCGACCATCATTTCTTTCCAATTTTGCTCCAGTTCCTTTGCTGAAAGTTTTTAGTATAACATAGAGTATGGTGCCTTTGGTAGCCTTCTACAATATTTATTTCTTAATTTTAAAAAAAATTTTTTTTAAATATATATTTTATTG
>NW_006314539.1:0-239 GCF_000327345.1 Myotis davidii | reverse complement strand
AATAATAACCTATATCTATATTGTGTGATAAGTGGAAAGTCCTATGACCAGCAAGGGCAAAATAACAGGTAAATTATAATGATCAGCTCATTATAATTAGAATGAAATGCATATTAGATGATATAACTTCGAAAGATAAAATATATAGCATAGTAGAATATTTTAGTAGTAATAGAAATTATAAAGCCATGAGGTTTGTTGATCTTTTTGAGTGAGCCAGTGAATTTCTTCCCTTAAAG
>NW_006314538.1:0-239 GCF_000327345.1 Myotis davidii | reverse complement strand
TGATTTGCATATTACGTCTTTATTATATAGGATGAATGAACTGGGAGGTCCACAGCTTACTTCCTGTGCATTGGGATTTGTAAAAAGACTGGGCAATAGAGACCTCTACTAATGTTAGTAAACAATTTCTGCTAACCTGAGAACAAGGAGATGTGAAGTAATGGCCAGTAACTGGAGTGAAGCATAATGAATTGAGAATTAAAAATTCAGTGTACAGTCAATTTTCTGCCACCAATTAG
>NW_006314537.1:0-239 GCF_000327345.1 Myotis davidii | reverse complement strand
GATGAATGGATTAGAAAACTGTGGTTATCTGGTGGAACATAGAGCGATTTCATTTCACTCTATGCACATTTTAGGTAGATAGGTGACTTAATTTATTCAGCTATTTTAATATTGCTTGTTTTAAAGGGATATATGTATATAGATTCCCCATTTCAGATTTAAGAATCTGATTCACCATTTATGTATCTACCAGATGTTCTTGGGGGCAGTAAGATATATCATTCTCAAAATGACATCTT
>NW_006314536.1:0-239 GCF_000327345.1 Myotis davidii | reverse complement strand
TTTGCAGCCTAAACTGCATTGCTGTGTGTATTGGGGGAATATATGCCGTCTGTGTGTATCTTTGTAAATTACATTTTTCGGCACAAGCACTCATCCTGCCAAACAATTACAATGTTTACAGAATCTGATGCAATCCATCTGTTGAAAAGGCTTTTCCGTATTTAGGCTGATAAAATATAAAACAGTTGCTGAAGACTGAACAAAATCTATGGATCTTGATTTTGGGAGCACGTCACGTT
>NW_006314535.1:0-239 GCF_000327345.1 Myotis davidii | reverse complement strand
CAATGAAAAATCAGTGTGACATGGGACAGTGTTTGTAAAGTGTATCAAACAGAAATATTCTTCAGGAGTATTGGTTGCATGCAGTTCTGTCTTCCCACTCTTAAAGTATCAGTTGGGCGGAAAAGTAATTGTACTCCTATTAAGTACAAAGTTACAGCTTATCCTCACGTACAATTTTGTGTAGTAGTCTTTGGCTTACCTGGGATCATGCCTACATGATCTGGTACAACAGATTAAGA
>NW_006314534.1:0-239 GCF_000327345.1 Myotis davidii | reverse complement strand
GGAGCTATGCTGGAACATATGTGTGTCTACCTTCTTGATGGCATAAAATTCTGACTGTGGAATTAAGCCCTACAGCAAGGGCTTCCTTGTTGATTATATTACTTTTCTAATCTGCATAACAGATTACCACCAACTCGGCACTAAAATAAGATTCATTCCTTATCTCTCTGATTCCATGTGTCAGAATCTGGGCTTGGCTTAGTGGGGTCCTCTGCTCAGGGTCTCACAAGGCTGCAATC
>NW_006314533.1:0-239 GCF_000327345.1 Myotis davidii | reverse complement strand
CTTACGGGCTCATATTCCTCTGCTACATTTAGGGAAAGGGTTTCCACATATCTGTTCTGAGCCAGTTTACTTGCAATTTCATTCTCTTCACTCACCCGCACCCTGGCAGCTGCTTCTAGCTCTGCTTTTTTTCTGTTGGCCACTGTCTAAAACTGCCAGACTCAGCCTCTTCTCTATTATTACCCCAAACACCATAACAGCAGGTTACTGTCAGTAAAAGATTTTTACTGAAAGTTTTG
>NW_006314532.1:0-239 GCF_000327345.1 Myotis davidii | reverse complement strand
AGAAATTAAGACTCTATTTGCTTGTAATCCAAGGGTTTCATATATATTTCCATGCAACTCCAGGGTCCATCATTGTGAATACTAAGTGTAATGGCTACATTCACATAGTGTTCTGAGCTCTATAGCCTTGAATTTTCAGGGTTTTAACAACTTTCCTTAAAAAACGCCAACTCATTGAACCTGAAATATAAATCTAAAGAGTGTACTCATCATTTCACAGCTGTTTGAATGTGAATTCT
>NW_006314531.1:0-239 GCF_000327345.1 Myotis davidii | reverse complement strand
AGAGAAATGTTCTGGTCCCAGACTCCAGTTGGACATGACATCACACTACAGGTGTCAGAATTGAGCTTCTCGTCTGCCCAGGTCTGCACCAACCACATTACCATGGCCTCACTAAGCGCTGCCCGTGACCAGATTGCCCAGGTGTGCCACATTCGGGAACCCTACTTCCTGGATCAGATTGTAAATCCCTGAGGTTGGCGACTAGGCTTCCTGTACGTTGTCCATAATACTCAGCAGAG
>NW_006314530.1:0-239 GCF_000327345.1 Myotis davidii | reverse complement strand
TTTTTTTTTTAAGGCAGGAAGTTATGTTTGACAAAGTTAAGGCCAAACACCAAAAGGTTAGTGTTTTTGACTAGAACTCAGCATACATGAATCTTAAATGGATTTCAAATCTGGCAAAAAGAAGCCACCTTACTCCTTGAAAAAATGATAGAGAATAAGAAAGTTTGCCCTTAAGGAACTTAGTATTTAAGGTAGATCAAAGAAAGGTAGATGAAAAGGATTGTTTGTTAAAAAAAAAT
>NW_006314529.1:0-239 GCF_000327345.1 Myotis davidii | reverse complement strand
TGCTCTATCCACTGAGCCGAACAGGCTAGGGCATATTTGTTTTTAAGAAAGCTTGCCCTGTGGTTCCAAACTATTCCAGGATGACTGGTGTTATATCTCATAATATACGTGCCGTGGTCAAAATGTGCAAGCAGAAAAAGATCACTTTCAAGTCTGGCAGCTACTTCCAGGCTAAGTTAAGAGTGAGACAAAATGAAGACACCATGACACACTCACTGGAATTTTGTGTATATTAGTCA
>NW_006314528.1:0-239 GCF_000327345.1 Myotis davidii | reverse complement strand
CTTTCTCTGTTCCTAAGGACACATGCGGCAGCCGCACACACTCAGAACTAGTTTGTGAACAGTGTGACCTTGGCTATAAAGCCAGTGGAGTTCCTATCACTGTAGTTTGAGTTACATTTTGTAAATAAATCATTATCTTCGTCATATTCTCCCCCCCCCCAAAAAAAATACCCTCAGGCTTCATTATACACATGAATATACTCAACCTATATTTTAACTTTTAAGAAATTGAAAAAAGA
>NW_006314527.1:0-239 GCF_000327345.1 Myotis davidii | reverse complement strand
CTTTGAACTGTACTTTCAACATTTCTGTTGAGTGTTTCAAAATTTAAATGTTATTTCAAATTTTTAAAAATAAAAAAGTGCATTCAAAAGGGTCAAGAATTACATTTATATTTATAATATCAGAAAACTAAAAAAAAGCATAACAATTTTAGATAATGACCTCAACTCTTTAAAAATATAGAAAAGTTATTATAGAGAAATACATAAAAAATGTTAATGTTATGTAGATCTATGTGGAA
>NW_006314526.1:0-239 GCF_000327345.1 Myotis davidii | reverse complement strand
TTTTTTTAAAGTTTAAAAGATGATAAATGCCAGCACTTTGCAAGATGGATGGGAGCTGAGAATGAGACCATGTAATTCTTATCCTTTCTGTTCTCTTCTTAGGGCCTGGCGTATCTCACTACCAATGTCAGGAAAGGATGTAATAAAAGAGATCAGAGGAAATCAGGTGTCTTTTCAAGATTGCTTTGTTGCAGACATCCTTTTCCTGCTGGGCCTTCCTTGGTGGAAAATACCTGAGG
>NW_006314525.1:0-239 GCF_000327345.1 Myotis davidii | reverse complement strand
ACAAAGTCCCAACCCTTAACTGATGTTGCCCACTCAGAATCTTGGCCTCAGTGTGTTAGGTGTGTATACCTCTGTTGTACTGGGTCCCCAGTCAATGCAATGCCTGGCAAGGTGCTCAATGAATAAGTTTGAATGATTGAATAGTTGGGTTCAGGCATCCAATGATTTTTTTCATTAGATTTGTAGCATCGTTGTTTAAAGGATCCGAAATCATTATTTGTATTTCTACTTGGTGAAAT
>NW_006314524.1:0-239 GCF_000327345.1 Myotis davidii | reverse complement strand
ATTCTGGTGAGCACAGCACTCACCACAGGCCGGGCACAGCTCCGTGTGTCTTCACATACCCTGACTCACTGTATCTGCGAATGCTTGAAGAGATCATTTATTCCCCTTTACAGAGAGGACAGAATTCTTTCCCAAAGAATGGGGAAGTGTTTCTCTCCTGATAATAAAGACCTAGATGAGAAGAGTTGTTGAAAGAGGAATGTTTCCTTTGTAGTGTAGGTGTAAATGTTACCGGTTTA
>NW_006314523.1:0-239 GCF_000327345.1 Myotis davidii | reverse complement strand
CCCTCGCCATCCAACCTGTCTACAGCCTCAGACACACGCGCCCAGAACGAGGGCGAGGGCGTAAGAGACAGGCCCCCAGGAGAGCGCTGTCCCCCACCCAGTGGGTCCGAGGGTTTGGCGTCCAAAGCAGGTTTCATGAGGGAGGACTTGGGTGGATGTCAAAGGCTATTGGACCGTGAAGTCTGACCATAGAGAGAGAGACGAGGAGGCCAGGGAAGGGAGGGACAGGCCCAGCCCCA
>NW_006314522.1:0-239 GCF_000327345.1 Myotis davidii | reverse complement strand
GGGGACCGCAGCAGGCCGCCCGGCCGCCTCCGTCTCCGGGTTTCCTGACGCAGAGAATGACGAGGGCCCCGGCCACCGCGGCAAAGAGCCAGCCCCCCATCCACCAGAACCGGTGTCGGCTCCCTGGCCCTGCGGACAGACAGCGCCTCAGCAGCCACGGACCAAGGCCCACAGACCCGCGCTGCGCCTGGGAAGGTGCTTGAAGGACATGCAAACACGAGGCTGAGGAGGTCGGCACC
>NW_006314521.1:0-239 GCF_000327345.1 Myotis davidii | reverse complement strand
TTGTGTGTTCTTGCCTCCTTTGTCGAATATTGAAATACAGTTTTAACTACATAACTATGTTATAATGAATGCTTAACAACTTGTCAACATAGACACTATGATATTATCTATGTGATAGTTTATTGTAATCTACATTCTAGAAATGGATAATTATGCTGATAGAACACACACTACATTTAATCAAAAACCCACATTCCAGAGGTTGCTATTAACACTAGAAAGACTGAAATTTAGTATAT
>NW_006314520.1:0-239 GCF_000327345.1 Myotis davidii | reverse complement strand
TCAGGCACACATATTATAAAGCAAAGGTTTGACACTGTTATCAGTCAGGACCGGGTTGAGAAGGAAAGTGTATCGTGGTGTTGAAGTGCTAGTGTTTTTTTGGATTAGCTCTAAATGTTTGGTGGATCTAGGGAGAAGGTATTTTTTATTTTGGCCCGATAAATTTCTCGTCAGACTTGTCAACTTGAAAGTCAACTAGAATTCGCACATGGTCAGATATCTTCTTTTCCCCTAGTTCA
>NW_006314519.1:0-239 GCF_000327345.1 Myotis davidii | reverse complement strand
ATGCCAACACTTTATCCACTGAGCCAAACCAGGAAGGGCACTCCTACTATCTTTAGCCTTCTCTCAACTTCTAGCCTTCCTGAGGCAGTTAGATACTGTCGGTTCAACTCTTACTAGATACTGCTTTGCTGTACATCTGTTTTGTTTCAAGACTTCTGATTTAGAATTTATTATGTGCTTTATAAAACTATCATCTTTCATGATTCTAAAAGTACTTTTTAACATTTTAACACTTCTGA
>NW_006314518.1:0-239 GCF_000327345.1 Myotis davidii | reverse complement strand
ATGTGCCCTGGGTTTACCGCTTCCTTCGCTTGGCCGTTGTAGGTCTTCTGTGACTTCCACGGCCACTCCCAGAAGAAGAACGTGTTTGTCTACGGCTGCAGCATCAAGGAGACCCTGTGGCAGGCGGAGTCCGCCGTGGGTGCCCCTGCTGTCTCCGAAGATGTCAGCTACAGGGTAGGTTTGAAGTGGACTGTCTTTCCTTTTTTAAAAAATGTATTTTTATCGATTTCAGAGAGGAA
>NW_006314517.1:0-239 GCF_000327345.1 Myotis davidii | reverse complement strand
ACTAACTCCTGGACTCCTCTTCCTTGTCAGGGTAGGATATACAAGATCGAATATATGCTGTCACCAGGAGGTCGTAAACGAGAGATGAAGGGGCAGGAGCCAAGAAGTAATATTCACCTCCGAGAACGAGACATATTTTCCTACAGTGACTATCTTACTGGAGCACGAAAGCGCCGCCTAGTTGGTTGATAGAAAAGTAAAGATTTTTATTTGGACACAGAAAAGCATGAGATGCAATG
>NW_006314516.1:0-239 GCF_000327345.1 Myotis davidii | reverse complement strand
TTATCTGAAAGAAAAATTGAACGACCACCAAACGTTACCATCAAAATACACAAACAGTTTATGCACACTTATGAATTTAGAGAGAGTCTTGTAGAGTGAGAGATGCAAACAGGTAGAGAAGTGGAGATACGCAAAGAGAGATAGAGATATCGACTTAGATGAGGAGACAAGTTTACGTTTCGATAGAAAGAGAGCAGGAGGTAGACAGATGGAACTCTCTAAGATATATAAAAATACAT
>NW_006314515.1:0-239 GCF_000327345.1 Myotis davidii | reverse complement strand
ACAAAACAGAAACAGATTCACAGATACAAAGAAAAAGCTGATGGTTGCCATAGGGGTGAAGGGTGGGGAGATAGGTGGAAAAGGTGAAGGAAATTAAGAGGCACAAAGCTCCAGCTATATAGTAATTAAGTCGCAGGGATGTAACATATAGCATAGGGAATGTAGTCAGTAACAGTATAATAACTTGTATGATGACAAATAATTGTGATGATCTATAATAATAAAAGCGTAATATGCTA
>NW_006314514.1:0-239 GCF_000327345.1 Myotis davidii | reverse complement strand
GGTGAGGGGACAGGGAAAGAACCCTTGTCTCCTGACTCTCAATCATCCCCTGTCCCCATCCCTCTCTCCAGATGATACTCACCCATGGAAATGCCACGCACTCTGACCCACTGCGCAACTCCCTCTGGCTCACTGGAAACATCAGCTGTCCTTCCTGACTGCTCTGATTCTGCCAGGTCCACTCCTGTCATTCCAATGTTCAATGTGTCTCCAAATCTATCTCTAAAGTTAAATGTGAA
>NW_006314513.1:0-239 GCF_000327345.1 Myotis davidii | reverse complement strand
CCAAATTCATATGTTGAAGCCCTAACCCTCAGTGGGATGGTGTTTGAAGATGGGGCTTTAAGAGGTCATTAGGGTTAGATGAGCTCATGAGGACAGGACCCTCATTGGATGAATTTATGTCTCATAAGAATGCCGGAGAGCTTAATCTCTGACATGGGAGGACACAGTGAGAAGGCAGCTGTCTCCAAGCTGGGAATAGTCCCCACCAGAACCCAACCATGCTGGCATCCTGATCTCAG
>NW_006314512.1:0-239 GCF_000327345.1 Myotis davidii | reverse complement strand
CCAATTTTTATTAGCATATTTCTAAAGATGTATATCATTTTTCAAGTTTTTGGACAAAATAGTTAAGCTAGAGTTTTCGCCACAGAATATATCATTTGAAAATATGACTTTTACATAAAAATAGAAATTGGGAAGGTTGGTTTGAGTGGCACAAGAGTATCACCTAGAATATAACCTTAATATTATAGAATAATTTAAAGGATTCTAATGGTAACTTTAAAAATAAATGGGACATTACA
>NW_006314511.1:0-239 GCF_000327345.1 Myotis davidii | reverse complement strand
ATGAGGGAGCCGGGCTAGATGTAAGGGAAGCGAAAAGGGGAGAGCAAATATAGCAGAGGAGAGAAAACAATGATAGAGATATATAAATAGAAATAAGCGGATATACCTAATAAGGAAAGTACTAAACTGGCTAACACTGGTCCCAGTAGAACAACCATATACCTGGTAGCCACTCTAATAGTCTTTGGTAGAGGTGGGAATGACTTTCACGAGTCCCTTATCTCCTGAAATCTTTATAT
>NW_006314510.1:0-239 GCF_000327345.1 Myotis davidii | reverse complement strand
ATTACTCCTTGATCCATGGGCTGCAGAATGGATATTGTATTAACAGGCATGAAAACAATAATAATTTTATTGTACATCTCCATCAGCACTCTTGACTGATCAGGTGCATTGCCAATGAGCAGTAATGTTTTGTTTTGTTTTTTTCCTGAGCAATAGGTCTTAGCAGAGGGCTTAAAATATCCAGTAAACCATACTATGAACAGATATGCTGTCATCCAGACTTTGTTGTTCCATTTATA
>NW_006314509.1:0-239 GCF_000327345.1 Myotis davidii | reverse complement strand
TGTTACTTTAAAAATACATAAATAATAGCTATGAATTGTAGAAAATTAAGGAAAAAAAGGAAAAGAAAAATTCATCTAGCAATCTTATCACATAGAGTGGGAAATCAGCATACTTCTCTGTAGAAGACCAGTTAGGAAATATTTTCACCTTTGTGTGCCTGTGTTCTCTGTTGAAACTGCTCACCTCTGCCATTGTAGTGTGAAGGTAGCCCTAGACCAGGGGTGGGCAAACTTTTTGA
>NW_006314508.1:0-239 GCF_000327345.1 Myotis davidii | reverse complement strand
CCAGTGGGGAAACCACGGTGGCTCACTGCCCTGGGACACCCAGCAAAAAGCTCCAGCCCCGATCCTACCCTGGAAAAAGGAAGACTTGTCCAAACCTGCCGGCTCCAGGCCAAGCACACCCGGCAGCTGGGCCCAGAGTGGGCAGGTGATGCATCCATACATGTGGGATTGAACAGCGTGATTCTGGGAGGGAGGGGGGCAAGAGAACATGAAGGAGGCAGCAGGCAGACATGAGCGTG
>NW_006314507.1:0-239 GCF_000327345.1 Myotis davidii | reverse complement strand
TTGTAGTGGCCTTCTAGAAATACTTTTTTATCCAAGGAAAATACTAATAAGTTTTAGTTTCTCTGTATCACTAGGACCTCTGTTTTATCAGCTGGTCGAAGTCACCCTCTCTGACTGTTCTTCAACATTACCTGGCCCTCTAGCTCTCTTGGCATTCTCTATATTTTTTCATCTTTCTCTTGCTTGTTCTCTTTTTCCCTTACCATGTTCTGTCACTTTAAAAGCTTTCTCCTTTTTTT
>NW_006314506.1:0-239 GCF_000327345.1 Myotis davidii | reverse complement strand
TCTGACCTCTGTCAATCTGTTCCATGTATCCATACTCTGGTTCTATTTTGTTCCTCAAATTATTATGTCCATTAAATTCCACATACAAGTGAGATCATATGGTTTTTGTCTTTCACTGACATTCCACATAGCATAATACTCTCTAGGTCCACCTATGTTGTTGCAAAGGGTAAGAGTTCCTTCTGTTCTATAGCTACATTGTGTGAATATGCCACAGTTTTTGTAAAAAGTAATTCTTT
>NW_006314505.1:0-239 GCF_000327345.1 Myotis davidii | reverse complement strand
GTGGCCCCCACCAGGGCATGGAGCTGTGGCCACTTGTGGGGGAGAGACCCTTGGGGGAGGGGGAGGGTCCTGGGGGAAGGGGTGAGACCCTGGGAGGAGGGGGATAGACCCTGGGAGGAAGGGGAGGGCCCTGGGAGAAGGGGGAGAGACCCCTGGGGGAGGGGGAGGGCCCTGGGAGAAGGGGAGGGTCCTGGAAGGGGAGAGGACACTGGAGTTCGCCTAGGCTTTGGTGAAGCCTC
>NW_006314504.1:0-239 GCF_000327345.1 Myotis davidii | reverse complement strand
ATGCAGGACTCTTGGAAGAATTTGCTCAAAAATGAGAGATATGTGTAGTCACGATGTCCGGGCTTAGGTATGCCCTTTAAGAACACTGATAATCGCAAATACAAACACATACTTGCACATGCATGTAGAGATTTATATGCATGTTCTTAAAGTTGGAAGTGTACAAGCATACTTCCATTATACCTTTTTTTTCATTGTGGGAAGCCACAGTTAAACGACAACCCTCATCTTCACATTTC
>NW_006314503.1:0-239 GCF_000327345.1 Myotis davidii | reverse complement strand
GTTTGGCCTGAATTTTTATGGGACTTCTGATGTTAAGCCGACCTGCATGGCAGCGACTCATATGTGGTATAGAGGTATCGACAAATTCGAAGGGTAAGGTTGCCACTGAAACACTTGCCCCAGGATTTATTCATCTTTAAGGTTTCGAATGTCATTCAAGACAGGTTACTTAACATATATACTGGTCAGTATCTCAATGAACCAGCACATGCCTATGTTCACTTCTTTAAATTTTTCTG
>NW_006314502.1:0-239 GCF_000327345.1 Myotis davidii | reverse complement strand
GTCGCAGCATTAGGAAGGTTGAGAGCCACTGCCCTAACCACTGAGGGCTCATTTTGAAATAGAAATTACAATTTTTTTCCTCGAGAAATTATAATTTTGATAAATGTGCATGTCTTTCTGGCATGCTTTTATTGTCTGTAGGAATGCTATTCTACTTTGTTTCTCATAATAATTATATGTGAGATTTAACCATTATATTTTTCTGTTGACTTTTATGAAAAATTAGTTTTTCTGGTTTC
>NW_006314501.1:0-239 GCF_000327345.1 Myotis davidii | reverse complement strand
AGCTCTTTCTCTCCTAGCATTACAGTGAGGACCCCACATGAAGATGGAACTTGGCTGACCCTGCTTCCCTCCCCTGAACTTCAAGTTCACAGGCCCTGCAGTGACCCCAGAGGTCTAGTAGTGGGGTTAGGAGGGAGCTTTTGAATCAGGCTTTTCTAGGTCATCTCTTGAGCTTGCTGTCTATTAGCATTGTGCACATAGGAACTTAGCTTACCTCTTACTCCCTCAATTCCCTGTCC
>NW_006314500.1:0-239 GCF_000327345.1 Myotis davidii | reverse complement strand
GCTGGGCACTGTGTCACTGCTTGTTTTCCTCAAATCTCCATCATAAAAATGATCCTGTGCTGATGAAAACGGTACTTGTTGCTTTTCCTCTTGCACAATGCCAGCCTTGGAGGGCAGGAGCTTTTTGATGCCCCGTTTACTAACCATTCAATATGGCGGCATGACCTTTAAACCGTGTACTCCAGTGTACAGCTCACAGGAAATGGTCATTCACGATTTTTATCCAGGAATTGATGGTC
>NW_006314499.1:0-239 GCF_000327345.1 Myotis davidii | reverse complement strand
GATGCACTTCATTGGGGTGCTCCTAGGGCTTGGGAAGAGCCGCAGTCCAGGGGCCGGAGAGCCGCAGGCGGCTCGCGAGCCACAGGAATCTCCAGTCGCATCTGTTTATCTGAAATTGCCTGCATCCCTCCCCACCCGGCCGTTGCAGGAATAAACAGGCCTCATCCGGCTCCAGTAAAGCCCTGGGGTTTGCCTGAGAGTTTGTGCAAACTTCCTGCTTGAAAACGGACACCGTTTGG
>NW_006314498.1:0-239 GCF_000327345.1 Myotis davidii | reverse complement strand
TCCAAATACAGTCACATTCTGAGGTACTGGGGGGCTAGGGCTTCAACATATGTAATTCAGCCCATAACACCACCCCAATGACCTCATTTTACCTTGATTAATTCTGTAAAGACTATGTCTCCAAGTAAAGTCACATTTTAAGGACTTCACCATATGCCATTTTGGAGAAACACAATTCAATCCATAACACAAGTAGGGATTCCCCTCCCCTGCCTATAGGACAGGGGTCCTCAAACTAC
>NW_006314497.1:0-239 GCF_000327345.1 Myotis davidii | reverse complement strand
CAGCTGAATATAGGAAGTCCTCACCTTGGGACTCTGGCATCGAGGCAAGTATAAGCCAGTGTCAGCAGGCCAGGTCCCCAGGTCAGGGCCAATTACCTTCTGTCTTGAATGAATTAGGATACAGATTAAGCTGCTGTGATAAAGATCCCCAAATATAGCAACCAAAACAAGATAGAAATTCACTTGTTTCTCAGCTGCCTGCCCAAAGGGAGCCCTGTCTAGGGCAGGTAGTTGGTCTT
>NW_006314496.1:0-239 GCF_000327345.1 Myotis davidii | reverse complement strand
GTCTGGCATTTTGATTTCTTCATCTTTAAAATTGGGATATGAGCTGGCTTTACTGGGAAGGTGACTGTGAGTAATTAACTGAGGAAATAGGCCATTTGCTGCCCCATAAACTGCTCTGTGGGTGAGGAGAGAGGTAAACATGAGCTCTAGGCCTCCCTGCTTCACCCTGCCCTTCATTCCATCATCCTAGGAGAAGGTTAGGCCACATGACCCCAAGATCGCTTCCATTCTGAAATCCG
>NW_006314495.1:0-237 GCF_000327345.1 Myotis davidii | reverse complement strand
ATGACAGTCTGGGTGGTTATCAGAGGAAAGGGAGTGGGGTTAGTAAAGAGGATCAAGTATATAATGATGAAAGATGATTTGGCTTTAGATGTTGGGCACATGATGCAGTATACAGATCTTGTATCATAGAAATGTATACTTAAAATCTATAAAATCTTATTAACCAATGTCCCAATACATTTAACTAAACAAAAAAAAAAAATATTCAACATATGTGTACAGGAAAGGCTGTCTTAA
>NW_006314494.1:0-239 GCF_000327345.1 Myotis davidii | reverse complement strand
CCCCCCCACCTTGACTGCCAAAGAACAGGCTGTGATGGGTTGAAGGCCTTTTCCACTTTAAGAGGTGTGGGGCTGGCTGGCTGAGGGCTGGAGTGTGGCCGCTATGATGAACTACTTCAACCAGTTCACTGACCTCCAGACTCCATCCTGAACCGTGCACTTTGGATAATTGTGTACTTATTTCTTCAATCTACAGTCCCACTTACCCCAGTGACTTGGATACTATATTGGTAAAACCC
>NW_006314493.1:0-239 GCF_000327345.1 Myotis davidii | reverse complement strand
TCTTATAACCTAAATGTTATGAAGCCTCAGAATATTCTCTCAGTCTTTCCAGTGGTTGTAGAGGGTGGGGTAAATCATTCCTGTGACTCCTTTTGCTGAAACACAAAACTCATTCCGGTTTTGTCTATATCTTCTTGCATGGGAAACATGTTTTTAATAAACAAAAGGGTGATCTGTCTGCATTAAAAATCAAGCATTGGAAAACACACCTACAACAGTGAATATTAGAATGTCCTGAA
>NW_006314492.1:0-239 GCF_000327345.1 Myotis davidii | reverse complement strand
CGAAAGCAGCGAAGTCTCGAGGAGCTAGCTGAAGAAGAAAACATGAAACGGGACAAGTCTGGTGAGATAATACATGCACCTACGTATACATGTGTACATGATTGAGATCCAAGAACAAACACTTTTCGGAGCTTGACACAAGGGAAAAAAGTAGAGACGCTAAGGATGAAAACAGCAGAGGGCTGACGTCAGAGAAGACCTGATATTAATATCTAGTGTAAGAACTAAATGAAAACAGA
>NW_006314491.1:0-239 GCF_000327345.1 Myotis davidii | reverse complement strand
ACAAAAGCACTGAAATGGGTGAAAAAGGCAAAATACTATAATGCCACATTTGAATTCACTGTCCTTGCAAATCGTCTGGGGGAACGGTCTTTGCTGTGTGAGCAAGATATGTATATTAGCAGAAACTCTATCAGGTGAACACCAAAACGACCCTATTCTATCAAAGGTGTCCCGCTTAGTGTTTTTATATTTTTGCAGTTTTTGTATATCAATCCAGACCAATATATAGTGTATTCAAT
>NW_006314490.1:0-239 GCF_000327345.1 Myotis davidii | reverse complement strand
TAATAATTATTCAAAGTGTATATACATTTTTTGTGACATTCTATATATAATTAACGTAAGGTTTTGGTGGTAGCTTATCTATATCAGTAAAATCAGCAAATTAAGAAGATACTAATATAAGTGGACAATTAATATTGTGAAAGATATTTTGAGATTCTACGGAAAATAACATATATTAATTGTATACAGTTTTTCCCAGAGGTGTTTGGATTTTTCTCATATTCTTATTCTAAAGGAAG
>NW_006314489.1:0-239 GCF_000327345.1 Myotis davidii | reverse complement strand
AGGTAGAAATTGGAAGCCAAGTCCAGTTAATAATAGTGTAACATGACTGGGACAAACAACCACCAGCCTGGCCTCACCTGAATGCAATCGTGTGGAACTAGGCAGGTGGCTGTAGAAACTGGTCCCATTAATGGGCCCACTCCAAATACGCGCGGCGCAATCCTGTATTCAATTGCGCTTATTCTATAGTATTTTATAATTTGGTGCTGAAACCATTTTTTGGTGGATTTCTTTTGTTG
>NW_006314488.1:0-239 GCF_000327345.1 Myotis davidii | reverse complement strand
TACTACCCAAAGCAATGTATAGACTTAATGCAATCCCTGTTAATATACCAACGGCATATTTCACAGATCTAAACAACTATTCCAAAAATTTATATGGAACCCAAAAATACCCCAAATAGCTTCAACAATCTTGAGAAATAACAAATTTAGAGGGATCACAAAACCAAATATCAACTATACTACAAAGCTACTGTAATTAAAACATACTGGTACTGGCACAAGAACATGCATATAGATCA
>NW_006314487.1:0-239 GCF_000327345.1 Myotis davidii | reverse complement strand
ATCCACTTATCTATCTACCCATCCATCCATCTAGATTCCTAAAAAGTAGGGGTTTTTTGGCCAAGGTAATAAAGATATTTCTTTTATATTTTAACAATAGTTTTAAGATTTTGCCATTCGTATTTAAGTTCTCAAACTCTTGATTTTTGAGCGTGACATAAGTGGAGGGGCTCAGTTGTATTTTTCTCTGATTAATGTAATCAATGTATTAAGTAGTAACCTGTCCTACTTGATCCATA
>NW_006314486.1:0-239 GCF_000327345.1 Myotis davidii | reverse complement strand
CTTCAGAAGTACATAGGCATGAAAATTTACAAACATTCAAAATGGTTTACTTTGCGATCTCCACTGCTTTTCCCCCCACTATTATTGAACACTATCATCTGCTAAAATGACCCATTGGAAATGCTAGCTTTATCATCTGTTACTACATCTCAAATTCTCACTAACAAGGGCTGTGTTGCATTTCCCTAAACCTAGTAAAGTTGAAAATCTTTTCATATATCTGTTGGCCATTTATATGT
>NW_006314485.1:0-239 GCF_000327345.1 Myotis davidii | reverse complement strand
AAGAAAGTGACAGACTGGATATATGATGCTTTCAACCCATGTAACCAGAGTTCTCAGAATTAAGAAAATAAAATTATCAGTAGAAAAACAAGTAAAAATTACCAACAACATGTGATACACGCAAGAAATACAACTTCTTGGTTATCATATAAAATGATTTGCTTTACTAGTAAATAAGATTGTGAAACTTGTAAAAATAAAACTAGTTTCCTCCCACAGGCACACATTTAAAAGATTCT
>NW_006314484.1:0-239 GCF_000327345.1 Myotis davidii | reverse complement strand
CCTGACGTGCTGCCCATGTTAAAGCCTGGACAAGTGGGAGGCGGGGAGGAAAACATTGTTTAAAAAGAGGAACTGTATATGAGAGGGAGAGAACAATTAATAAAATAAAAAAGTAAACATGGTTAATTAATGAAATGATGCAATCTCTTCCTTTCACAATTTAATGTAAACATATTTCCAAAGTTGTAACTGCAAAGCAAACTTCCAGTACTCAGTATAAAAGAAATGTTTTACACATT
>NW_006314483.1:0-239 GCF_000327345.1 Myotis davidii | reverse complement strand
GAAGTCAAAAACTCCGACTGTCTGGCATATAAATGTAAGTGTGAGAGTCTATGGGAAGCGACAGCTATTTTGTGCCATCTTGCTGTACACATGAGAGTATTCTATTGTTTAATTTGTTTAAAGATAGGGCAAACCACCCTTTAGGGGAAAGACAGTAGAGAACTTCTAATTGCTTTTACCTGGTGTATAATTTTTCTGTGTTAGGCTAAAATTTTAGAAGTCTAAGGTTAATTTAAAGG
>NW_006314482.1:0-239 GCF_000327345.1 Myotis davidii | reverse complement strand
TAGGAATTTCTAAGGGATTAGTGGATGACAGATTTCCAAAAGATCTCAGAGTTTAAAATGACAAGTTAATCTGATGTGGGAAACCACATAAAAATAGGGTGGAGAAGAGGGGTTTAAAGACACCACACATTGAAATACTAGATGTATTAATGGCTTTCTTCAATTACTGTAGAGATGATAACTCAGTTTCATAATAAAGTTAATCAATCTTAGAAATCAGTAATAGAAGCTTATAATAT
>NW_006314481.1:0-239 GCF_000327345.1 Myotis davidii | reverse complement strand
GCTGCTGGACGAGCCGTCCACGGGCATGGACCCCGCGGGGCAGCAGCAGATGTGGTGAGAGGATGTTATGAGCAATCCAAAGTGAAAGTGTTTTACTTAACAAATGAAAGACATCAACATTATCAGGAAAACCAATAGTATGGGGGGAAATCTGAAAGCCCACTGCAACCAATTTTTATGGAGGAAAAAAAGATATTCTAACAAATTAATACTCAAGAATTTCATTCTTATCTTAGATC
>NW_006314480.1:0-239 GCF_000327345.1 Myotis davidii | reverse complement strand
GATTCTTGTGTGTGCCCTGACCAGGTATTAAACTGGCAAACTTGGTGTATTGGACTGACACTCTAACCAACTGAGCTACCCATTCAGGGCATGGTTGCACAACTTTGTGAATATACCAATACTACTGAATTATGCATTTAAACAATTAAATTTAAAAGAAATCATAGCCTCAAAAACATTTTAAAGCTGTAGAGTGCTCAAAATCCAGATTATTGGATTACAGATATTAACTTCTTTTT
>NW_006314479.1:0-239 GCF_000327345.1 Myotis davidii | reverse complement strand
GTGTTGGGGACTGAGCTGGGGCTGGGCTGGCCAAGGGGGGGTTGGGGCCAATGGGGGACCGGATTAGGCTGGTTGGCTGCTGCAGTGCGAGTTATAGCCACTGGTCATTCTGGTCGTTTGCCATTCCAGTCACTGAGCGCATATATACATACGTACATACACACACACACACACACACTAGAAGCCTGAACAAAATTCGTGCACTCAGAGGGGGTTCCTCAGCCTGGCCTGTGCCCTCT
>NW_006314478.1:0-239 GCF_000327345.1 Myotis davidii | reverse complement strand
CTGATTCTTCCTTCAACTTACAAGAAAGCCAATGAGCCCTTCCCACCGCGTAGCCCCCTTAGAGCATGCATAATTTAAAGTACAGAAGCAACCACACATCTGCCTGCACTATATACATCTTCATGACATCTTATGGTTGTGACCCATTTTCTTCAGGCTCTTGTTTCTGTATGCTAGCTTTCACAAAGATAAACGATTATACCAGTATTAATTCTTGTTGCTGAAGCAACAGAGAAATC
>NW_006314477.1:0-239 GCF_000327345.1 Myotis davidii | reverse complement strand
ACTCAGTGTATATGTTTGTATATACTTACATATATGTTTGTATATGTATGTCTACTGGAATTTATTTACATATATAAATCCATATACTAGTACAGCCACATGTACCCAGTACATCAAGACTGTTATTGATTCAGAAGATTTGCAAAACATTATCAACTTTATCACAAATTTCACTTCCAATTAATTCCAAACACCAATGTGCTTATTTAGTGAAAGTAGAATATAAGAAGCTAAAAAAA
>NW_006314476.1:0-239 GCF_000327345.1 Myotis davidii | reverse complement strand
ATCTGTCTCCTGCTCAGAGAGCCCAGATGACAAACTGTTCCAAACCAGATGCATTAGCAGCCCCACGTTCAGGTGTGGCTGAGGCCATAGTCTTGATAAAAGTTGTTAGACAGAGACTGATGCTGCCATAGAAGTGGGATGGCCTGGGACTCACAGGATTTGGACCAGATGCGATGGGCATTGTTCTTGTTACCTATGCTATGTACCCAAACGCCACAAAACCTAGTGGCTTAAAGCAA
>NW_006314475.1:0-239 GCF_000327345.1 Myotis davidii | reverse complement strand
TTAAAGGGCCAGAAGGTTCAGAACCACTGCTTTGGTATGTGGGCCAACACTCTAACCACTGAGCCATTGTCAAGTATTAGGTAGCTAGTCTAGTTCCTTTTCCTGTATTAGCTTTTATTGTTGAAGCTCAAAAATGTTTAAACATCTCTGGTATCAATGGTATGTGAAAACATAAACTACAAAGAAAGAGGTTATTATGGCATTAAAATTCCAGATACTCAGATTCAAACCCTTTGTAA
>NW_006314474.1:0-239 GCF_000327345.1 Myotis davidii | reverse complement strand
CCTTTGATTTCTCAAAGATGATGTCACTAAAAAACTGTGGCTTTGGAATCTCACTAATCAGAGTGAAGACCATGAAACTGAGAGTCCCTTAAAACCAGGGACTGAATATCATTTTTGTTGTGTCCTCAGTGCCTCCAATAGTACCTGCTAGCAGCCCTCAGAAAAGCCTCCTGAGGCCATCTTATCCATGGGCATGGCTTTTCTAACCACCCCTCCAGTGGTTCTCATAAGTTTATATC
>NW_006314473.1:0-239 GCF_000327345.1 Myotis davidii | reverse complement strand
TTATCTCTTAATAAGATGAAAAAGCTATGGACAATATACTAAGCACAAGCAGACATTTAACTGTTCCTGAGATGCAATTCCAGGAAAATTTGTCCAGTCAGGAGAAATCAGCTTAGAATTTGTGGGATATCTCTTAAAATGCGATTGTTAGAAACAAATTAGAAGGGAACGCAATGAATAAGCGACTATTGCTCTCGTTGCCCTAGTCCAGTGATGGAGAACCTATGACACACGTGTCA
>NW_006314472.1:0-239 GCF_000327345.1 Myotis davidii | reverse complement strand
ATGTCAATTAGTTTCATCTGCTCAAGTGTGTAACTTAGGATTGTTGTTTCATTGTTGATTTTTTTGTCTAGAAGGTTTATCAAGTTTTGTCAGTTGGATAATAAAGTTCCCTATTATGATTGTATTGCTGTGATATCTCCCTTGGTATTCTCCAGAAGTACTTTTTATATAGTCGGATGCTCATGTTTGGGTATGTATATCTTTACCAGAATTATATCCTGTTGTTGTATTGATCCTTT
>NW_006314471.1:0-239 GCF_000327345.1 Myotis davidii | reverse complement strand
GCCAGGAAGTTTCTGATCAGCATCTGAGTATCTTTAGCTCAAGTTCCAGGGGGCCTTGCAGAGAGGTCCACCTAGAACCTGGCCACTCCATCTGCTAAGCGGTGTATGACAGAGGCAGTCTGGCTCAGAAGATGGGCCATTCCAGTCAACGTATGGGAGAAAGCCCATCATCCTCACCGCTAACAACTATTACTAACCCTGCTAGTAGGGACCCAAATAAAGATTGTTCACACAGAAAA
>NW_006314470.1:0-239 GCF_000327345.1 Myotis davidii | reverse complement strand
AACAACAACAAAACATGCTTTGAACCAGAGAGTAGGCGAGATGAAAATAGGAAGTGGGATAGTTTATTACAGGTATCCTTATACCATCCTACGGGTCCACATTCCAGAACATTAGATAGCAAAAGGCTTAGAAGCTGTCAGAGTTGACCTGCAGGCTGACTCTACTTCTCCCTCTAAGGGGCTATCCCTCATGGATGCCAAGTTCTATTTAGGTATCAAAAGAGATGGATGTCTGTACA
>NW_006314469.1:0-239 GCF_000327345.1 Myotis davidii | reverse complement strand
GTCAGCTGTTATCATTTGATAGCTCACTGCGGTATAACTGACATGTAAGAAGCTGCCTATACAATTTGATGAGTTGATGGTAATTATTAACATCAGTAGTTTAGGAGCTTCCACTTTCTCTGTGACCCTGGGCTCTGAGGATATGGACTGGTCTCTGTCAAGTGGGAGACCAGTGTTAGTCCCGAATTGCAGGATTCGATCTGACAGGACAGTGAATCTGAACGGGCTCTAACTCAATG
>NW_006314468.1:0-239 GCF_000327345.1 Myotis davidii | reverse complement strand
TAACATATTAGCTCTTTATTATATAGGATATCAATCACTTCCCCCTTTTGGGGCTTGAGTTCTCATGAATGAAATGGTCGTGAAACCAACATTTACCCTCCTTCCCTCTCCTAGTGGTAAACGGGCCCCCTGAGCTGGCACACGGGAAAGCGTCTTATAAATTGTAAAATACTCGATCACTAAGTAACGGAGTATGTTTTCATCCCTTAGAAAAGTGGTTCTCAACCTTCTGGCCCTTT
>NW_006314467.1:0-239 GCF_000327345.1 Myotis davidii | reverse complement strand
TCCATCATGTAATAGACACACACATTGAAGAGACTCCCATGAGGTGGCCTTTGGTAGCAGAGCCCTTCCCCTCACAGCCGCTGCCTGTGACTCCTTCCCCGTTATGTCCTTCCTTGAAAAACAGAGAAGATCAAGATAGAAACACGAGCTCTCACTGATCGTGGATGCTGTGGCCCTCCTCCATGTCCAAGTTCATGGACTAAGATGGCTCAAGGCTCCCTGTGTGTCTGTACTTCCTG
>NW_006314466.1:0-239 GCF_000327345.1 Myotis davidii | reverse complement strand
ATTCACAGGGAAGGACTTGTGGTTGGTAATGTTGCAAGAAGCCTAAGGGATTCCACTTTGAGCAGTGAGGAAAGCTTTTTCTATATTCCTGTTGGTTATTTGTACATAGTTTTCGAAGAATTGTCTGTACTTCCTTATCCTGTTTACTAAGTTATTTTTTGGTTAAACATTCTTATGACTACCTTGTATATTTTATATACTCATTGCTTATGACATACAGGAACACATATTTTTGCATG
>NW_006314465.1:0-239 GCF_000327345.1 Myotis davidii | reverse complement strand
CCACCCCAGGCCCTCACCCCGCTATTGTCTGTGCCCACGGGGGATGCATCTACGCAGACAAGGTCTCTGGCTGATCGATTCCCACCCCCTCCCCCCGTCTTCCCTCTGAGTCTGTTCTCTGTCGGCATCTATTTTGTTCATCAGTTTATTGGGGTTCATTCGACCCCCACAAATAAGTGAGATCCTGGGATACGTGTCTTTCTCCGACTGGCTCATTTCTCTCAGAATCATGCTTGCTA
>NW_006314464.1:0-239 GCF_000327345.1 Myotis davidii | reverse complement strand
TCAGGGCCTTCCTGAGTAAGGTGGGAGGCTCCCCCCATCCCCGCATCTCTGCCCAGTAGGTGCAGCAACCTATCCCCATGTGACAACCAGCAGTGCTTCCCACGTGGCCACATGTCCCCGGGGCACCAAGGGGCTCAGGATCAAGAACCTCTGGTATATGGAGCTTAGCTACATAGGTTAGTGTTCAGGGGACTCAGTGAGCCTGGTGGTGACATGGGAAGCAGATTGTGAGAAAGGCA
>NW_006314463.1:0-239 GCF_000327345.1 Myotis davidii | reverse complement strand
GGGGGGGGGCGGGGGGCTGTGAGGGGTGACCTGGCCAGTGGGCAGGGCAGATGGAGGTGACCGGGTCAGCAGATGGGGCAATTGAGGGCAACCAGGCTGGCAGGGGTGGGGCAGTAAGAGGCAACCAGGCCAGTGTGTGTGTGGGGGGAGTTAGGGATGACCAGGCCAGCAGGGAGGGAGTGTGCAGTTGGGAGTGACTAGGCTGGTGGCGGGGGCAGGGGGGGGGGGCATTGGGGGCG
>NW_006314462.1:0-239 GCF_000327345.1 Myotis davidii | reverse complement strand
AAACATAAATTTTAATAATAGCAGTCATTTGAACAAATCATGATTTGGGTGACTACATCTTGAAAAGAGATTATTTTTGGCTAAAATTTTGGGTATCTTAATTTTATATGTTAACATAAAATACATAGTGTTAGAGAATAATTGCGATGTATGTAAAGTGGTAAGTCTGTACATTTCAGCTCCCAATCACAAATGTGCAATACTGAGCCTATGTTGAAATGTGAATCAAGAGACTCTAA
>NW_006314461.1:0-239 GCF_000327345.1 Myotis davidii | reverse complement strand
AGAGAGAGAGAGAGAGAGAGAATTAACAAGAATATCTGGGAATATAGACAACAGGTGAAAACAATCTAAATGTCATTCAATGAATGGATAAACAAAGTATGGAATATTATTTGGCCATTAAAAGGAACAAGTATTGATACATGCTACAATATGGATGAAACTTGAAAATATTCTATAAAATGAAAGAAGCCAGTCACACAAGACTGAATATTATATACTAGAGGCCCGGTGCATGAAAT
>NW_006314460.1:0-239 GCF_000327345.1 Myotis davidii | reverse complement strand
GATCTTTCAGTCTGCAGGCCGAATGTCTATCCACTCAGCCAACCCAGTTAAGGCTTATTTTTTTCTCTTAAAGCTCTAGTTTTATACTTACTACTTCATTTTTTCCCCACTTAATATTTTTCACTCTACTTTTTTATTAAGACAACTAGCATAGGCTTTTGATAAGTACTCAAGTTTTATTAATACCAGTTTAAGATACAGTGGATCCTTGAACAACATGGGTTTGAACTGGGTGGGTC
>NW_006314459.1:0-239 GCF_000327345.1 Myotis davidii | reverse complement strand
CTTATCAGTGTTGTAAATAAAATAAATATTTACAAGTTGTGGTCTGAATTTTTATAAAACAGTAAGACATAATTGCTTTGGGCTTCATTTTTTTCAGAGGTAATACCAAATGAATGACTCTTGCGGGCTGGAGCAAGCCTTTCACTATCTGTATTTTCTCTGTTTCTGGATGTTTGTGTAAATCCTCTTCTAAGCTTTAATGATTGGAAACACCACTTTCCATGACCAATCTTCTCTCT
>NW_006314458.1:0-239 GCF_000327345.1 Myotis davidii | reverse complement strand
ATATTAGCCTTTTATATATATAGATTACTGCTGCAAAATACTTCTTGAAAATAGGAATGAATGGACAAATAATTTTAGAAAACTCTAGGCTCACAAATGGGCAATAGTGGTTTAGTACAGGGAAGATCACTGCAATAGTTTACCACAGCAAAGGACTGTTGACAACCTACAATAAGAAGATGGATTAATTACATAAATTATGGGAATTCTTGTTTTTAAATATATTTTATTGATTTTTT
>NW_006314457.1:0-239 GCF_000327345.1 Myotis davidii | reverse complement strand
ATTTTGTTGAGGACTTTTGGTTCTATGATCATTATGGATATTGTTTTTAATGTTCCTGAAATGTTTGTCTGGTTTTAATATGGGAGCAATGCGATCCTCATGAAATGATGTGAGATGTATTCCCCCTCACACACACTTTTGGATTTTCCTGAAGAGTTTGTGTAGAGCTACTATTATTTACTCCTGAAATGTCTGATAGATTCCCTAAGGAGAACAGTTCTCTTCATGAGAAGGTTTAT
>NW_006314456.1:0-239 GCF_000327345.1 Myotis davidii | reverse complement strand
TAATGCATTTTCTACTTTATGGATGAGGAAACTACATTGATTAGGCAACAGCTCTCCATTTATTTGGGGATTGAAAGGCCTCGGAACCCAGAGAAAATGACAAAGTACATCACGAGCACATAACGTTGGAGCTAGAAAGAATCGTAGAGATCCAGTGAAAATCAGGCTCAATTTTTACAAACCAGAAAACTGAAGCTCTGAGAGATGAAATTAAGGACTTGGATCAGCTCTGTTTCCAA
>NW_006314455.1:0-239 GCF_000327345.1 Myotis davidii | reverse complement strand
TTATTTCTTCTTTTGACTGTGGTATGGTTTACTCTTTGCTATTTTCTTTTGTGTCTTCCAACTCCTATCTAATTTTTCTTGAGGACAGACTACACAAATAAATTTTTCTAAAGTAAAATTTCTTTCAAAGACAATTTTTACCTCTGTTTTTGCATTGGTCCCATGGTAGTTTTTCACCAGCCAGGTGAAGGGGCACTCAAGAAGAGCACTCAGCCTTAGGCAGTTTGGCTCAGCAGATA
>NW_006314454.1:0-239 GCF_000327345.1 Myotis davidii | reverse complement strand
TTTTTCAGAGTAATGTTTGTTTCTTTAAGAGAACCTCCACTTATTATTAGCTTTCTTTGATTGCATGGACAGGAACAATTTGTAAGCCAAACCATGTGATCACAATGAAGGTCTCAGGCTTCTGTTATTGCTGGAAAATGTTCATAACAGCACCAGCAGAAATCATAGTTCGTGGAAAGGCATTTTAACAGAGCAAGAGCTAGGTGTTTTTATTTTTATTTTTTTATTTTATTGATTTT
>NW_006314453.1:0-239 GCF_000327345.1 Myotis davidii | reverse complement strand
TTTCAACACTAAGAACCTGTCACAGGTTATGTCCATCTTTCTTCTGTACTAAGGTTCATCAATGTGAGTAGAGAGACACAAAGCCTAATCATGGGTCTTGGCTTGTTCCTAAATTTAGTTGGATAGCATTGTTAGCTGCAGAGGAAAATGAAGAAAGAATCGGCATTTTATATTCAAACTCAAGACTCTGACACTTACACACAATTATGTGCTTCTTGGATGAATAAAAGAAGGAAGGA
>NW_006314452.1:0-239 GCF_000327345.1 Myotis davidii | reverse complement strand
GTGGCCTGCCGACCTCCCGCGGTCCCTCCCCTCAGACAGCTGGCCCCGATTGGGACTGGGTGAGAAGGCCCCCATTGCCGACCCGGCCGAGGGACCCCACCGGTGCATGATTTCGTGCCCTGGGCCTCTAGTAACATTACAGAATGTTTGGTTTCACAGAAAGGACAACATTCCATGTCATTTACATGATAATGGAATCCATAACCGTGTCATTTTAAATTTCCTCTTGTCATTTGGAG
>NW_006314451.1:0-239 GCF_000327345.1 Myotis davidii | reverse complement strand
GTAATAGTAGTAATAGTATTTATGATAACTAAAATTTTAAAATGAACAGTAATACATTGCTAACATTTATGGAGCACTTACTGTGTGCCAGCCCTGTTTTGAGTCCTTTAAATGTATGTGTATGTATAATTCTCACAAGAACTACTGTTCTTATCCCCATAGACCAGGGATGGGAATGTCTGGCCTGTGGACCATATCAGGTCCATGAAATCATTGGTCTGGCCCTGCCAAGGCATTAG
>NW_006314450.1:0-239 GCF_000327345.1 Myotis davidii | reverse complement strand
GCAGCCATGCAGTTTCTTCTATTCAGGATTATATCAACATCACATCTCACCAAATCTTCAGGAAGCCAAGAGTAGGAAATAAGGCTGAGAGAGGTCCAGGACCAGCACCAAAACCTCCTTGTTACCATCCCTAAGTCTTCCTCCCCGGCAGAACCCTCTGCCCTTAAGTGCCCTAGAATTACTGCTGTCAGACATACCTGGGTCATAGCGGAGCAACTGGAGATCAAGAGCTTTCTGAG
>NW_006314449.1:0-239 GCF_000327345.1 Myotis davidii | reverse complement strand
TTTTTTCCAGTTGCTGCTCTGATAGGGTGTTTTTTCATCCCTTGTCTTCCAGCTTACCGATGGAGTCCTCAGCTTATTCTAGTCTACTGTTGGTACTTTCCACTTTGTTCTTTATTGTAGGTATGTCATTCTTCATTTCCACTTTGTTCTTCTTCATTTCTGCTTGATTCTTACACATGTTGTTGGAATTGTCTTCCATCCTCTTTAGCATCCTTATAACCATTGCTCTTAATTCTTTC
>NW_006314448.1:0-239 GCF_000327345.1 Myotis davidii | reverse complement strand
AAGGTGCACCTGCCAGGCACAGACCCAGCAGGGAAGCAGGGATTGTCGCCGGGAATGTCTGCTCCTTGAGTTGGCATGCTCCTGCCTCCGCACTGCCCTCTGCTGTGCTCAGTCCCCTGGAGGGCCCGGGCTTTGGGAGTTCCCCGTGCACCAGGTTAGCCTGGCCAGGCAGTAGGGTGGTTTTCATTCTAGACAGTTTCCTCCAACAGACAGAAGCAGCCCCTGACTCAAAGCAAGGT
>NW_006314447.1:0-239 GCF_000327345.1 Myotis davidii | reverse complement strand
GCAGATCTCAGGGGCATCCAAGAAGAGAAGGAGGAACTTCAAGAGAAACTAAGCGAGGTAAGAAGACAAAATGCGTAACATCTCGTTAAGGTACAATACATGCTCACTGCAAAACACTATAGAAATGATTGAGAAAGTGATAGAGTCTTACTTCCTAGAAATGACCAGTATTACTAGTTTGGGGTATATCTTCCAATTTTTAAAAATTGGCTCATTGGATAGAGCGTCGGCCTGCGGAC
>NW_006314446.1:0-239 GCF_000327345.1 Myotis davidii | reverse complement strand
CTCTCTGAAATCAATAAAAATACTTTTTAAAAGGAATAGAGACAACTAAGGAGAGATAGCAAATAATGTATAATGTAGGATCCTGAACAGAATCCTGTAACAGAAAAATGTCCTTAGTGAAAAAATTTGGTGAAATTCAAATAAGTCTGGCTGGAGTTGAGTCAACAGTATTATACCAACGTTAACTTCCTGCTCTTGATAATTACCCTATCTACACTAATAAAAGACAAACATGGTAA
>NW_006314445.1:0-239 GCF_000327345.1 Myotis davidii | reverse complement strand
AAGCAAATACATAATTATAAAACAAAGGTCAGGGAGACATGTGCACTAAATATTAATGTAAACAGGTTAATACAAATACTAAGATATGGTCCTTTTCTTTATTTTACTTGTCCATTAGCTATCCACTTTATCCAGGTATTTTGAAATCTCAGTTTATTGTCCCAATTTTTCAGCTGAGGCACTGAATCCTAAAAGTACAGCCAGATTACACATTTTACATTAACTCTGTGAATTCCCAT
>NW_006314444.1:0-239 GCF_000327345.1 Myotis davidii | reverse complement strand
TCACACCTGTCAGAATGGCTATTATCAAAAGGACAAGAGACAAGTTTTTGCAAAGATATGGAAAAAGAAAAATGGTGGGATGTCAACTGGTGCAGCCACTCTGTAAAACAGCAGGAAAGTTCCTTAAAAAATTAAACATAGAATGGCTATATAGTGCAGCAATCCCATTTCTGGGTATATATCAAAGGAAGTGAAGTAAAATCAGGATCTCAAAGACATAAATGGTCTAGGGCGGGGGA
>NW_006314443.1:0-239 GCF_000327345.1 Myotis davidii | reverse complement strand
CGCCGCCATTACCCTACGGGACCATTTGGGAGCTGGTCTCCACACCTGAGATCTGCCAACTCTGGTCACTGTTGAACTCATAATCATCTCAGATTTTTCACTTTTAGCTAAACATGATGTGCTTAATTTTCATTTTTACTGAGATGGTTTTCCGTCATAGTTAGTGTTTTAAAGTTATGGGTGTCTTTTTTAATTATTGCTTCCTTTTTTTTCATTTTTAAAAATTTTATCCAAAAAAA
>NW_006314442.1:0-239 GCF_000327345.1 Myotis davidii | reverse complement strand
TCTTTTAAAAAATAAATTCTTAATAGAGAATTGAACCTGAATGCTGTTAACTAGGCGGGGCGGGAGCTCTCTGGTGGCTCTGGGCCCGCACCTCCGGTCTAACACCGCGGCGGGGTCCCAGCACTTGCCGGGGGTGGGTGCCGAGGGCAAGCGAAGGCCATGCCTCCCTCACGTCCAGGCTCACAGGGCGCGTTCAGGCCACGGCGGCGCCGGCGTGCGACGCATCTGAGTCCCGAGAG
>NW_006314441.1:0-239 GCF_000327345.1 Myotis davidii | reverse complement strand
CACAGTGCAAATACCCCAAAAGGTAAGAAGCATTAGAGCTGAGTTTCATCTTAGTTGTTCTATCACTTTTGCTAGTTCAAGCTTAGTTTAAAATTTCTTGGGCCCCAGGGATTTCATGTTTCCTGGTATGGAATTAGAAGTTCCCCAGGATGTCCCCATTCCCTTTGCTTACAATTACATAGAAGATAGAGACTAGAAGAGAATTGTGTTTAGGAATCAAATGGGGGCAATGTGGAACA
>NW_006314440.1:0-239 GCF_000327345.1 Myotis davidii | reverse complement strand
TTTAAAAATTCCACATCAAAAGAGCTTAATATTCCTGTGTATAGACCTTCTTGTTTTTCTTCTGTGAAGACATAGAGTGAGCTACTCTCTATTGGTCCTTGGTCCACACTTAATACCCTAGGACTTGAACAAGGGGATATGGTTATTCTGCTCTTTCTGGACCAGTGGGAAGCGAATGCCTTAAGTGCAATCAAAGTGTGGACTCAGCCTGGCCAGCGTGACTCAGTGGTTGAGTGTCG
>NW_006314439.1:0-239 GCF_000327345.1 Myotis davidii | reverse complement strand
TATTGGGGGTGACATTGGTTAATAAGATTATACACATTTCAAGTGTACATTTCTATAAAACATCATCTATAAATTGCATTGTGTGCTCACCACCAAAAATCTAGTTTCCTTTAAGTTATCATATATTTGGCCCCCTTCACCCTCTTCATCCTCCTCCCAACCCCCTTCCTCTAGGGTAGCCACCCTCTGCTGCCTGTGTCTATAAGTTGTTTTGTTTGTTCATTTGTTGCTTTCTGTTT
>NW_006314438.1:0-239 GCF_000327345.1 Myotis davidii | reverse complement strand
TCTACCTCTTCATGCTCCCTCTTTTCTTCAGCTTCTTCGCCTAATGCATCCTTCTCCTTGATATATTCACGCTCTTCGCCGACTGCAGTAGCTACCTCTACGAATTCTTCATCTGTTCGTTTTCCCCCCGGTGTAGGACGGCAGAAGCAGCAAATACAAGGCATGAAGAAGTAGCAACTAGGACAAGGTGGGCCGCATTTGCAGCACTGCGGGCAACAGCTACACTGGCTACAACAGTC
>NW_006314437.1:0-239 GCF_000327345.1 Myotis davidii | reverse complement strand
AGGGCTAAAGTTAAAACTCTTAAAATAGAACAGTTAATATTTGTTTAGGACGTAAAATTGTCCAAGTATTATCTAAATGTTTTGTGTGATCTAATTTATTCCCCATAATTTGTGCTCTGTTTTTCTGATACCTTTCTGGTCTATTTTGAAACCTAATGATGATTACTACCATTTATTGAGCACATACCATGTGCCAAGGCCTTTAATTGCATTGTCTCTAAGCCTTAAATGTGTACTCA
>NW_006314436.1:0-239 GCF_000327345.1 Myotis davidii | reverse complement strand
ATCTTTTTGCATCTAGAACAACATACTTGGTAAACATACCTTTGCAGAAACAAAGTAATTTCCCTTTGTCCGGACCCCTCAAAGCTCGGGGGTCGCGGAGCAGAGCCAGAGATCACCAGTGGATTTCACGTAGCCCACTTCGGTTTTCTCTTTTGATAGTGACGTATATATAAAGCAGGGTGCTGAGCTGCCATTTTCTGGAGCATTTCCTCAGTCTGTTGAGGTTTTGCTTCCCAGCA
>NW_006314435.1:0-239 GCF_000327345.1 Myotis davidii | reverse complement strand
TCAGAAAAGGTAAGTAATGTTTTTTAGAGAACTCTTTTTTTCCTCTCTAGCTATCTCTTTTCTCTGCCCCCTCACCTACTTTTTACTCTGCCTGTCTCATGATGTTGCTTGGGAGCCCTGTAACTTAGGTTTCCAACACAATGTGCAGACATATAAGTAGGAATGTTTTTTATCAATATGTGACTCAATGCGATGAATATTTATCACATACAACCCAACACCAAACAAACAATCCAATT
>NW_006314434.1:0-239 GCF_000327345.1 Myotis davidii | reverse complement strand
TCCAGAATATGGAGAATTTGAGATGCCTAGGAAGTGGCAACTCCTGTCACAGAGGACAAAGCCATCAGAGCTTTTAGGAGTGAGAAAATACACCCTGGCCTACTGAGGAGAAGGAGAAGCCTCTGGTCCTAGCTAGCTCACTCTCTGGACTTTCCAGATAAATGACATAACATGGTCACGTAACACAATGCAAGGAGCAAAGGTTATGTACGTTTATACAGACTGTCTTCCAACAACTT
>NW_006314433.1:0-239 GCF_000327345.1 Myotis davidii | reverse complement strand
AAAGCACTGTTTCTTTGGTGATGTGAAGAAAATGGGCTGCATCACCTAATGGGAAGCTAATGGCCTTTTAGCCAGGGAAGGAGAAAACTAATTAAAAATTGTGGTATCTGTTCAAACAGAGCCTGAAGTGCCAAGGTGAAGGGCGGGCCTGACGCAGCCACCTCCCCTGCGGCCTTCCCCCTCTGCAAGCTGAGGGCCCCCTGGTCTTCTGGCCTGACCTGAGTGAGGCCGGTGCCAGC
>NW_006314432.1:0-239 GCF_000327345.1 Myotis davidii | reverse complement strand
AGTGATATTTGCTTAGGCCATCTGTTCCTTAGTGATAGCACTGTATTTGCAAGTGGTCAGGTATTACCAATTCCTCGCTTTTGAGAATGTCTCTATGATACATCTTCATAAGTAGTTCATAGATTCTTAGAAATTAAGCATTTCCTTTTATTTCTGACTGTTGTAGTTTATATATGTGATGGTTGGAAATATACCCTGAAATTCTGCGACATTTTTCTCATCAAGAGTACACCTCTAAT
>NW_006314431.1:0-239 GCF_000327345.1 Myotis davidii | reverse complement strand
TTATAAAAAAGGGTTAAAGGGTCAAGTTTCTGCCTTTCTGTGTGGAGGTGTCACCGTGTCTTATCAAAGGAAGTTGGTCAAACCTCTCTTTTCTTCCACCTTCTCAAAGATAAGAGCACGTCATCTGTTCAGAATTTTGAAATTAAATGAAGAAGTCTCACCAGAAAATGACTGAGAAATTGTGTGACATATCACCACATGATGTATTGTTTGGATTTAATCTCTATTAGCTTGCTCTT
>NW_006314430.1:0-239 GCF_000327345.1 Myotis davidii | reverse complement strand
GGTAATTCCTCAGACAAGAATCTTCTTTTCTTCTGACACTACTTGACAAAAATCACATCCATATTTCAAGTCCCAGCTCTTTTACATGAGGCATCCTTTCTCTGTGTTCCCACCATCCTCTGGGCCTCTCCTGGCAAGAGACACTTATTCTATTTTATTCTGTGTAATTGGATACATCAGGGAAGACGGCCTCTCTTCCACTACTGCTGTTTCCTTCTGTGTGGAATGGAGTTCAGCCA
>NW_006314429.1:0-239 GCF_000327345.1 Myotis davidii | reverse complement strand
AATGTTTCTGGGTTGTTATTATAAACATTTTACTACCTTACCAAAGGTTCCAAATATTTATAGAATTAATAGCTTCTGATTTTCATAGATCTTAGTACTCATATGATAATCCTTAACAAAGCTATAATCTGTACTCTAAATTACTAGTAATTCTTATATTACTATTAACTTAAGATTATGTATATGTAATGTAATATGCAATATAATATGTATTATATATAATCTTAAGTATATATATA
>NW_006314428.1:0-239 GCF_000327345.1 Myotis davidii | reverse complement strand
GGATTAGGACCTCCATCCAGGACCTTGACCACATTTGGGACCCTGACCTCAATCCTGGGGCTCAAATCTCTATCACAGAGCCCTGGCTCCCATTCTGGGGCCAGACAACAATCCCAGGACCAGACCTTCATGGCAGGACCCCTATTTTCATGGCAGGACTCAGACCTCCATCCAGGGGCCTACATCCGGGGCCTTGACCTCCATCTGGTTCCCTGACCTCAATCCTGGGGCCTGGATCT
>NW_006314427.1:0-239 GCF_000327345.1 Myotis davidii | reverse complement strand
TGTTTTAGTATAATAGTGGCAGGTTTTCTCTTCCCATAAGAATAGAATGTAGAATATATTATGGAATGTGATCAATCCAAAATGTTAGGCTAAGTGATCACCAAAGTATACCAGGAAAGTGACTTAGATATGGCATTTAATTTATTACATTTAGAAAGAGAGGAAGGGGGGCGGTTGGAACGTTTGGTTGGTTTTTATACTTATTTATGCATTCATAGGTTGATTCTTGTTTGTGCCCT
>NW_006314426.1:0-239 GCF_000327345.1 Myotis davidii | reverse complement strand
TTATCCACTGCCAAGGGGGCATTTTGATTGGCACGGAAGCCAAGTGAAAGAAGCCCTCCCTCCCAGGCCCGGCCACGCAGGAGCTCGGTGAGAATCGCCCCTTCCTGTCTGACGGGGGCTGCCTTTCTTGCCCTCCTCTGTTTCTGAGGGATTGTTGATATTTTCCTGGCCCTGCCAGTGCCATTCCTGGTCTGCCTCACTCCCCACCACCACCAGCACTATCAGCTCCGACCCATCAG
>NW_006314425.1:0-239 GCF_000327345.1 Myotis davidii | reverse complement strand
AGTAGAGGCTGCCTGGCCAGCGGAGCCTGGTCCACCAGTTCCCTACAGTCCTATGGAATATCGCTGTCCCTCACTCACACATACAGACACTCCCTGCACATCCAGGCACTCCCCTTCATTCTCTCACTCACACACTATGTTGCAGCTTGCCATCCTGTTGGCAGCCATCTTGGATCTCCTGATAATAGATATTCTTTTTTTTATTTTTTATTTATTTATTTTTTTATTAGTTAAGGTGT
>NW_006314424.1:0-239 GCF_000327345.1 Myotis davidii | reverse complement strand
TAGAAGGTTCAGTCCTCGTCAGGGCAGACAGTACCCAGGGGCTCAACGCAAATGATGGGCTGCTGGAGGGACTAATATTAACAACAGTATGTGTAACAGTTACTATTATTGTTGCTACTATCATTATAAAGGTAGGCACGCCAACTAAGACCCCAGAAATACTGGAGGCTCGGGAAGTGATAAATATGACAGACTCTGAGGGTTGTTGAATTTCATTTTATGTAAAAGTTTTGAAATTA
>NW_006314423.1:0-239 GCF_000327345.1 Myotis davidii | reverse complement strand
AAAAAACACTTTAAAAGACATAAAATAAGAATTAAATGATTTAAATATAACATAAAATATTCATGTAATATTTTTATACAAATATAAGCCCTAAGATACCTGTTGGTGACAAATCATGTTGTTCTAATGGTAATCCAGGAGGTGGAAGCTCTCACATACATAACAAGTGCATAGAATATTCTGTTGTACAAATGAGTAAACTTAGAATGAGTTTTTATATTTTTTTTCTTTATTAAGGT
>NW_006314422.1:0-239 GCF_000327345.1 Myotis davidii | reverse complement strand
TGTTTACTTATGCCGCCATCTTGGTTTCTCCTGAACAAACTCTATATTGGTATTCTATTCCCAACACATCTTCTACAGGTAAAAAGTTAATAACTTCCTATAACTTCTAATAATTCTTTATAGCAATCACAGAAAGACAATATATTGGCTGCATTAGCCCTATTGCCTTGGACAAGTCATTCAACCTCTTAAATCTTTGTTTCTTCCTCTGTTAAATGGGTATTATAATATCTAACCAG
>NW_006314421.1:0-239 GCF_000327345.1 Myotis davidii | reverse complement strand
TTTATTGAGGGCCTACCACCTGTCAGAACTACTCTGCTAGATGCTAGAAACATGGTCATTAAGAAAAAACAAACAAACAATTCCTGTCCTAAGGAACTCCTATTTTAACTGTAGAGAGAGAAAAGTAAAGAGATGCTTTCAAGAGAGAAACTGAGTAGCAGCCTGGAGAAGGGTTCTCCAAGTGTGGACCATGGGCCAGCAGCATGAATACTCTCTTACTGGAAATGCAAAATGCCCTA
>NW_006314420.1:0-239 GCF_000327345.1 Myotis davidii | reverse complement strand
TGAAGTACTAGGGGAAATGCCATGAAATGTATACTATAAAAAAAAATCGAGGGATATTTCTAACACATGATTGAAAAGGACATTCATCTATAGATACATAAAAGGCTAAGTGACAGTCAGACCAGTCGGTAGGTATGACATGCACTGACCACGGGGTAAGGGAGGTTGTGGGGGAACAGGAGACAGATGCTCAACGCAGGAGCTGTGGTGACTTGGCAGGAGTGGTTCTTGGGTGATGA
>NW_006314419.1:0-239 GCF_000327345.1 Myotis davidii | reverse complement strand
TCTTTAACTAAATCTGTCAAAGCCAGGTTCTGTAACCCTTCTAATCGCTGCAACTTTTTCCTAATATCCTGAGCTGACTGTCCTATGAATGCCATGGCGACTGACGCACTGTGACCCTCCGAGGCTGGGTCGAATGGAGTGTACCTTCGGTATGCCTCCATTAACCTCTCAAGAAACACTGAGGGGGGTTCAGTGGGCCCCTGTATTATCTCTCTTACCTTAGCCAAATTGGTGGGGCG
>NW_006314418.1:0-239 GCF_000327345.1 Myotis davidii | reverse complement strand
CAGGCCTCTAGTAGGGTATAATTATGTATAATTTTACTGATAATTAGCATGTTTTTCCATCATGATTTAACCAATTTAAACCTCTAACAGCATCATAGGAGAGCCACCATGCTACACAAAGACTTTAATATTTAGTTTTGAGATTAAAAAAACATTTGTCAATCTGAGAGATGCGTTGTGCTATTATATTTTAGTTTATTTTGAACATTTTTATAAACAAATGTGGTTTATAGCTTTTC
>NW_006314417.1:0-239 GCF_000327345.1 Myotis davidii | reverse complement strand
AGTTTTTGGGTTTCCTTGTATCTGCCTGGCCTAGGACAAGCCATGTCTGGAGGGAGATCCCGTGCATTTAACATGTAATGGACACGCACAAGGTCTTCAGCAAGGCCTCGAGGCTCTGGTCTTCCCTTCCCTCTGAAAATCGGTTCTCTCCTCCCACCTTCCTGGCCTTGATTCCTGTCATCAGGGGGTACACTGTACCTGGTCATTTAGTTCTGTCGATGGGAGTGTGCCAGAGGTTC
>NW_006314416.1:0-239 GCF_000327345.1 Myotis davidii | reverse complement strand
ACTTGAACCCAGACTCCTGCCTCCAGCTTCTCCGCCCGGAAACACAGCCTCTTACCGCAGCCGTGACCTTCACGTGGACGTCCTTTGCTGAGCTGCTTATCCACCACACAGGGAGCCAGCAGTGGCCCCGCACAGGCATCCGAGCTCAGAGCAGAGACCGTGCAAACCATGTGCAGACACACATGTCTGTGGAAGAGCCCGTAGCTTTTTATCAAATTCTCGATGAGGCCATGATTTCC
>NW_006314415.1:0-239 GCF_000327345.1 Myotis davidii | reverse complement strand
TTTTTCATATATAAACTTAGCTGAAACTAAATTAAATATGAACATTATTTGTCGCATTTGGTAGTTGCAATAGTTCCCAGTAGCTTAGCAACATTAGAGTCCTGACATGTCAATACATGAATATTTTTATAAACTAGGCTTCAATTAATGTATATGGTCTCTGACCGCCTTATACATTAGCATAATAATCTCTAGGTCCATCCATAATGTTGCAAAAGGTAAGATTTCCTTCTTTTTTA
>NW_006314414.1:0-239 GCF_000327345.1 Myotis davidii | reverse complement strand
ACAAAATAGAATCAGAAGAATAAATACATGGAACATACTGACAAATGTTAGAGAGTGGGGCTGCGGGGGAGGCGGTGGTGGAGGCTGAAAAAACAGTGAAGATATTAACCAAAGAACAAATGCATAGCCCACAGACACAGAGAACAGTGTGGTGTAGGCCATGGGAGGGAGGGCCTGGGCTGTGTGGAAGTTGGCAAAGGGAGGAAAAATCGGGATATCTTTAATGGTATCAACGAAAA
>NW_006314413.1:0-239 GCF_000327345.1 Myotis davidii | reverse complement strand
CCCAAAGTCTCTCCTGTGGGATCCCTTTTCAGGAAGAAAGTCACCCCCAGAGTGGGCGGCATGGAGGAATCCTGGGGGCTGTGCAGTGAGCCCCAGGCTGCCATGTCCGAACCCAGGCACCTGGGAAGTGTCTACCTGACGTGCTAACAAGAACCTCGCAGGCCTGATGGTTAAGGGTCTCCATGAGGAGGGCGGCCTGGGTCTCGCAGGTGCAGCTGGTGTCGTCACGGGGCCCTTTA
>NW_006314412.1:0-239 GCF_000327345.1 Myotis davidii | reverse complement strand
TTGTGGATGTTAGGTTACCTGGCAAAGAGGAAATTAGATTGTGGATAGAATTAAGGTCAGTAGACCTTAAGAGGGGAAGACTATCCAGAATTATTTGGGTGGGCCCCACGTAATTACAAGGGTCGTTACACATGAAAGAGGGAGGCAGAAGAGGGACAACGAAAAGAAAAATCAGAAGGAGAAATACTCGACTGGACATTGCTGATTTTGAAGATGGAGGAAAAGTCCAGGAACCAAAA
>NW_006314411.1:0-239 GCF_000327345.1 Myotis davidii | reverse complement strand
ACCGTTGGAATGCCAGAAGTAATCACCCTCTGAGGGGGTATTAACCCTCAAGAGAGCACATAATCAACTGTCCTGCTATCCTATCCCCACCTTGCTTTCTCCCATCTTCACATAATCTTCCTTACTTCCCTCCTTCATTTCAAAGGCACAAAAGAAACTGCAAAACTGTCCTTCTCCGGATCTGAGATCTTGCTTTCCCGCGATCATCATCAGTTTTGGCTCAAATAAACTCATAAAAA
>NW_006314410.1:0-239 GCF_000327345.1 Myotis davidii | reverse complement strand
AAAATAGTGACCTTAGAGGAAACAGTTGATACTGATTGTCGTTCGGTGTAGCCGACAACCGGTCGCAGCATCTTCATGTAAGTGAGGAAACACTCCTGACCGTTTCTCCCCGTCGGAGTGAATTTTCTTCGTGGGTGTCATCGTCCTTCTCTCCTCCCGCTCCAGGCTCACTTCTGCGGTCCTGGCTCGCTTCAGTCGCTCCTCACCGGAGGTTCTTCAGCCAAAGATGCTGGTGTTAT
>NW_006314409.1:0-239 GCF_000327345.1 Myotis davidii | reverse complement strand
CCAGTCAGGGCACATGCCCGGGTTGTTGGCTGGATCCCCAGTATCTATCGAATCTAGCTGTCTCGGTATCTATCTATCATCTACGTATGTCTGTGTGTATCTATGGATCTATCATCTATCTATGTATCAATCTGTCATCTATCTGTCTATGTATCTATCATCTATCTTTGTATCAATCTATTATCTATTATCTATGTATTATGTATGTATCTATCATCTATCATCTATCCATCATCTAT
>NW_006314408.1:0-239 GCF_000327345.1 Myotis davidii | reverse complement strand
CCCACCAAACCCAGCTCAGACTGGAGATTCATGAGGCAAATAAATGATTGCTGTGTTAACCCCTAGGTTTTGGGGTGATTTGTTATGCAGCAATAGATAGCCGACTCAGAAACTTGTACCATAATTCCAATATGTAACCTGTTAAGAATGTCCTCATCTAATGAGAGGACAGAGAAATGAGGAATAAGGCAGATTCTATAGCTTTCATATTTTTTAAATGATGAGAACCTAAATATAAC
>NW_006314407.1:0-239 GCF_000327345.1 Myotis davidii | reverse complement strand
TGAAAATTCTTTGCTCCCACGTGCTGCGGTCCCTTCGGGCACTGCACCTGCTGCCATTGCCAGCCCTGCTTTGCATCTGCTGCCTGCTCCAGAGCAGCCATACACACCTACTGCTGGCTCCCACCACTGGCCCTGATCACTAGGCGCAATTACTGAGTTCGAGCAGCGGCTGCTGGCCCTGATCACTTCTCAGAGTTTCACCACCGACACCTTCTCCTGAGGGGTGATTGGGGCCAGCA
>NW_006314406.1:0-239 GCF_000327345.1 Myotis davidii | reverse complement strand
AAAAACGGCAATATACCAAATGACACTGCTTATAGCTGGGAATAAGAAAACACTGCCTAATAAAATAGAGAACCGAGTATATTATATAAAGCTATCAGTTATAAAGATGGTCAATGGATCCAGACTACAAACCTTTCATATTACTAAAAGTGCATATTAAACATGAAGAACACTTGAACTGCATAGTCATCTAAAGGCTGGGGCAATAGTAGGTTTACAGTTGTGAGTATGCAAAACAG
>NW_006314405.1:0-239 GCF_000327345.1 Myotis davidii | reverse complement strand
TGTATTACATTGATTGATTTGCATATGTTGAACTGTCCTTGTCCCCTGGAATGAACCCTAATTGATCGTGATGTACTATTGTTTTCAATTTGCTAGTATTTTGTTTCAGATTTGTGCATCTGTATGCAGCAGAGCTATTGGTGTGTAGTTTTATTTTTTTGTATTATCATTGCCAGGGTTTGGTATCAGTGTTATATTGGTCTAATAGAATGTGTTAGGAAGTATTACCTCTTCTTCAA
>NW_006314404.1:0-239 GCF_000327345.1 Myotis davidii | reverse complement strand
GAACAGCCCCTCTGGACGGCTCAGTGGGTCCCCGAGCCAGGCCCCACCTGACAGGCGTCTGCTACTTGCAATTTAGTCACAATGGCTTCACAGCCAGGTGATGGTCCAAAACTGCTCCCCGAAGCCTCCCCACGCTAACAGGGAGGTGGTGGGAGGAGGAGGAGGAGGAGGAAGCGGGCTCCTCCATAATAAGCCTGCACCCGGACAGCCTGCACCTGTAAAATGGGGAGAAACACAGT
>NW_006314403.1:0-238 GCF_000327345.1 Myotis davidii | reverse complement strand
CCTTTCATTGGAAAGACCTGAGGTGGTGTTCTGTTTCAATTGCCTGCTGAAGAACAACTAGGAAAGGCCAGAGAGTAACGGTCTCACGAGTGTCATCAACCAGCTGGTACTACTACGTAGAACTTCCTACTTCCATGATGGTGTATTGCCCATACTGCCTAGGACCGTTCTTCCTCAATTGAGTCTTTGTTTTACCTTCTCTCTTGAACTCATGACTCTTCTTATTCAATAGAGAAGT
>NW_006314402.1:0-239 GCF_000327345.1 Myotis davidii | reverse complement strand
TTTGTGTCTGGCTTCTTTCACTTTGCATGTTTTCAATGTTCACGCATGTTACAGAATATATCATTACTTCATTACTTTTTATTGCCAAATAATATGCCATTGTATGGATATAACAGATTAATCCATTCATCAGTTGAAGGACATTTGAGTTGTTTCTACTATTCAGCTATTATGAATCATGTTTGCTATAAATATTTATGAACAATTTTTTGTGAACATATGTTTTCATTTCTCTTGGG
>NW_006314401.1:0-239 GCF_000327345.1 Myotis davidii | reverse complement strand
GGATTTTAACTATATCATGCTGTCTTACCATGTCTATCCATTTTAATACCACTGATTATGTTAATAATGCTCCTAATTTGTTCCCCTTCACCATGTTAGGTTGGAAAGCAAGAAGCAACATTCTGTAGATGTGGTCATTTATTAATATTTGTATTATTGATATTTATCATTTATTTAAAAATTCGACATATATCAAGTCATTGACCTAACATCTCACATTGATGGGGTGGAATAATCAG
>NW_006314400.1:0-239 GCF_000327345.1 Myotis davidii | reverse complement strand
AGAGCAGACAGACAGATCTGATATGTGTGGGGTATTAGGGGTGGTAGAGGAATTGAGCAAAAAAAAAAAAGAGAAATAACTCATAGACACGGACAACAGTGTGGCGATTGCAGAACGAGAAGGGTAGGTGGAGGTGGAAAAGGGTGTAGGGGGGAATAAATGGTGATGAAAAAATAAAGAAAGAATATGCAGGAAAAGAATGATTAAAAAAGAAATCTTTTGATTAAACTATTTTAATA
>NW_006314399.1:0-239 GCF_000327345.1 Myotis davidii | reverse complement strand
TCTCTCCCTTTCCCTTTCCTCTCTGAAATCAATTAAAGAAAAGTGAACAAGAGAGGAAAATGGCTAAACACAGATCTGTTTTAAAAAATGTCCTACTTGCAAGAAATGTTCTTTTGAAAATCGAGTTTATGAGAAATACAGGCAGTCCTTGGGTTACGTCAGACTTGATGTATGTCGTTGCCATCTCCCATTTACAGTATTCATATAAAATTGCGTTACATTGAGCCATAGGAATGGAT
>NW_006314398.1:0-239 GCF_000327345.1 Myotis davidii | reverse complement strand
ACAAATACTGCTTTAAACACAAATATTTCCCTGGCCGTTTGTCGGAAACAGGTATTTCCCGTCTCTTCACCCCCAACACTGTCCCTTCTGCAGGGGCTAAGTCTCAGTGGCTTCCCTCTCCGAAGGCGACCTGGCATCCAAATTCTGGAGGCGCTTTCCCGGGGCCCTTTTTGCGGGAGCAGTTGCTCTGATCCCAAGTTCTGGCGCAGTCAGCAGCCTTCAGCGCGGCTCCTGGACGC
>NW_006314397.1:0-239 GCF_000327345.1 Myotis davidii | reverse complement strand
GATTTTCCCCAGGCCTTGTATATTTTGCACCCCTTTCCAAAAATTCAGATGGTACCATTTTATAGGGTACTACAGATATTCTATTTCTCAGAAAATGCTTAGCTATTCCTGTTGATTTTGTTGTTTATAGTAGGAAAGCTATACATTTGAGTTGAAGTGTCATAGGATAAGATTGTTATTATTATTTTTTATTATTATCCTTTTTTAAACTATAAGAGAAAGTTTATTTAGGAAGTCAC
>NW_006314396.1:0-239 GCF_000327345.1 Myotis davidii | reverse complement strand
GAGGATACTGATCACATTTATACTTCCAGTTTAATGAGATGCCATTTTTAAAGATAACTGCCTAAAAAGCCTTAAGAATTTAAGTGTTTAGAGCTCAGAATACTATGTGAGTTAGATGAAAACTTTTAGAATTACAAAGGATGGAACCTAGAATTGTATAAAAATGTGTTTGAAAAGCTAGGAATACATGTAAATAGTGCCTTCATGCCTTTGGGGCAGTGTTCAAACTGAAAGCTCAG
>NW_006314395.1:0-239 GCF_000327345.1 Myotis davidii | reverse complement strand
CCGTCAGCAGGTGTGAGCAGTGGCTGCCAGCCCAGATCGCTGCTCAGGACTTATCCACCTGCCCCTGCTCCTGAGGGGCAATGGGGGCCAGCAGCCGCCTCTTGCACCCACTACCGGCGATGGTCTCGCCTCTGAGTCCAACCCGCAGTCTCATGGCCCACGGTTTCTTTCAAGGTACACGAATTCGTGCACTGAGCCTCTAGTTTTTAAATAATTCTTTATTGTGGAAAGTATTACAT
>NW_006314394.1:0-239 GCF_000327345.1 Myotis davidii | reverse complement strand
TCCTCCCAGGCTCAGTACCTTCATTATTCAAAGCATTGTCACACTCAGTTGGTTTCTACAATCTCCTTTTGCTGAAGGCATAAAAGAATACCATCTTGAAATGTAATATTTTCATTATTACCCCAATGTTCTGTAGCTGTACATGAGGAGGGATTTCCCCCTTGCCTGTCCTCTTTTCCTTAGAGACCTTTCCCATTTTTTTCTTCTCTTCAGAATTCAACACTTTTCAAACTTCTACA
>NW_006314393.1:0-239 GCF_000327345.1 Myotis davidii | reverse complement strand
CCTCTATGACCTGTCTTACCTTTCTGACCTCTGCTAGTACTGTGACCTACTGCCAGGTGTATCCCCTAGGGCTGGGTGGGGGCTCCCCACAGGCTGGGGAAGGATCCCCAAGATATTTAAACTGAGACATGGCTGTTGAGACAGACCTAGCCCCATGGAGACCTGGGAAGCCGCCCCCAAAGGAGAGGCAGTGCCCCAGGGAAAGTATAGCCAGGCTGGATGTGAACAGCAGAGGGCGG
>NW_006314392.1:0-239 GCF_000327345.1 Myotis davidii | reverse complement strand
GGTCCTGGGCCCTCGGGACGGCCCCAACACCCACAGATGGAAGCCCGTGTCCTTCCTCTCCTGCCCCAGAGCTCGGGCTGCCGGAGTGGGGCCCTGACCAGGCGTCCAGTGCTAACTCGGCTCACCCTGCCAAGTCGCAGGATAAATATTTGTGTGGAGGCCGAAATAGCTCCACAGCCAGGCTCTTGATCTATTGATTTATTTAATTTTAATCTTTATTGTTGAAGGTATTACATATG
>NW_006314391.1:0-239 GCF_000327345.1 Myotis davidii | reverse complement strand
CACCTTTTTCTCCCTGAAGAACAGCCCAGAGCAAGCAGGCTGCAACTGAAGATTTGGTCAGAACAGACAGTAATTCTAATGCAGAAAAGGACAATCCAAACTGCATGGGAGAGACCATGCCTCCCAGATGTCCCTCCTGGAGGTGTCCTTCTCCCTCACCTCTGTCTTTAGCCCCTTGGCTGGGCCACCCTTTTCTTCTTAATTAGTTAATTAATTGATTTTTGTTGTGGTAGAAGATA
>NW_006314390.1:0-239 GCF_000327345.1 Myotis davidii | reverse complement strand
ATAAATGTAGAGAATGTGGCAAATCCTTTGTCAGCTCCTCACACCTTGCTTCACATCAGAGAGTTCACAGAGGAGAGAAGTATTATAAATGTGGAGAATGTGGTAAAGGATTTTCGCACACCTCAAGCCTCAATGAACATCGTCAAATTCATAATGGAGAGAAACATCACAAATGTAGCGAATGTGGCAAAACCTTTAGACGGTTCTCACACCTTACTAGGCATCAGAGAGTTCATACT
>NW_006314389.1:0-239 GCF_000327345.1 Myotis davidii | reverse complement strand
ATGAACCTTTAGCCAGACTCACCAAGAAACAAAAAGAGAGGACCTAAATAAATATAATCAGAAATGAAAGAAGTCAAGTAACAACCAACAGCACAGAAATACAAATGATTTTAAGAAAATACTATGAACAATTATATGACAAAATTTGGACAACTTGGGTAAAAGGGAAAATTTTCTATAAACATACAACCATCCAAAAGTCAATCAGGAAGAATCAGAAAACTTGAATAAACCAATAA
>NW_006314388.1:0-239 GCF_000327345.1 Myotis davidii | reverse complement strand
TGTGGCCTCTTGTGTATGTTTTCTAATGAAGGACTAAGACTATAAGCTTCCTAAAACTGTATTCGCTCCTCTATTTCCTTAGTACTTGTAACTGCGATTATATTCCATCAGATATAATGTAATAGAAGTTATAGGTTATAACTTTAAAGGAGAAGGAATTAGCATATAGAATCTCTCCTAGAATTAAGCTGTTTCTATTTGGTTTGGAGAAAAATAATACCCACAGTATGACTGTAAGT
>NW_006314387.1:0-239 GCF_000327345.1 Myotis davidii | reverse complement strand
GCCTCTAGTTATTTTGTAAAGGAATGAATAGAAATAACAACCCACCTTGATCCTCCTTACAGACCAATCTGTGACCTTCTGCAGGTGTGATCCCTCCAGGACTCACCTCTCCTTGTCCACACTCACCTGGTCCTCCCACAGAGACTCAAAGTAACTGATGCTTCTGCAGCTATCATCAACATTTACCAGTCCCGCCTGGCTGGCGTGTCCAGTGGTTGAGCATTGACCTATGAACCAGG
>NW_006314386.1:0-239 GCF_000327345.1 Myotis davidii | reverse complement strand
AAAATTCTTAAAAATACAAAACAAAATTAACAACAATAACAAAAATGATGGCTGAGATCCTCCAAATTAATTTTCTGACCAACTAATGGGTTATCAATCTCAGTTTGAAGTATATTTATATGGAATAAATGGAGGAAGTGCTTCCTAAATATGTTGGTGAGTGAAGCCCCTCATTTACACTCAGTGGCTGTTGTTTCCCTTGGGTTGTCTTTTTATTTCTGCTGCGTTCATCCTTCATA
>NW_006314385.1:0-239 GCF_000327345.1 Myotis davidii | reverse complement strand
CCCCAGGTTACTTCTGCCAAAGTATGAAGGGACGGCTCTTGCCTCCTCCGGTGAATTTGAGGGCCGAAAGGTTCCCGCTTAAAGAATACCCTTCCTCTTTGTACTTTTCTTTGGAAAGAGGACCTTCTCGAAGCTTTCGCTTTGGCAGATCTCGTAGAAATAGTGTTCTAAGAAAGTCGACTGGGAAACCTCTTGCAGTAACTAGATAAGGAGAAAAAGAGAATTTTCTCTCGGCAACT
>NW_006314384.1:0-239 GCF_000327345.1 Myotis davidii | reverse complement strand
TTTTTTTTTGTATCCAAGTAGATCTTACATTCTTACTATAAATTTTTGCTATGCAAGTTTCTAATAAAGTATATATATGGTACATTGTGTGTATATATATGGTACATTATTTGTTTAGGGGCAGTTTCAAGCTTCCTTCTTTTTAAATCTATAGGCAACCTTTCTTTGGAAAAAATGGAAAGGTGGTTCGGCATAGCTTACCTTTCATGAATTTAATTTTGTTTCTTTGTATAAATTTT
>NW_006314383.1:0-239 GCF_000327345.1 Myotis davidii | reverse complement strand
TGGGAAGAAAAGGAATAGGATTCCAATTCCTAGCAGCCACCAGTAAACCTAGAACCCATGGTCAGGAGACAGGGAAATTGAGGGGAAGTGAGAGAGACTCAGTGGAGGGCGTGCAAGCTTAAAAGGTTGTTGGTCTCTGAAATAAAATATTAATCCTTGTAATTTTGAAGTCACAGGGCATTTCCAGGGCATTCAGTATGTTCCTGTATCAAGAGAGTAACAGATTGCCCTAACCGGTT
>NW_006314382.1:0-239 GCF_000327345.1 Myotis davidii | reverse complement strand
TCTGTTTAGCTGTGGTCATGAGGTGTGGAGGCGGGAAGCATCTTACTCAGGCAGACTTGGCAGCTAATGTGCATTGGGGTCCAAGCCACCTCAATACAGCAGGCATGGCAATAAAGCCAGCTGTAATCTCCTTGCTGGTGGAAGGTTTTGTTTTCAGTTTGTAAGAATCCCACAGTGTGATACAATGAGGTCTGTCTGTAGTTCTTTGATTTTTTAATTATTATTTTATTCTTTATTGA
>NW_006314381.1:0-239 GCF_000327345.1 Myotis davidii | reverse complement strand
TGCACCGGGCATCTAGCATGAATTATATTCAATACTTTCTCTAGTCCTGTGACCTCAGTGTAGGTATCCTAATTTAAAGCAAGAACATGAGGGATACGTAGTGAATGGCAGAGCTGAAATCCAAAATCAGGTTCCAATGATAGCATATACAAACACCGTCCTTCATCTATACCAGGGTCAACATATAGGAGCCACAGGGCAATTTTAGCTCACTACTTGATTTGCATTTAAAATTTTGT
>NW_006314380.1:0-239 GCF_000327345.1 Myotis davidii | reverse complement strand
CTTCTCACTGTGGAATGTATGCAAATATCTTCCAAGTATTTGAAAAGCAAACTCTTGGTATAAGAAATACTGGCATGACCATAAACTTGCATATCTCACTTTCCCTCATTGTAACATTCAGGAGAAAAAAAGTAGTTAATTGAAAGAACTTATCCTGAGTAATTAAATGGGAGATACAGCTTTACCAATTTATAACACTTGATGTGGTGACATCTTATACACAAGGAAGACCAGCTGAC
>NW_006314379.1:0-239 GCF_000327345.1 Myotis davidii | reverse complement strand
TCGGTTAATGGGCAGAAACACTCAGCTCAACCAAGGGTTCTGTCTAGATCCCACCTCGCTTTGCTTCCTACTCAATAGTACCTCCATACCAGCATCATTTTGCCTGACTTTAGAAGGGAAGAAGGGAAAGCTCGCTGAGGAAGAGGCCTTCCATGTCTGCGGGCATTGAGTTAGGGCCACAGCCTTGTGCCTGCGCTGCAAAGCAAATCCTGAATTCAGCTTTGCTGGGAAATTAAATA
>NW_006314378.1:0-239 GCF_000327345.1 Myotis davidii | reverse complement strand
AATGCATGGTGTCCTGCCCTGAGCTGACCAACCAATCAGTGGAGACCCAGATCCTGAAAGGACACACCTGGGAAGCTGCTGAACATCCCATGGTCCTTCCCCTGGGACCTCCACCCTCAAAGCCCTTAGGACGAGGAGCCAGCTGCTTCTCCTGGAGCACTCCAACTTTCCTCTCTCCCTCTCCCTCCCCATCTCCCCTGGGCCTTGGGTCACCCGTATCTTCTCACTTTTAAGCTCCA
>NW_006314377.1:0-239 GCF_000327345.1 Myotis davidii | reverse complement strand
CTCTCCCTCCCTTTTGGTAGAGCTGTCATACTTGGTTCCTCTACTCTCTGGCTGCCCCATTCTCACCCTATGTGCATACACATATGGTGTAGTCTTTAGCGGTAAGAGTGGTATAGAGGAGGCACACCACATACAGAGCCAGAAGGCTCAAATCCTAGGCCTGGGTCTGCCCTAACTGATTTATTGAAGGCAAATGTTCTACATAGGTTGGCTGCATTGACTCATAGACAAAGAATACA
>NW_006314376.1:0-239 GCF_000327345.1 Myotis davidii | reverse complement strand
GTTTTCATTTTCTTGGATATATAAGTAGGAGTGGAATTGCAGGATCATAGGTAACTCTATGCTTAACTTTTTGAGGGACTGCAGACTGTTTTCAAAAGTGGCAATGCTGTTTACATTTCCGCCAGCAATATATATGTGAGGGTTTCCGTTCTCTATATGCTCATCAACACTTGCTGGTATCCTTTTTATTTAGCCTTCCTAGTGGATGTGAAGTGGTATCTCATGGTGGTTTTGATTTG
>NW_006314375.1:0-239 GCF_000327345.1 Myotis davidii | reverse complement strand
ACTCTGTACCTGATCACTGGTTGCTGTTTTGCAACACAGAGATTCAGGCAAAGGGACAGTGGCTACCATTCGTTACATCTACACATATTGTTACAGGTCTTTTCAATCGACTAAAGTGACTTTTGGGGGACTTAAAGGTCCAGCACCTTATTTAAATCCTTCATTTTTATCTCTCTCCCATTTTTGGAAGCCAGACATTAAAGACGAGGACATTCAAAAGCAACCACATATTCAGGGGA
>NW_006314374.1:0-239 GCF_000327345.1 Myotis davidii | reverse complement strand
TCACCTTCAGTAGTTTGTGTCCTTCTAGGAATCAAATGCACAGCATAAAAAAGCAAGAGAAGAAAAGAAAATTTACTAGCAGTTAGCTGACAGATTCCAGCTGCCAGAACTCACCTGAGGTTTACCTATGGAGGGCCAAAAAAAATCCCACTGTAGTAATAGAAAAGTGTGCAAACATTTCTATATAATAGGAGCAAACTGAATAGCTAAAAAACTATGAAAAGTGTTTTTAAATTCAA
>NW_006314373.1:0-239 GCF_000327345.1 Myotis davidii | reverse complement strand
CATAGATGTTCATCTCTGTCCCTCTTCCTTCCTCTCTCTCAAAAAAATCTTAAAATAAAATAAAAAACACTGGGTCCACCCCTAGAGATTCTGGTAGGATATAGGTGTACCATAGGTGATATTCTACCCTTTTTTACTTACCAAAAAAACCCAGAGAGGTGTTGAAGCTGGCTCATACCAGTTTTTAAGAGCTGATTGTTAAATTTTTAGGATTTTTTTAAAATATATTTTATTGATTT
>NW_006314372.1:0-239 GCF_000327345.1 Myotis davidii | reverse complement strand
TTCATTCTTTTTTATGCCCGAGTAATATACATCTTTCTTATCCACTCATCTATTGATGGGCACATGGGTTACTTCCGTATCCTGACTATTATAAATGATGCTGCAATAAACACAGGGGAGCATATATCTTTCCAAATTAGTGGTTTGGATTTCTTTGGATATATACCCAAAAGTGGAACTGCTGAGTGATAAGGTAGTTAGTTGTCTTTAATTTTTTGAGGAACCTCCACACTGTTTTC
>NW_006314371.1:0-239 GCF_000327345.1 Myotis davidii | reverse complement strand
ATAAGCATTCCCTCTGGTGAAGATTTTTTTAAAAAGCCGATTACTACTTTTGTACATTTTCTTGGATTCTAGTTCATTGAGGTTTAGTACCATGAGTGACTTATGTACCAACCTTAAGATATGAACCTTATTTTTTTAATGTAATTTAATATAACACTTCAGATTTTTATCTGTATATATAAAAGGCCAATATGCTAAGTGTCCAGCCATCCAACCAGTTGCTATGATGCACACTGACC
>NW_006314370.1:0-239 GCF_000327345.1 Myotis davidii | reverse complement strand
CCCACAAAAGGACAAGTGACCTCTTGATTCATGTGTTGACACTCAGTCACTGAGTCACCTGGACTGGGCAACTTTTGCTTGGCTTTTAATCTTGCATGGTAACATTGAGCTAAGGAAGCCAACGTGAAAAACGACAATGTAGCTAGCCCCTCCACACAATTTATCTTATCAATTCTTAGTTATCCTCACCCTTTCTCTTTCATATAGAACTTCAATAGATCTAGATAGCATTCTGCTCA
>NW_006314369.1:0-239 GCF_000327345.1 Myotis davidii | reverse complement strand
AGGAAATGATATTTCCCTTCAGTGTCAACTCCTTTTCTCTTTAAATGGGCTGCTTTTAGGTCTGTAAAATTCCCCACTGTAATTCACCTAATGCCTCATTGAACTCAACAGCAGGGGCCGTGAGGGGCAGCGAATGAAAGCACAGGCTGGAGCCAGACAGCCTGGGTCTACATCCTGGCTCTGCTTCTTCCTGCGTGACATTGGGCACATTAATTTCATTTCTGGCTCTTTTTTTTTTT
>NW_006314368.1:0-239 GCF_000327345.1 Myotis davidii | reverse complement strand
TGCCCTGACTGGGATCGAACCTGCAACCTTGGCTTATCGGGACAGTGCTCTAACCAACTGAGCAACCAGGCAAGAGAGCCTGGTTTCCAAATTTTGGAGGCTGCATAAAGGTAGATGGAAATGAGACTGGGAGGAGGAGGTGGAGGAGGGGCATTTGTTTCCAACTCTTGGTATTATTCCTTAAGAGTGACCCCATAAAATGCCATCACCTCTAGAACCTGCTCAAAAGAAATATGTTT
>NW_006314367.1:0-239 GCF_000327345.1 Myotis davidii | reverse complement strand
ATTACACTTTTCAGTTTGGCTCTACTTTGCAGGTCCTTTCCTAAGTTTCACAGCCATCATCCAAACTGGAGGCAGAGGGTGTGAGAAATGAGGGGCTGGGGGCTGGAGGCAATTGGGAGGAAAAAAGGAGGGAGATAGAAGGGCAGGTCCAGGGCCTGGTGTGGGTCCACTGTGCTAGTGATCTATTGCTGACAGTTACCCCACATTAGAGACTTAACCAACACACACTTACTAGCTCA
>NW_006314366.1:0-239 GCF_000327345.1 Myotis davidii | reverse complement strand
CGGCCAGTGTGGCTCAGTTGTTGAGTGTCGACCAATGAACCAACAGATCACTGGATTGTTTCCTGGTCAGTGCACATCCCAGCTTTCAGGCTCAGTCCCCTTTGGGGGGCCAGCAGGTCTCAACTAATTGATGTTTCTTTCTCTCTCTCGCCTCTTCATTCATCTCTCTCAAATCAATAAATTATATATTGTTTAAGAGAAGAGTACTATGGGTTAACTTCCAGGGTACTCAATATGGG
>NW_006314365.1:0-239 GCF_000327345.1 Myotis davidii | reverse complement strand
TATTACACTTTTATTATTATAGATAACTTTGTCCTGGAAGATATCCTAAAAGAATCTGGAGAACACCTAAGGGTCCCTGAGCTATACTTTGAGAACCATTGCAAATATATTGTTACAGGTAGAATTATTTTATCATTTTCTTATGGGTTATAAATTTTGAACAGTGAAGTAGTTTGAATTCATTGGCCCAGCAAACTAAATCCTGGCACCATTTAAAAAAGGGTTAAAGGTTTAAAAAA
>NW_006314364.1:0-238 GCF_000327345.1 Myotis davidii | reverse complement strand
TCAAGGCATTAGGAAGGTTGAGAACCACTGGTCAAAAGGCATGTACGGAACCCACCAATGGTCTGTCACCTAAGGGAGTTTAGTGTTGCCATCTTGCCATGATACAGATGTAGAGCAGGCCTCAGGAGGAGCCTGCACTTTCCCTGGAGTCAGGGAGGTGGCCCAAAACTGAGAATGGCTTGTTTAAGACCAAATCCTAGAGCCTTGTAATGAACTAATAATAATAATAATAATAATA
>NW_006314363.1:0-239 GCF_000327345.1 Myotis davidii | reverse complement strand
GTCACACCGCTTCCTCATCAGAGCGTCATTGGCGGGGTTACTCCCTGAACAAGTGCGAGTGAGGCGACTTTCTTCTGCACCAGCCATTCAATTTCTTCTTTTTAAAGTTAATTTATTTTCTTCTGATTTTGCAAGTTGTAAAAAATTACAACTTTAGACCCTTACTCTGTGTTCAGCACCAGACAGACCAAACCTTACTCTGCCATGCAACACTCACTCAAATCATTGCATCTCCCCCG
>NW_006314362.1:0-239 GCF_000327345.1 Myotis davidii | reverse complement strand
CACACACACACTGCACACCCTCCATCTACCTTCCCATCCCAAGATCCCTCATGATAAAGGCATGGCATCCCTCTACCCTGCCACAGCTCCCCTCACCCCCACACCCCACCGTGGGCTGTCCTAGAGCGCACCAGGCAGGAACTTGAAACTCTGGGTAGGACTGCGCTTCCTGCGCCCATTGGAGACATAAAAGTAGACCTGGACGGGCCGGGACACCCGCTTGTTGCTGTACTCAGGGA
>NW_006314360.1:0-239 GCF_000327345.1 Myotis davidii | reverse complement strand
TGCACAGGACAACATCCAACCAAATGAGCCACACTAGCCAGGGCCAAGTGCAAAGTTTTTTAAAGTGGATTAAGCACAAATCACTGTTGAGTTCATAAGGATAGAAACTAAATAAAATAAATGATACCTGTGCATTTGCTGATGGCTATTTTACTTTCTAATAGTTATATTTTATTTTATTCTTTATTTTTAAAATTTATTTTCACTTACAGTTTTCATTCAATATTATTTTGTATTAG
>NW_006314359.1:0-239 GCF_000327345.1 Myotis davidii | reverse complement strand
CGGTCATTTAACCACTACGAGATTTGGAGAGCATAGCCCTCTCATAGGTCGGCTTTGAAACAAATGTGACTCCTTAATTTGATTTCTTGAGGCGTACTTGCGTGATTCTCGGGGTACATTACAACATTACCACTCAAAGAAATGTGATAATTTCTATTAACACCATGTGAAATCATGTACTTAAGTTGTAAAACATGATGTACTCTTATTATCAGGTATTATAAATATTACAGATTTTT
>NW_006314358.1:0-239 GCF_000327345.1 Myotis davidii | reverse complement strand
ATGATTCCTCAGTCAAGACAAGTGCTCAGTCCCCTTGTGGACAGTGAGGCTAAGTGGGTTTTCATGTTTAAAAGCTAGTCACATTTCCTTTCCCACGGACTGTTTCTATCTGTTACCCAGTTTCTGTTCTCATTGATTTTGGGAGCTCTTTAGAAAACTCAGAATTTAACCCTTTGACACATACACCATCCGTTTTTTTTCCCGTTTGGAGAGTCTGTGTACCCATCAATAGTCCAGGC
>NW_006314357.1:0-239 GCF_000327345.1 Myotis davidii | reverse complement strand
GGAAGAATCGATGTGCTTGCCAGCCTTTAATGATGGAGATGGTAGGGTTACTTTAAGTTTGTAACAAGGCATTTTGCCTTAAACAATAAAGGAAATGGACTAAATAATCCTAACACAGGTGCATCACTTAACACACAAAAAAGCTCGAAAAATAAGGGCCCTTAAAAGTATTATTTAGATTGTTTCTTCAGGTTGCTTTCTTAATATATGCAGTTATCATCTTGAAAGGGCTTCAATGC
>NW_006314356.1:0-239 GCF_000327345.1 Myotis davidii | reverse complement strand
TAGGTCTTTAATCCATTTTGAATTTTTTGTATATGGTATAAGGTAAGGGTTTAACTTCGTTTTTTTGCATGCGAATATCCAGTTTTCTCAACATCACTTATTGACGAGACTAACTTTTTCCCATTGTGGTGTCTTGGAAACCATATTGAAAATAATTTGACCATATATGTGAGAGTTTATTTTTGTATTGGTACCTTGTTCTATTAGCCTATATATCTGTCTATATACTAGTACCATAT
>NW_006314355.1:0-239 GCF_000327345.1 Myotis davidii | reverse complement strand
TTTTTCTCACACTCAGATCAACACATTTGACAAGATATGTGAAACCTGGAAGTATATCCCATCACCAAAAAATGATCTGGTGTTCCCCAAATTCTTATAAAAGTGTCCCAGCTATTTCTTATTCTGTTCTCCTGTGTGTCTATGTGTGCTATATCCAGTTCACTGAACTTTTAGCCATTTCTTAAGAGCTTCTCATGAATGAAAAGATTGTCTAGAACAGTGGTTCTCAACCTTCCTAA
>NW_006314354.1:0-239 GCF_000327345.1 Myotis davidii | reverse complement strand
AAGAAGCCAGACACAAAAGGTCACATATTATATTATTCCATTTATATGACATATTCAGAAGAAGTAAATGAATAGAGATTTTCTCATCTGTAAATTAGTGGTTCCCAGGGTCTGGGAGAAGGAGAGCAATGGAAAGTGACTGCTAGTGAGTATGAAGTCTCCTTCTGGGGTGATGGAAATGTTCTAGAAGTAGATAGTGGTAGTGGTGCACAACATTGTGAATGTACTAAATGTCACTG
>NW_006314353.1:0-239 GCF_000327345.1 Myotis davidii | reverse complement strand
GTGTGTTCTACAAATATCAATTAGGTCAGTTGATTTGTAGTGTTGTTCAAGTGTATTATAACCTTACCGATTTCCATTTAACCTGTTTTATCAATTGCTGAGAGAGGGATTTTGAGATATCTGACTATAATTGTGGGTTTATTCATTTATCTTCTAAGTTCTATAAATTTTGAAACTCTGTTTAGGTGCATTCACATTTAGCATTCCTATATTGTTATATTTTCTTGAAGAATTAATCC
>NW_006314352.1:0-239 GCF_000327345.1 Myotis davidii | reverse complement strand
TGGATTCACTGATGGAGGGAGAAGTGCTGCTGCGTTCGGAAGAGGAAGGAAAGGCCTCCAGGGCTGAAGGATGACCCTCTGGGCTCTGGAGGTCGCAGGCATCTCCAACTGGGCACGCCTGCTTCTGTTCTTGGGGTGCAGAGGAACTACGGCCTGTCATTTGCCCAAGCATGAAGGCCAAGTCTTCAACTTCCACCCCAACTTCTGGTGCACAGTCTTAGCTTAGTGTCTCCTGATTA
>NW_006314351.1:0-239 GCF_000327345.1 Myotis davidii | reverse complement strand
CATGAATAAAAATTTATTTTTAGTACATACAATTTGATATCATATTTTCTATTCTTTTCAATTCTATTTCATTTTTTAAAAATGCTGGTTGCAACACTAACTCACAACCCACTAATGGGTATCAATTTGATAAGGTTAATTTGACTAATTTGAGATAAAAAGAGATAACTATGTTTAAGTTCAAGGTGAATGGGTAAATATGGCAGTTTATGTTGCTTGAGACACAAAGTTGATTGTTC
>NW_006314350.1:0-239 GCF_000327345.1 Myotis davidii | reverse complement strand
GTGCGCAAAAAACTATGTCGGTACGAATTGGCGACTGATGGATTCTATGAGAGCCTTCACAGTACAAGGCCAATCCCACACGCTTGGAGATATAACTCACTCAGATGAACGGAAAATGAGACGCCTCCTTCAGGTTCCCATGGAATTAAGCTTGCGGGGTCGAAAACAGAAGGAGGATAGTTCGAGCAGTAGGGGTCAATGTCGAACACCTTCATGATTTTCTGAATATACCGCCAAGA
>NW_006314349.1:0-239 GCF_000327345.1 Myotis davidii | reverse complement strand
AAAAAAATATAGTGGTTAATGAACACTGCTAATCATAAGTCAATTTCTGAGTCTGTAAGACTGCCAGCAGAAAAGATTTCTAGTCCTGGCCAGATAGCTCAGTTGGTTGGAATGTTATCTCATACACAAAGAGTTACAGGTTTGATTCCTGGTAAGGGCATAGGTTTCAAGTTTGATTTCCAGTTGGAGCACATATGGGAGGCATGCAATCAATGTTTCTCTCTCTCCCTTCCTCTCTC
>NW_006314348.1:0-239 GCF_000327345.1 Myotis davidii | reverse complement strand
AAAATTTATATGGAACCACAAAAGACCCCAAAATAGCTTCACCTATCCTGAGAAAGAAGAAAGGATAAAGTTGGAGGAAGCAAACTATTATATCAAACTGATATCAAACTACAAAGCCATAGCAATCAAAACAGTATTGTACTGGCATAAAAACAGACAGATAGATTAATGGAATGAAATAGAGAGCCAGAAAAAAAGTCATGCCTTTATACTCAATTAATATTTGACACAGGAGGCAA
>NW_006314347.1:0-239 GCF_000327345.1 Myotis davidii | reverse complement strand
TCACCCCTAACCACTCACCTGTCTGCCTGATTGACACTAATTGCCTCTGCCTGCCTGCCTGATCACCCCAAATACTTTCCTGCCTGTCAGACCACCCCTAACCGCCTCTGCCTGCCTGCCTGCTTGATCTACCCTAACCATTGCCTACCTGCCTGATCACCCCTATCCACTTGCCTGCCTGCCTGATCGCTTCTAATCACTCTGCATGCCTGACTGATCACCCCTAACCACTCTGCATG
>NW_006314346.1:0-239 GCF_000327345.1 Myotis davidii | reverse complement strand
GCAAGCTGGTGGGGTGCTGTCTCTCACAGTTCCCGAGTCCCTACCTCTAGAGACCTACAGAGCGCGCTGGGCGCCTTCCATAGGGTTGATTATGCCTCACCAGCCATCGGGAGGGACCATCTGAGCGGATGGACTCAGGGAAGGCATCCATCTGCCTCCTGTAACGTCTACAGGACAGGCAGTGAGTGATTATAGCACAGCGGGACCAGGTCGCTATTCTGCATGTGAGGCAAATGCAG
>NW_006314345.1:0-239 GCF_000327345.1 Myotis davidii | reverse complement strand
CATATTTTTCTCTCTCTCTTTTTTTTAACACACTTATACTAGTCACCTCAAAGTCCTGCTAGGTGGTTAAAACATCTTAACCAAGGCAGATCAGCTTCTCTTCTCTCCTTTTCCTGTGGTTTTACATGGTAAGATGGAGATTTTTCGACGCCTCCCAAGCCAAACTCGAGCCTTAACCCCACTACCTCTATTCTGCCCTTAGAGACTTTTTTTAATTGAAATTATTGGGGTGACATTGG
>NW_006314344.1:0-239 GCF_000327345.1 Myotis davidii | reverse complement strand
TAAAATAAATTTTAAACTCCATAATTACAAGAGCTGGATACTATGTATTTCCCATCTTTAATTTGTTTTCCATCCACTGATTTTCCTTGCTGATTCCTCAGTGCTTATTAGGGAAGGAAACTCTTGTCATCTTAATTGGATTGCCTGCAGACTGAGAAGTGTCTACAAAGGTTCCCATTGCATAAATTGAGAGCAATGGTTGACAATAAGTCAAACATGACAATAAGACTTTTCTCTAA
>NW_006314343.1:0-239 GCF_000327345.1 Myotis davidii | reverse complement strand
CTCCTGCACACACTCCCACCAGGGCCTGGGAACGAACCTGCAACCCAGCTTCATGCCCTTGACCGGAACCCGTGACCCTTCCTGCACAGTCAGGTGCTCTAACCACCGAGCAACACCAGCCAGGGCCATATAAGTCACTTTCACTGGGGAATGGCATCGGGGCTCTTCAGAGGATGTTGGAAGCGTTACTATATTAAGACACCACGACCCATTCAATGACTTCACTTAACTCTTTTTTT
>NW_006314342.1:0-239 GCF_000327345.1 Myotis davidii | reverse complement strand
CACATTCCCCCTCACAGCAGCCACGGGAGGGGCACCCGGCTGAGACTGTGGGTCCCACTGTATAAATTAGGAAACTGAGGCCTAGAAAAGAGTGATGACTTGCTCAAAGTCACAGCAGATCATGGGGGTGCCAGGACCTACACTAAGGTCCCATCCTGACTCCAAGCCATTGTCTTTCCACAGAGACAACCCTTAGGCCAATCCCTAGGGTCAGAGTCAGAATAAGGAAGCCAGGTGGG
>NW_006314341.1:0-238 GCF_000327345.1 Myotis davidii | reverse complement strand
CCGCGATCTGTGCATGATACTAGGTAACATTTTGCTGTAAATTCTAATTGTCCTTGGAAGAGAGCCACCCCAAAGACATTTGCCTGCACTGCTCTTGATGTCATCTTTAGAAATAATAATAACATTTTTCACTTGTATGTTTTTTAAAGCAGAGCGTTTTATTTTGTTTGTTTTGTTTTCTCTTTGCCCACAGAGAAAAACTTGTGCCTAAGAGTTGATCACTGTCACAATTTTAACT
>NW_006314340.1:0-239 GCF_000327345.1 Myotis davidii | reverse complement strand
ATTAGTGAGGTAAGTTAGACATTGCCCTGCCTTTAGGGAGCCCACGATGTATGGGGAGAAAGAACGTTCACAGACAATTTGAACATATGACAACTCTGGGTGGTATGGGAGCATGTGAGAAGGGCATCTAACCTGGAGGGGAAGCAAGGGAGGAAGAATGTTGTCAGAAAAGACTTTTTAAAGAGATGCTAACTGAACAGGGTCTTGAAATTTGAACTGGAAGGGACTAAGTGTAGGGA
>NW_006314339.1:0-239 GCF_000327345.1 Myotis davidii | reverse complement strand
TGTAGATATGTAATATTTATGTTGGTGAAATTATACAATGTTTTTCCAATACATGTCCTATTTGCTAAAATTTGTTTAGAATGAGTGAATTCATAACAAAAAAGTAACCTGTCAATATATTTATAAGCAAATTTTGGTTAAAAACATTTAAAAATTAAGATGTTAATTTTCACATATGACAGAGACTGAAAATTTTGTCTGCTATATCTTTGTTTTTTAATATATTTTATTGATTTTTT
>NW_006314338.1:0-239 GCF_000327345.1 Myotis davidii | reverse complement strand
CCAATGCAGTTCCTCTGCATCAAACAATGAGGTGGCTGCAACCTGAATCTGAAAACCAAGAGTAAATAGTGTTTCCATCCACAGTTGCTCATGCCTCGCTCTTCAGTCTGAATGCCTCAGTAGCCGCTGGCTGTGGTGTCCTGATGCCGGTCTTCTCCTACAGAGGGGAGGCAACGCAGACCTGGCACGGCTGGTTCTGGTTCGCTGTGAGTGTCCCCACATCCCCCTTGCTCCACCAG
>NW_006314337.1:0-239 GCF_000327345.1 Myotis davidii | reverse complement strand
ATACTTGTATATTAGGACTTCTGGTACCAAGAAGTAACCAATCACACACAACCTTATTATGTCACGGTGACCAATAAGATGCAACTCTACCATATGACCTATATACTTATGGCTTAAGATAGGGCATTCACACTAGGAGGCTGTTGCTGTGTTGGCTATTATCAGTTTTTATTTGCTAGTCTAAGAGAAAAGAAGTCAGTGCCTTGACTAAATAGTCAGGTACTGCATGTTTCAAAAAT
>NW_006314336.1:0-239 GCF_000327345.1 Myotis davidii | reverse complement strand
TTTTTTTTTAATGGGGAGCCTGGAAATTAAGTAACAGCAGAGCAGGGACCATCTCCTGAGCTCCCAGAAACGCGTCTGAAATGCCCACTTTGCTGCCCGTGGCCTTGAGGTGCAGCCGCGGCCTGCATCTTCGCGTGAGCAGAGCCCGGAACCACTGGCCTGCTCCCCGTTCTCCCAACACGTCAGATCAGCGGCATCAGGCCACCGAAACTAAAGCCTGCTGGAGGCCGCAGCTCAGA
>NW_006314335.1:0-239 GCF_000327345.1 Myotis davidii | reverse complement strand
AAAAGGAACTAAATGAAATGGAGGCAAACAATATGTGAGAGAAAGAATTTAGACTAAGGACCATAGAGTTCCTAAACCTGGATGAAAAAAATCAACAACATATGTAAGAATAAATAGGAAATGAATAATGATATAGCTGAAATAAAGAGTACAATGAAGGTTTGAACAGTAGACTAAAAGAAGCAGAGGACTGAATCAGCAAGTTAGAAGACATGGTAGAAAAACACACCCAATCTGAA
>NW_006314334.1:0-239 GCF_000327345.1 Myotis davidii | reverse complement strand
TGGTTTCTATTGTTCAATATCCTCACCAACACTTGTTATTTCTGTGTGTTTTTTATAGTAATCATACTGCTTTCCAAAGGGGATATACCATTTTTACATTTTCACCAGCAGTATATGAAAGTTTCAAATCTTTCACATCCATGCCAATGCTTAGTATTCTGTTTAATTTTAGCCATTCTAATAGGTGTGATTGTGGTTTTAATTTGCACTTTCCTAATAACTAATGATGTTGAGCATCT
>NW_006314333.1:0-239 GCF_000327345.1 Myotis davidii | reverse complement strand
GGGTCTGGGCTGGGAATGTGTGATTAGTGCCACAAATAAGTTTTGCTTGTTGGCAAGATCAGCTCCAGACTAACAGGAAAAAGCCTGGAGACAGAGATCAGTTAGGAGGCCATGGCCATGAACAGAGGTAATAACTCTGGCTATGAAGTCACCCCCCAATTTGATGTGAGTAAAGAGAGAAAGATACTGGAGTCTCAGATAACGCCTAGGGGCTGACACCCAAGAGGACAGAAGTTGAA
>NW_006314332.1:0-239 GCF_000327345.1 Myotis davidii | reverse complement strand
TAATAATCTGAACAATAAAGATTTAATTAAAACTAAATTAGAAAATAATAAATAATAATAATAATAAAAAAAGAAGTAATACATGGGCCCTGGCTCATGTGGGTTAGTGGTTAGAGTGTCACCATGCCCCATAGGGTTGCAGGTTTGATCCCTGGGTCCCAGTCAGGGGCTAGTGTGGGAGGCAACCAACTGATGTGTGTGTGTGCGTGTGTATCTCTCTCTCTTTCTTTCTGTATGCC
>NW_006314331.1:0-239 GCF_000327345.1 Myotis davidii | reverse complement strand
TCCCTGAATTGTTGTTCAGTTGCCATGATACTATTAGTAATTCTTGCTCAGTTTATAAAAGCTCACTGTCCCATTTTACAAGTTGTACGTGTAGCTTTCAGATGCCCGAGCTGCATTGTGTTTTACGTATCTGCTGTTCTGCTTTAGATCCGGTCCCATGTTGTCATGAGCATTATTCTCTGATGGGATTTATGATTCACTTACAAGTACTTGAGCAGCGGTGGTGTGTGTCTGCTTTC
>NW_006314330.1:0-239 GCF_000327345.1 Myotis davidii | reverse complement strand
AGAAAGGTAAAAACACAGTAGAAAGCCAAGGTGCTCAAAAAAGTATGGGAAGGAATGAAGGGAGCAACGAGAGGTGTGAAAGAGCAGAGGTGAACCTCCATTTACCCTGGAAAAGCAAGGTGTAAGCAGAATTGGAAGTTGAGTGACAAAGAATATAGCGCCGTACAAATTATTTGCCTCTGTCCTTACTTTTTTCTACAGTCTTTCCAGTGCTCTACGAAAAGCACGCTTAGATCGGT
>NW_006314329.1:0-239 GCF_000327345.1 Myotis davidii | reverse complement strand
AGAAAAAGGCTAAAGGAGTAAATTGCAATGGTGAGGGTCTGGGGTTGATGCCTGTCCTGCAACACTGCCCTTTGATCAACATGGCGATCAAGGGAAGCAGGCCCTCCCACGCTTTGGTTGTTATGGTGGGGGTCGGAGGTTGATGTCTGGCCTGCCCTCTGTCCCTCCTGACCTCCGATCTCCATGGTGATCTCTGGAGGCGGGCTAGCCAGCAACCCTGGCACCCTGGGTTCTGAGGT
>NW_006314328.1:0-239 GCF_000327345.1 Myotis davidii | reverse complement strand
TTGGCTCCTCTAAAATATTAGAAGGGAAAAGTACAAGAATGTAATAGGCACCAAAGTTTGACATGGAAGACAGTTTTCTCATCATAAGATACACAACTTGAAATTCGGTCTAAGCAGCAGGTCCTGAATAATGCAGCCATACTTTTACTGGTGGACATCAGCAGAAGGAAACAGCAGGACAAAAATGCTCATAGAAAAAAATAGATAAAGAAAATGCTCACAAAGCTTGGAAGCAGCAA
>NW_006314327.1:0-239 GCF_000327345.1 Myotis davidii | reverse complement strand
TCTCTCTCTCTCTCTCTCTTCCCCCTTCCCTCTAAAAATCAATGAAAAAAATATCCTCAGTAAGGATTAAGAAAAAATAATAAAATTTAAAAAAGCATACATCCCAGTGAAACATATCCAATAACAAGAATCATTGCAGTATTTTATAAGGCTGGGATAGGGTCAGGTACAAGCCACACCTTTGACGGGCCGAGCCAGCCATGGGGACAAGCCACACACACACACACACACACACACAC
>NW_006314326.1:0-239 GCF_000327345.1 Myotis davidii | reverse complement strand
CCGGGAATCGAACCATGACCTCCTGGTTCATACCTTGATGCTCAATCAGTGAGCCATGCCTGCCTGGCAGTCATTATTTCTCTGTATCTTATCACTGCATGTATCAAACACTCCATTAAAGGTTGTTGTAGTCGATGATATTTAAATCTTTTATGTTGGGGATGCTAGTGTCTTATCCTGAGATTTTTTTTCTTTTTAAACATAATTCTCACCCAAGAATATGCTTTCATTGATTTGAG
>NW_006314325.1:0-239 GCF_000327345.1 Myotis davidii | reverse complement strand
GATCTGGCTTCTAGTCTCAGCTATGCCCTGAATTAGCTGGCTGACCCATGTTAACCAGTTAATCCAGGCCCCAGTGTCCTCAGCCAGCCTTATAACCTCACAGAGACCCTATGGAAAGAAAGATTGAGGAGGGTTCTAATCATACAAATGCCTGCTGATAATTAACAGGTCTAAAACCCATATTGTCTCTTTTCTCTCTTGAAGGCTCTTCAAGACCAAATAGTTCTGGAGCTACCAGT
>NW_006314324.1:0-239 GCF_000327345.1 Myotis davidii | reverse complement strand
TGGGAGCCACCACAGCGCTGCCACCTCGCGGGGTCACACGGGAGCACCCCCCGCCCCTCTGGCCCTCGGCCTCAGCCACTGCAGTGTGACCTCGGAATGCACAGGGCGGGGCTCCCACCCCTGGGCCTGGACCCGAGGGGACAGGAAGCAACGGGTGCCCGTGCCTCATGCCCACAATCTCCGCCTGCTCTGCAGGGCACTGGGCAGGGCTGGGGTGGGGGAGGGAAGTCAGGGGCCGG
>NW_006314323.1:0-238 GCF_000327345.1 Myotis davidii | reverse complement strand
TATCTATATTTATTTTATTCAGGTTTTTTTTTTATAGTCCAACATTGTCATTGCTTATTTTACTGCTGAACTTGTGCCAGCTATAGCACTTGGAAGCGCCTATGAGTTGGAACTTGTATTCTTCTGCTCTGCCCTCGTTTTTATCATATGTTCTTATTAGCATCTCAAGATGTTCCAGGATTATGTTGTTCATTCCTATGCCCCAGCTCTGACATCAGCCATTTTCCAGGGAGACCTA
>NW_006314322.1:0-239 GCF_000327345.1 Myotis davidii | reverse complement strand
TTTAACTGTGTTTACACATACACACAATCCTTATAGACGAGACAGATTTGCATAGCCCTACAATAACTATGGTTACACTGGGCTTCACTCTGCCTATTGCCCCTGTCCAAGAACCACAGTGTCACATTGTTTTGGATGCCACACAAATCTAAGCAACTAGGAACTCTGAGTAAGAAGCTCATTTTTTTTTTCATTTTTACATTTTCCCCCACAAATAATTCTGGATCTGTTCTTTGGGG
>NW_006314321.1:0-239 GCF_000327345.1 Myotis davidii | reverse complement strand
TAAAATACCCCTCTCAGAACTGATAAGAGGGAATTTGTATCTACATTTAGTAGGTATAGAGTCTAAGGCACAGGCAGACCTCAAAGATTCTGCAGGTCTGGTTCCAAGCCACAGCAATAAAGCAAGTGCAACAACGAGACGCATAACCTTTTTGCTGGGGAAGTGCCTTCTCTTCCATTAAAAAAGAAAACAAACACCAGAAACGTCATGTGTGTGAAGCACAATAATGACAGACGCAG
>NW_006314320.1:0-239 GCF_000327345.1 Myotis davidii | reverse complement strand
AGTGGCTCAGCTGGCTGAGCATCACCCTGTGCAGAGAAAGCCTGCTGGCTTGGTTCCCGGTCAGCACACTTGCCCAGGTTGTGGGCTCAATCTCCAGTTGTGGTGCGTGCGGGAGGTAGCCCTTTGATATTTCTCTTTCGCGTGAATGCTTCTCTCTTCCTCTTTCTTCCTGTCTTTCCAGAATCCATAAAAACATATTTTAAAAATATTCTCCATATCTATGAGTTTGTTTCTGTTTT
>NW_006314319.1:0-238 GCF_000327345.1 Myotis davidii | reverse complement strand
GTGCACGTGGATACTCCCCCATGCATTCACATACTCCCCCTGTTGTCAGGTGCTCCCCCTCCGTGCAGATAGTCCCCTGAATGTAGATACTCCCCTCTATGCGGATACTCTTCTGCATTCAGATACTCCCCCTGGGTTCAGGTCCTTTCATGCACACGGGTACGTTTCTGTGTCCAGCTAATCCTCTGCATGTAGATACTCCCCGTGCACTCAGATACTCGCTTTTGTTTAGCTACTT
>NW_006314318.1:0-238 GCF_000327345.1 Myotis davidii | reverse complement strand
AAAAAAGAACCAGTGCACTTATTTTAAAAAGAGCCTATCTCTACATGTTCAAAACATTAGCATCGCACTTAATTGTCATGATTCTCTAAGATTAGCTAATATAAAATCCATATTTAAATATCCCCATTCGACATAAAAATGTTCTTTATAGCTAGCAGTCTTTCTGGGTACATACCTTAAGACTCTCACTCACATGCAAACCTCCCATCGAACACACACACACACACACACACACACA
>NW_006314317.1:0-238 GCF_000327345.1 Myotis davidii | reverse complement strand
TTTTTTTTGTACATTTTTCCTACTTTATCCTTTTTATTTCATCCTTATTTATATTTTTCCTTACAGAAATCCATTGATGACAGTACTGTAGTTTTCATTCAATAAGAGACCCCCACCCCCTTTTTTTTAGTTCAAGAGAAGCATTGAGGTTCATAAGCAAGAGGCTGATAAATACACACTAGAAAGGTCATTCTTCCTTTTTGAATAGAGTAATTAGGTACCTTTTTAACTAAATTGC
>NW_006314316.1:0-238 GCF_000327345.1 Myotis davidii | reverse complement strand
CAACTAAAGAAATTACTTGCAAGTTTTATGAGGCTGCATATTGTTGTAGAGAGCGTCAACTATGTAACTTCAGCTCAAATAACGTTATAGGACTGCCAATGGTATCGCCACCAGGTCAGGTTTGTGGGCATGTGGTTACAAATGTAATGGAAACAGACAAGTGCTGATTTCCCATCAGATAACATTTCACAGAATAATGCTGCAGAGGCAGCAGCCATGGTGGATAAGTAAGAAGAAT
>NW_006314315.1:0-238 GCF_000327345.1 Myotis davidii | reverse complement strand
TCACAACTGGCCAGCACAGCAGTGATGGCATGAGCCTCTCTGGCTTTCGTGGGAGTGCTAATGATATCTGACTGATGCCTTAGGTCTACTTCCATAGCCAGCCATCCCCCAAGGGCGCCAGAACTGTCAGAGAGCACAGCCCTGGCTGAGGGACACCCAAGTGCTCGAGTTTCATACACTAGGCCTCTCGTTTAAACAAATTGAAAGATATTCATATCAATTGGTGCAGAAAAAGTAT
>NW_006314314.1:0-238 GCF_000327345.1 Myotis davidii | reverse complement strand
CCTCTCTCCTCTGTCCCATCAGCCTCTATCTACTTCTTGTCTTTTTGATAACAGCCATTTTCTCAGTGGGAAGCGATATATTCTGGTTCTGAATTGTACTATTTCCCCCTTGATTAGTGACGTAGAGCATCATCCAAAATTTAACTTTAAGTGCTACTGAACAAGCAGCACTATATGTAAAATGGAAATACTACCATTCTTATTCCTCAAGAAATCTACACTAATAAAAGAGAAACAT
>NW_006314313.1:0-238 GCF_000327345.1 Myotis davidii | reverse complement strand
TCCCAAAGGCCTTTGTTTCTGGCCTGGACGCGGGGGCTTTGATCCCCCTCCTCCCGCCCTCGGAGGCCGTTTGCATGGCAATCCCCTGCCATTAAAAATACAAATCAAACCCAACACAGTCAGGTCTGGAGAAAGGGACAGCCCCTGGCTTGCGCGGCGCCCCTGTTCTTGGGGATGGGGTGGGATGGGGTGGGGATGGGGTGGCGAGTGGGGCAGCGGCAAGCTGGGCCGGCGTTCG
>NW_006314312.1:0-238 GCF_000327345.1 Myotis davidii | reverse complement strand
AAAAAACACCAATCTGATATTACTTTCATCATTCTTTCTCTCGAATTACAACATGCAAAGTATTTATTTAATTTTCCTTCAGGGATATAATTTTATTTCTCTACATAATGATTCTAAATAATGGTGTCTCTTTTCTTATATGTGTGTGTTTGAAATTCATATGTCCCCTTTGATACAAATGTTCTTATGTCTTCATTTTTTTTTGTTCCAATATGAGATAAAGTGACTGTACTGACAC
>NW_006314311.1:0-238 GCF_000327345.1 Myotis davidii | reverse complement strand
CCAGTAAGTTTGGTGGCTGAATGTTCAAAACCCCCAAATGAAGGTCAACCAGTGATGGGAGAGGTCCGCTTGCGAGGGAGGTGTGTTTTATTCCTGTTAGTTTTTCAGAATGACCATCGCAAGGTGATAGCACAAAGCCTCCTGACTTTCATTGAGTTCTCTGCCAACCAGGCACGCCCTGATGGCCTGTGCCCAGCGGGCCCCTCTCCACCGTCACCCGCCTTTGGTATGAGACCTG
>NW_006314310.1:0-238 GCF_000327345.1 Myotis davidii | reverse complement strand
GCAGGCCGTAGTTTGAGGACCCCTGCCTTAGATCAACCCTGTGAGGCGGGTTTTGGGATTATCTGAGATTCCATGGAGAGTACACGGCCTTCGCCTGCCACAGGACAGAGCTTAGTAACTGTCAGCTTTTAGTGCTGTGATTCCTGAACTGGCCGGGGCGGCCAGTGGGATCAGCCTGCTGAGAGAGCCGCTTATCTCAGTCAGCCCAGTGGCTGTGGACCCCCCCTCTGAGTGGCTG
>NW_006314309.1:0-238 GCF_000327345.1 Myotis davidii | reverse complement strand
TCATAATACCTATTTCATAGTTATTGCAGCAGCAAAAATAAACATAAAATGTGTTGTATGTAGAAAGCTATTACTAAAATGTAAAGTTTGATTAAAATTACTTTATTTTCAGACAAAGCATTTCTAAAACAGATATTGGAAAAAATTCCCTGCAATACAGATTAAAACTGAATTGGGTTTTTTAAACTATTGGCATTAGGGCTGCCAATCTACCTACCTATTTAGCTAGTTATATGCA
>NW_006314308.1:0-238 GCF_000327345.1 Myotis davidii | reverse complement strand
GAGCCGCAGTTTGCTGACCACTGGCTTAAAGGAAGATGGAACTGTATTGGCAAAATACTGTTCCCCAAATTGTCAGTGAATAAGCCTGTACTTTTAAGGGTAGCACACTATTTTTTTGCACTGTAGTAACTGCTTACATAAAGGGCTCAATATGCTTCCCATGGCATGTTTATGCAGCTCCAACAGTCCTGGACTTTTACAGATATACTAGTGACCCGGTGCATGAAATTCGTGCACA
>NW_006314307.1:0-238 GCF_000327345.1 Myotis davidii | reverse complement strand
AGTGCACAAATTTTTGTGTAGTGGGCCTCTAGTTTCATAATATATACATATATCAAACCATTGTGTTATACACTTTAATCTTCTATAACATTATATGTCAACTAGAGTTCATGCACAGATCGGGTCTGGCCGGCCCTGCCCCCGGTCGGGCCTGTTGGCCGGCCACAGTTGTGTCAAGCAGCTGGTAGTTCCGGTCAATCCAGTCACTTGGCTTTTATATATGTAGATTATATCTCAA
>NW_006314306.1:0-238 GCF_000327345.1 Myotis davidii | reverse complement strand
GATTGAGCAATTCTGTCGGGGATATCACATATGCGTTATGCTGAGGTTGGTCACCGAGTTGGTGGAATCTTTGTTTGTCGATAGGAAAGGCCATCAACCTTATAATATCGATATGTATTTAAGGGCCATATGTTGCAGCGTCTTCTTCAACCAGAAATGATATATTACTGTGTTCTGGCTGATTTATCGTTTTCTGTTTAGGAAAGCAATATTACCTATTCAATTAGAGAAACGCAGC
>NW_006314305.1:0-238 GCF_000327345.1 Myotis davidii | reverse complement strand
GTTTTCTTTTAAATAGGGCTGTGCCTTTGGTCGAAATGCTCACTCTTTTCTTTGTTTTCCTGAAAAGTTATTATTAAATCAATTGATGACAAGGAAATAGGTTATTTGTCATGCTGCAGCAAGCTGAACAGTCCCTGCGAATTGCCTCTGAAACCCAGCTCCCTTCACACTCCGTCAGCCATGCAGATTCACTTCTATTCCTAGTTAGGCTGTGGTTTGTTAGAGCTCTTCCCACACT
>NW_006314304.1:0-238 GCF_000327345.1 Myotis davidii | reverse complement strand
TGCCATTCATTGGCATTAAGTACATCCACAATGTTGTGTAATCATTTCTAGTAAGTATCTAGTTCCAGAATTTTGTCAGCATCCCAAATAGAAACGCTGTACCTATTATTATGCAGTCACTCTCCATACTCCTTCCTCCAAACTCCCGACAATCACAAATATACTCTCCATCTCTATGGATTTGCCTATTATGTATACTGCTTATAAATGGAATCATAAAATATTATGTCTCTGATGT
>NW_006314303.1:0-238 GCF_000327345.1 Myotis davidii | reverse complement strand
TTTAAAGGTTTCAGATCGCAACTTGTCTCGCTACAAGTTCCTCTTTACAGTCTGAGTGACATCTCCGGTTTCATTTTCGTCGACCGCAAGTACAATAAACCATATTTGACTAGAGAATTTTTGCTCGTTCCTGGTGGAGGGGGGTGTTGGACATCCCCACACATGTGTCCCAGAAACGTATTTTAGAATTGATACAATTCTAGAGTCCACTAGACGAATGTGGGTCACGTGGCTTTCA
>NW_006314302.1:0-238 GCF_000327345.1 Myotis davidii | reverse complement strand
CACAGGCAAATGAATAGGTAGAAAAACTGTTGTTGGTTTGGATAAACAAAAAGCTGTTATCCAGTGACAGCATTTTGGAGGCAGTGAGATGTGAAAAAGCAAAGATGCTGCATACTGACTTCCTGAAACACATCCCAGAAACGAGTGCTGGAAGTGACTTGTTTTTAGGCTATTCGGGAGTGGCTCAATAACTTTAAGAAAAGATGTATTTATTTATAGATTAAACAGTACATTAGAC
>NW_006314301.1:0-238 GCF_000327345.1 Myotis davidii | reverse complement strand
CTGGTCTCACAGATCATTTAGGCCACGTGACCACTGTCCAGAATTGTGTTCTTATTTTTATTCGGATTTACATTTTGTTCTGCTTATGCTCTGTAACACTGAGCTAGAAAACAGTGACTTCTCGCAGATGGTTTAGAACGCCTCCCCCGCCACTGAAGATGGCTCTGCCCATCTCAGAAGCCTTCTCAGCTGTTGGCTTTGGCCCTCAGGGAGGCGGGCTTTACTGAAGATTGTAGGT
>NW_006314300.1:0-238 GCF_000327345.1 Myotis davidii | reverse complement strand
CAGATGTAGCAGCCAGATCGCCCTCACATCCTAAAGTTTCTCTTGAGTTTTCTTCTTTGACTCATGTGTTATCCAGAAATGTGCTGTTTACTCTCCACATTTATAGTGGAGAGTAGTGGTCTAAGAGCAGCTATTGTAAGATTCCAATTCTTTCGAATATGGTAAGTTGTGTTTTATGGACCAGAATGTGTGTGATCTGTTTGGGTGAATGTTCCATGTGAACTTGGGAACACTGTGT
>NW_006314299.1:0-238 GCF_000327345.1 Myotis davidii | reverse complement strand
CATTTTGAAAATGAGGAAACAGACCCAGAGAAACAATTTGTCCAGGTTATTCAATGAGTAAATCAAAGAGTGGAATGATTAACCATTTCCACTTTACCTGAATAGTAACAAATACAATGGGAAACATTATAAAAATGGATAGATGAAAAAAATGTGAAGTCTATGGTATTCCCTATTTTGAGGTTACATCAAAATTCATTAATGATTTAGCCCTGGCTGGTATGGCTCAGTTGGTTGG
>NW_006314298.1:0-238 GCF_000327345.1 Myotis davidii | reverse complement strand
GCCAGAATTTTGTTGAGGATTTTAGCATCTATCGGGGCCGTCCCAACTTAGTGGTATGTCCCAGCATAGGTATAATGACCGCTGCGATCACCTCTCTCTGGGAGAAAGCCACCCCTAAGTTTCTGCCCCGATGCTAGTCAGTCCAGTTTCTCCTAGTCTGTATCTTCATCCGCTCCTCCTCCACAGGCTCTCCAGGTCCAGGAGGGTCAGATGAAGCGGGAGCTTGTAACTTCAGATC
>NW_006314297.1:0-238 GCF_000327345.1 Myotis davidii | reverse complement strand
CATAATAAAAGCCTTATATGACAAACCTACTGCACTTGGTAAGTGCTAATATTAGTTACTATTTATATCATGCCCTGAGCTCTTCAAGCAAGATCCTTTTCTGTGTATGCTACATTTTCATACAATTTGGAATAGGATTTACCTCCTATTATGTATTAGTTTATTGCTGGAACTAGAGAAGAAAATGATACATGTTTTTCTGTGGTTTTTTAAAAATATTTCTTATTGATTTCAGAGA
>NW_006314296.1:0-238 GCF_000327345.1 Myotis davidii | reverse complement strand
GGTGCCTCGCGATTTCAAATTGCGCACTGGGCTCCTAGTATAAGAATAAGAAGTCTACGGGTATAGGGACTGAAGAACATTAGGCATTTGATTTCAAATATAAATTATGTTTAACAGAGATGACAACAGAGATATATGTAGCATGCAGGCCCTATTCTTTTTTATGTGAAATACTAGAGGCTCAGTGCACAAAATATGTGCACGGGTAGGATCCCTAGGTCTGGCTGGCAATCAGGGC
>NW_006314295.1:0-238 GCF_000327345.1 Myotis davidii | reverse complement strand
AAGTCATCACCCTTCTCTCAATGCTGCCAGCAACCTTTCTGATAAGACTGTTCTTGTATGATCCACCTTAAAATCCTTCAATGACTCCTTATCCTCCTAATAATATTAATCGTTAACAGCATTTTACACATATTGTTGCTAATGCTCAACAACTCTGTATGCTAGGTATTATTTTACTAGAAAGATAAAAACCAAAGAGTAACTTGCCCAAGATTACAAGGTAAGTAATGAAGTCAAA
>NW_006314294.1:0-238 GCF_000327345.1 Myotis davidii | reverse complement strand
TTTTGAGATGACATAAGGGATAGCCCTTGGCCCGTAGGAGTTGGGGTATCTCCTACTCATCGTTCTCAACTTTCTCTCTGTGGTAGGAAGTCAGTGCTCATGTGCAGCTCTCTGCTCTCATTCCATGTCTGCGGCACCCGTTTTAATTAGGGCAGAACAACCTATAGTTTTTCAACTGAACTTCACGTAGTGCATGCCAAAGGAATTTTTGCTTTTGATTCTATAAATACTATTAACT
>NW_006314293.1:0-238 GCF_000327345.1 Myotis davidii | reverse complement strand
TCTCCGTCGTTGCTTGGGTTTCTCCGTTCTGCACGGATGAGCAGGACACGTGTGTTCCTACAGCCTCTCTCCCTGCAAGGGCATCACCCAGGGGTGCGGTTTTGTGCTGCCTTTTCTCTTCATCCTACATCCGGGAAGGCCCCCCTTCTCGGTCCACAGAGATCTGGTTTATTTCTGCAGCTACATCATCCCATGGCGCCGGTCACCGTTGATCCAGCCACCCTCACGTGCAGATCAC
>NW_006314292.1:0-238 GCF_000327345.1 Myotis davidii | reverse complement strand
TCATCCCACAAAATCTCATCATCATCCCACACAAAATTTCATCATCATCCTACACAGCATTCCATCATCCCACAGAATCCCAACATCCCACAAAATATCTTCCCACACAGAATTCCATCATCATCTCACACAATTTCATCATCCTACACAGAATTCTATCATCATCCCACACCAAATCTCATCTTCCCACCAGAAATCATCATCCCCCACAGAATTCCATCATCCTACACAGAATTCC
>NW_006314291.1:0-238 GCF_000327345.1 Myotis davidii | reverse complement strand
GAGGGCAGGCCCCCGCAGCCTCACCGGGGCCACGGGAGCTGTGAGCACCATGGCCTGGGCGCCTCTCCTCCTCATGCTGCTCTCCCACGGCACAGGTAGGGACAGTCTGTCGGGGCCCCGGGTCACCTACCAGTCCGCTGTCAGTCCCCTGTGGCTTAGATCCTTACGCAGCTTAAACTTCACTTTTGCTCCAGTACCCACGAGTGTCTGTGTCCGCAGGGTCCCTCTCCCAGCAGCC
>NW_006314290.1:0-238 GCF_000327345.1 Myotis davidii | reverse complement strand
TGATGCTCAACCACTGAGCCACGCTGGCTGTGCAGGGGAACATTTTCTTAAGTTTATACTGACGTTTATAGGATACTCTTTATCATGTTAACAGAATTCTTTTATCACTCCTAGTTAGATAAGTTTGTATTAGAAATGTCTTAAATTTTACCAAAACATTTTTCTGAGTCTTTAAGATGATCATATCATTTTCTTCCTTTAATTTGTAAATGTGTTAGATTATATCAGTAAGTTTTCT
>NW_006314289.1:0-238 GCF_000327345.1 Myotis davidii | reverse complement strand
TAATATAGGCATGCCATGTATACAGCTTGCTAATTTCACACTCCCCATATCTGCTCCCCACGGATCGATGGCGGAATGGACTGGACAAAGCCAGTTTGGACACATGCCTAGTAAGGTCTAGGTGAGGTGGAAAGATGCTTAAGGGTATCTGTCAATCGTCACACCTGAGAACAGGCAATTGGCCAGAATAGGTGTGGCCCCAGCAAGGGCACAGAACCTGAATATTTAAACTTCTGAA
>NW_006314288.1:0-238 GCF_000327345.1 Myotis davidii | reverse complement strand
TTTTTTAACAGTTTCCTTTCTAATCCAAAATTTGTACATTAGGAGAAAATATACAGTGAAAGTACATAAACTTTGGGACAAAATTAGGATAAAATCCATGCTTTAATGTAATTTTAGAATTCTTTGAAAATTAATAACTTCTCTAGATTTTCAATGTCTTCCTCTGAAAAAAATAAAAATAATATCTATATCATATAGCTCTTTTGAGCATTCAATGTTTGTAAAGCATATGTATGTG
>NW_006314287.1:0-238 GCF_000327345.1 Myotis davidii | reverse complement strand
AATGCTATAGTTATCTATTTTTGCATGCTTAAATGTTTCATCACTTAATGTAATTTCAGTGATTATGCAATATGATGACTTGTGAAATACTTTCCCTTTTATTTAGTTTTTATTGTGATAATCATTACAGAGATAGTGACTGAAGGGCTGCTCCCCCACACTTAAATGAGGAAATAGAGACTCAGAAATTATGTGAATCATGATCAGTTAGAACAGTGGTTCTCAACCTTCCTAATGC
>NW_006314286.1:0-238 GCF_000327345.1 Myotis davidii | reverse complement strand
CCCAGGGGAAGTGACTGGAGCCCATTGTTCGGGCTGCCTTCCACAGCCTGGCATCGCCTATGAGAGCTGGCGGCCTCCTCTGTGGGCATAGACACTGCAAGCCCTGCAGATCTGCACTGAAGGGGGCGCTCAGCAGCACTCAGACGCTAGCTTTGAGCAAGAAAGTACCTTCTATTGTCACCTCCAGAGTGAACCACCCGGGAGACAAGGGATGAACTCTGCTTCCCAGTCAGATTTC
>NW_006314285.1:0-238 GCF_000327345.1 Myotis davidii | reverse complement strand
TTGAAAAATGTGACATTATTTGAGGAGTAATTGTCTTATTTGAAGAATAAGACATTATTCTACCTTCTGATTTTATGCTTTTGAGTAGATTAGATAACTCACAGGTGAAATCATGCAGTATTTGACCTTTTGTGACTGGCTTATATCAATTAGCATAATGTCCTTAAGGTTCATCCATATTGTTGCATATTGCAGGATTTTCTTCCCTTTTAAAGCTGAATAATATTCCACTGTATGT
>NW_006314284.1:0-238 GCF_000327345.1 Myotis davidii | reverse complement strand
GCATTTTGCAGAGCCATATGTATTGAAATTAAAATACCTGCTGATATGGACTATTAGTAATACCCGCTTTTCTTTTGATTTAGAGGCTAGTTTTAAAGACAAAAGGAAATCTGGTAATGGTGCTACAAGTAAATTTCTACACAGTTCATCGTAACAAAAACATAGGAATGATATGACATAAACATCATTATCAGCTATTGGGTTCTATAGATAGGGCTGCAGAATGGCAGATTAAAAA
>NW_006314283.1:0-238 GCF_000327345.1 Myotis davidii | reverse complement strand
ACTCATAGGAAAGGCCAGATTATCTTCAGAGATAGCTCAAAGGTATTTGCATGTAAATAGGATTGCTAGATGCAATATATAAAACAGAGTTAAATTTCAGATACATTACAAAGATTTCTTTTGGTATGTTCCATATATTTCACGGACATACTTACACCAAAAATCAATTTGTTATTTATCTGAAATTCAAATTTAATTGGACACATTGTGCTTTTATTTGTTAAATCTGGCAGCCCTC
>NW_006314282.1:0-238 GCF_000327345.1 Myotis davidii | reverse complement strand
AGAGGACTAAAAGATAAAATAATATTTAAAAAACCTCACAATTTTTTTAGGATTAAGATATTTTGCAAGTACATACTCCTAAGAGAAAGACTTTATTCCTATTACAAAAACAAAAAACAGGGTATGTTTTTCCTACTGACACTCTTCTCGAATAATGAAATCTGTAGTTTTTAATATTTTACCAGATATTCAAAAAGAGAATGGAGGACTTATCAAGATGGCAGCGATATAGGCAGAC
>NW_006314281.1:0-238 GCF_000327345.1 Myotis davidii | reverse complement strand
TGAGCTACCTGGCCAGGGCTGTGGTAACTTAATTTTATTGAGGGCACAGAGACATCCATTGTTAAGTTCCAGCAGAGGGAGGTGGGAAATTCTGCAACATCAATCACATTTGTCTTGAATGATCCCTTGTTGCTACACTGAGGTCTCTGACTGACAGTTTACTGTCCCTGGACATGTTCTGTCATGGTGTCAGCTCTGGCTGTGTCTGAACACAGACCCCTTACCCATCCAAGAGGCC
>NW_006314280.1:0-238 GCF_000327345.1 Myotis davidii | reverse complement strand
TTTGCCCTGGAGGACTTCTGCAGCAGCCTCTTCGCCGGCTTCCTGCTCACCGCCTCCCCAAGGAAGGAGAACGTGCAGCAGCATGTGCTGCGGCTCCTCCTCCACCCGCACCACCGCGTGGCGCCCACCAGGTTGCAGGCCCTGCAGAAGGTGCTGGAACCCAGCGGCCAGAGCGGCGAAGCGGTGAAGGAGCTCTACTGGCAGCTAAGCGAGAAGCTGGAGCAGCTGGGCCACCGCA
>NW_006314279.1:0-238 GCF_000327345.1 Myotis davidii | reverse complement strand
AGCGGGTGGTAAAGAGACTGTATGGCACATATGACTACAATACTTATTATTGGGTCTTTAAGAAAAAGTTCTGATCATTGCTATCTTAGAGTTTGCTAGTGAATCAGACCCCGTGGAATGTTGGAACTGAAACAGACTTTGGAAATCATGCAGTGTTAATTTTTTAAAAATCTCACATCGATAGAGACAATATCAGTGTGCTTGATAAAAATCTCACATTCTTGCCTAAAATCACATC
>NW_006314278.1:0-238 GCF_000327345.1 Myotis davidii | reverse complement strand
CATCCTACAGATAGTCACCCTGCATAAGATTTTGGTGGACTTGACTAGAGTTTATGGATGTCACTTAAGCTGGACCAATTAGATTCTGTCCTCAAGAAGGTTGCTAGAAATAGCCAGTTAATCTTTTATTGTGGCTAGAATTGTGTCATATATACTTGGGAGCAGAGAGCAACTATGCTATATTACATTGGCCTGAGAAGCCCAAAAAGCTAGTCAGTGGAGCAAAGAAGAAAAATAA
>NW_006314277.1:0-238 GCF_000327345.1 Myotis davidii | reverse complement strand
AATTTATCTTAAAGATGTACAGGATCACCCCTCCAAATATACACACCCATATGCAAACTCAGTCACCCTCACACTCCACCAGTATAAAAATATAAATCAGTACAGCACTTTTCCTCCACGCTGCTTTTTCCTCACCTCTGTCTTATTCCCTTTCATTACCCCTGTGAGGGCTGTTCCCCCTGCCTCTAAAAATAATGTTCCTTAGTCATTTACCATTTGAATTCTGGCTTTATAATTC
>NW_006314276.1:0-238 GCF_000327345.1 Myotis davidii | reverse complement strand
CTGGCAAAAAGTGAGCTGTTCCTTGTGCCTGGGCAATGGTGACCCTTAGTTCCATTCCCATTTTAAAGTCTGGGTTCCCTGTCGTAACATCTCTTGTCACCTATAGCTAGAGTAACGTGTTGTCTTGGAGCCTGTTACACACTTAAGAATGAACTTTGTACGATTAATAATAATAATAATCATAATCATGCAGTGGCTCCTCTTCAGTTCTTCTCACTCTGCCATTTCAACCTTAGCT
>NW_006314275.1:0-238 GCF_000327345.1 Myotis davidii | reverse complement strand
ATATCCAGGATATATAAGGATCTCTAAAAATTTCCAAAGATTAATAAATAATCTGATTTAAAAAAATGGGATAAAGAGTTAAATAGACATCCCCCCCCCCCAAAAAAAAACATACAAATGACCACCAGATAGATTTTAAACATTGAAAAAATGATAAATACTTTTGAAACTGCTTCACTTTAATACGAAAATTTTCTTCATGCTTCTCAAGTCAGCATTTAAAAAATATGTTCTAATT
>NW_006314274.1:0-238 GCF_000327345.1 Myotis davidii | reverse complement strand
TCAGCCATTAACCTTCTCTAGAATTAAGGAAAACCGATATTTGGCTAGACAGTCGTCAATACAAGGGTTCAACAAACTTTCTTGGTAACGACCAGGTAGTACATATTTTCAGCTTTTGGGGCCATACAGTCTTTGTTGCAACCACTCTGCTCTGTCACAGTAGCTGCAAAAGGAGCCGTAGACGGTAGCAAGTGAACGGGTATAACTGCATTCCAATAAAACCTGATTTGCAAAAACA
>NW_006314273.1:0-238 GCF_000327345.1 Myotis davidii | reverse complement strand
TCAAAACCACTCAGTTGTATCCTTATTTGGAAGATGCATGAAGGGACCTGAGTGGTGTGGCTAGGTTTTGAACCCATGTGATGGTTTTGTGTGCTTAACAAATGGCCTTATTCAGAGTTAGCAACCATGTTGGTTTAAGTGGAAATGTCTATGTAACTTGTTATCACAGTGTTCTTTAAGCTGAGAGCACAACAGAAAGGGGTATATACTATTTTTAAAAAATATATTTTATTGATTT
>NW_006314272.1:0-238 GCF_000327345.1 Myotis davidii | reverse complement strand
ACCTGTGGGTGTGGTACCAGCCAGTTTCATTTTGCCCCTCCTATCAGCTTTGTGGTGACTTTTTAAAAAAAATATGTGTTGATTAATTTTAGAGAGAAAGAAAGGGAGAGGGAGAAACCTGTGATGATAAATAAGATTAGATGACTGAAAATACTTAAGAATATGGAATGAGCTGTCTTGTTAGTGCCTGAAATGCAGTAAATATTATAGTGTTTAGAATAGTGACCAAGTGGATATT
>NW_006314271.1:0-238 GCF_000327345.1 Myotis davidii | reverse complement strand
AGTTGAAAGGATTTGAGCTGTGTGGAAGCAACCGATTATGGAGTGAGATCCTCTTAATCTGCTCATCTTGAAGAACATGCTGGGCTCAGTCAGTCAAGGCCCATTCATGTAGCTGGACTGGGGCTGAACTGGGAGCAGGTAGAACACAGGATTCAAATGGTATGGCGTTAGATGACAAAGAATGGTCCAACTTAGCAGCTGGCATCTGAGAGTCTAACATGAGGTTTGGGAGTATCTT
>NW_006314270.1:0-238 GCF_000327345.1 Myotis davidii | reverse complement strand
CTAGAATGGACATAGAGCAAGGTAGATTAGGTATAAACAAAATCGAACCGGGGTGGCAATCGGAAGCAGTTTGTTACATCTAGTGGGTGTTTTTTACTTAAAAGAAAAATAAACAAAATTATGCACTTGTTTATTTCTTACTTTACTTCTTTAATTATCCTATTATTGAGTCCTCAATAAATGCCACTTCTTTTTTCCAGATAGCAAAATATTTACTTCTATAGCTTCTGCTGAGTTT
>NW_006314269.1:0-238 GCF_000327345.1 Myotis davidii | reverse complement strand
CCCCTATTTAACAGGCTTGAAAGGAGGTTGTCACTCGCACTGCCCCTCAATTCTGAAACAATAGATTTTGTGCCAAAAAACAACACAAAATCTGGTTCATTTATTTTAGTTGTGTTCAGTCATAGAGACACTTGGATTAATTTTGCTTCAAAATTAAGATAACTGAATTTAATATTTGATCTCTGGAAAAAGAAAAGGTCAGTCAGTCATCAATAACAATTTCTTTATAGAATACTAG
>NW_006314268.1:0-238 GCF_000327345.1 Myotis davidii | reverse complement strand
TCAGCTGGGAAGCATTGGAGCCCACAGGCCCGACCTGGGAGCCTTCCCCGCTGCTGTCTCCTCGCTCTGTCTCTGGTTGCCCTGCAGCCAATCTGCCTGTAGTCTATTTGGGACTAGACTTCTTGACCTCGGAATCTACACAGAGCTTCTCAAACCAATAACAGGGGGGTAGGGGTGGACTTCAGAGAAGAGGGAGTTGAGGAGCGCTGAGGAGGGCATTGTAGGCAGAGAGGAATAA
>NW_006314267.1:0-238 GCF_000327345.1 Myotis davidii | reverse complement strand
GGTGAAGATTAACACAAAAAATGAAACAAAGTTTAAATTTTTATTCATAGTTTTGTTTAGACTACACAATAAAAAAAGAATCTATCAACCTACACATGAGTTATGACAAAGGTTTCATTACAGCACAATGTGAAAGGGTGGTCTTTACTTTTTAGGTAATTATGGGCCAATCTATATAATAAAAGCCTAAGTAACTGTTACGGTGGAATGACAGAACAACCAGTCACTATGATGCACA
>NW_006314266.1:0-238 GCF_000327345.1 Myotis davidii | reverse complement strand
TACCACCATCAGTGATTGCCAATACTGACTCAGTGTCAGAATCCCTTGTGATGCTTTATAGAAACAAAAGTTTGGGAAACCACCTGAGATCTTTATTTGAGAAGTCTGGAGAAAGGTCTGATTAGTTTGCAAAAGTCCTTGGGCAATTCTGATGTATATCTTGTGTTGGAAACCTATGGAGTGAGGTGTTCCAAAACTGAGAGGAGAGAACAGTATGAAGAGGCAGGTCTGAGGCAGA
>NW_006314265.1:0-238 GCF_000327345.1 Myotis davidii | reverse complement strand
TCTGGGGATGTGGGGGTGGGTGGCTTTTTCTACCAAGATAAATTTTTCCCGAGTTTATACAACTTTATTGTTTCCCTGATATGATTTTTTTCAGTAAGTTTAATTTTTTTATTGTAATCTGTAACAAGTTATCACATGCACTCCTATTCTGTGGTCTCTAATTCTAAAGTAATTGTTTATAAGGAAAGGCTGGCCTTGCTCAGCCGCACAGGTGAACACGGGATTGGCTTCCCTCGGG
>NW_006314264.1:0-238 GCF_000327345.1 Myotis davidii | reverse complement strand
TGAGCAGGAGGCGGAGGAGAAGGCCCAGGCCCCTGAGGGTCAGAGATGAGGGTTCGGTCTGAGCACCGTTTGCACCCGGAGCCCTGCGCCCGGCCCTGTCTCTCTGAGTCCCCACTTCCCCTCTGTGCAATGGGGGCAGGAATGACCCAGCCCGCCCCCTGCAGGCAGGTGGGTGTCAGTGCACGTGGTGGGGAGCCCCTCCAGGTGCTCAGGGGTGACAGTGCCCCTCCCGCACCCC
>NW_006314263.1:0-238 GCF_000327345.1 Myotis davidii | reverse complement strand
AAAGGATCGTTAAAATAATGACTTCGGAGCCACTGAGGTCCCAGTAGTATTAACAGCACGAAGCCATCGAAATGACTCAGCATTTTGTATGGAATACCCAGTAGAATTACTCCCGAAACAGGGAAGCAAGAGGTTCTAAGTCGCTTCCACCTTCAGCAGGGAACAAGAGATACAATAACGTTCTTGTAGTGCCACTTGTCTACATGCTACTTACCCTCTTCATTTCTACAAAAGAGAA
>NW_006314262.1:0-238 GCF_000327345.1 Myotis davidii | reverse complement strand
AGGTTGGCTATAGTTGGGTCTTGCTTTTTATCTAATCTAACAATCTATGTTCGATTTAGTGTGGTTTATATTTAATATGATTATTGATATGGTTGAATTAATACCTATCATCTGAACAGCTGTTTTCCATTTGTTCCATTTGGGCTTTATTTTCCCCCCTTTTTGATGAATTGAAAATATTTAATGACTTAATGTTATTTCCACTATTGAATTATCATGTATACCTCTTTTGAAAAAA
>NW_006314261.1:0-238 GCF_000327345.1 Myotis davidii | reverse complement strand
TCAATATCTTTTATTTTGCTGTCCAATGCATTTCTTGTAGAGCTGCTTCAAATTTTTTCTTTAAAAATATATACCTGTGAAATGCTAGATTTTGCCACAAGGTGGCTCTTCTAAATTAACTATCACATAAGCAGCTTTGAAGAAAACAGTTTCCATCGAGAATATATATTATCTCTTGCTTGTTCTTTTAAAGTAAATGCTATTGAAATAAAGCCAGTTTGGGAAAAAGAGAAAAAAA
>NW_006314260.1:0-238 GCF_000327345.1 Myotis davidii | reverse complement strand
CTCAGCAAGGACACGCCGACACGAGGCTCTTGTCTCTGGTCGAGCCCCTTGCCCCTTGAAGCACCTCGGTGACCACGGAAGGCGAGAGCGTGCAGGTTCCTCGGGCATCAGCTGGGTCCCAGCCCCCATCTTGCTGGGGAGTAGAGAGAAGAAGGCACGCAGCCCCAGGTCGTCAGCCCTCGTGCTCAGGGGGGCCTGTGAACGCCATGGGAATGGCAGGTTCTCAGAGAGCCCAGGG
>NW_006314259.1:0-238 GCF_000327345.1 Myotis davidii | reverse complement strand
GGACTGGAGCTCCTGGTTATAGTGAGGAAATAATGAACGTCATTGAGGTGTTGGGCTACAATACTGGCCTTTCTTGTTCACAGGTTATGCATCTGGTTTAATGTGAATGCATTTCCTTACAAGAAAAAACAATTAATTACTGACAACCATAACTCTCCCAAGAGCAATTATCTAACCATACCAGTCACCAATTCTTTAGGGAGAATATAAGAGATCTTGAAAATAACCTACCCAGGAC
>NW_006314258.1:0-238 GCF_000327345.1 Myotis davidii | reverse complement strand
TGGACAAAGGGATAATTCACATTCATGGGGAGGAGAATAGAGCAGCACAGCATGAGATTTAATCATGCTATTCAGCAATTTAAAACGTATGAATTGCTTATTTAAGGAATTTTTCATTCAGAACTTTTGAACCACAGTTGACCTTGGGTAACTGAAACCATGGAAAGTAAAACCGCAAATGGGGGACCACTGTACATATATTTCATTGGGCCTTGATTAGAGGAATGCATAAAAATAA
>NW_006314257.1:0-238 GCF_000327345.1 Myotis davidii | reverse complement strand
GTGTCATAGGTTCGCCATCACTGGTATAGTGTTTTGGTAGCAGCCAAAAACATAGTCTAATTTTATATCCAAGGGGTTTAGAAAAGGCCTTATCATGTGGTAGGGACACAAGGCTAGGGTATCTGTCTTGAATCTGCATTAGTGTGGCATCAGTTTTGTTTATCAGTTAAAGTGAAAAGCCACCATTTCTCTTTGGCTAGGAGAGTTTGTTTTCCATTTAATGTTGAGCTGTGAGGAC
>NW_006314256.1:0-238 GCF_000327345.1 Myotis davidii | reverse complement strand
TCCATGTTGATGGAGGGTCGCAGGACATCCTGCCCACCAATTGTAATGGTGGTGGTCCGGGTTTGAAGCATGGCCTGCGACGCATGCCTTCTGCCCTTGATCGCCATGGTGGGAGTCCGCGGTTGCTGCATGCCCTGAGCCCCGGCCCTCCCCCACTCCCATCGACATTGTGATCACTAGAGGAAGTCCAGCCAGCAACCCCGGCACCCTGGAGTCAGGGGTTGCTGCCTGGCCTGCA
>NW_006314255.1:0-238 GCF_000327345.1 Myotis davidii | reverse complement strand
AAAGCCTTCTGAGGCTATTTTGGTCAAGATTCAACACATGTTATATGAGTAATTTTTTTTTGTATTTTAAACTCACAAACTCAGAAACTATAGCAACAATATGTGTCTGTCTTTAGTAATAAGAGGGTATTATCACAGGGTATTAAAAGTTTCATATGATGAGAGGAAATCAGGATTCAAACAATTTTAAATCCAAAGTTATATTTATTTGGGTATCACTTTCAAATGTAGAAGAAAA
>NW_006314254.1:0-238 GCF_000327345.1 Myotis davidii | reverse complement strand
AAATCAATAAAATATATATTTTAAAAAAACCTGTAGATTCAAGGACACACCCCAGGCCTACTGAATCTGAGGGGTATCGTCAAATGTCTGCATTTTACACAAGCTCTCCAGGTGAACATGACCTCCCCAAAGTTTGAGCCCTATTCCCACCCCCAAAAGCCTGAGTCCTGAAGGAGATACTCGTCATTTTTTTAAAAATGTATTGTTTGTTTATTTCAGAGAGGAAGAGAGAGGGAGA
>NW_006314253.1:0-238 GCF_000327345.1 Myotis davidii | reverse complement strand
TTACCATGTTTGTCTATTATTAGATATAATTGTTGTGCAACCATCACCTTCATCTAGTTCAGAACATTGTCATCACTCAAAAGAAAACCCTGTATCCATTAAACAGTCACTCCCTCTTTCCCCTTCCCACAGTCCCTGGCAATTATTATCTTTCTGTCTCTGTGGATTTGCCTTTTCTGGATATTTCACATACATAAAATATGTAGTTTTTTGTGTCTGGCTTCTTTCTCTTAGCATA
>NW_006314252.1:0-238 GCF_000327345.1 Myotis davidii | reverse complement strand
AGGTTTCTCTGGTCCTGCACAGGGGTCTTTCAGGTCTGAATCCACTCGGGTTCCCATTTATGGGGTGTGTTTCGTAAGTGCTGGGAGTTTTGGTCTCCAGGTGCCTGACGGTGCCATTGTGAAGATTGTTTTCGGTGGTGCCGTGTGAGGTTCTGCGGCGTCCCAATGTCCGCTTGCATTGTCTGTGGAATTTCCCCAGGACGTGCTCTCTTCATTTATGGGCTATGCCGCCCCCCCC
>NW_006314251.1:0-238 GCF_000327345.1 Myotis davidii | reverse complement strand
ATAAGTATGTTCATATTTATGTGGAATTTGCTTTGGAATCACCCCTATGCTCAGTCTGAGCAGCCAATCAGGTGGCAATCAATCCCGGAGCCAGCAGAGGCTGTGGGAAGGTGGCAATAGCTGCAAGTGTCCGTTAGAAGGTGAATGCTCTTGCTTGTGTCTGGGAGCTTCAATGGGAGATGTTAAGTCAGCTTTAATATATGCCCTAATGCAGTGGTTCTCAACCTTCTGGGCCTTT
>NW_006314250.1:0-238 GCF_000327345.1 Myotis davidii | reverse complement strand
AGGACTATCTCTAGGGACCCAAGAGCTGACACTCCCTACACTGGCTGCAAGGATGACACTCTTTACCTCCACAAGTTAGTTACTTTAGGGGACAAAAGGCATCATGGGAACTTAAATGAGGAAAGTGTAAGTACTGTGAAATATAGCAATGTAAAAACCAGACAATTTCCCAATAGATTCATCTCAGACTCCAGGATGAGAGCTCTATAGAACACGGAGACAGGCTTGCATTGCTTTC
>NW_006314249.1:0-238 GCF_000327345.1 Myotis davidii | reverse complement strand
GACTTCCCTCCTGACCACCTGAATTTGCTGCAGTCCTGTGAAGTGCTTTGACCAATGAAATGTGCTGAGCGTGAAGCCTGTCACTGCTAACAGAAAAGTCTGGAAGCACTGAGACTTGCCACCATCTCTGTACATCTCTGATATATCCAGGAGGTATGTATATGGTGGCTTCTCTTTATACAAGTCCAAGGAGAATCAGGGAGATCGTGTGGCATGAACAAGAAAGATACCTTCTTTA
>NW_006314248.1:0-238 GCF_000327345.1 Myotis davidii | reverse complement strand
CAATCATTTTCAGCGTTAAGTACTCTCCTTTATGCCCAACCACTTGACAAGTTCAAATCCTAAAGTCCTCTAGGTTTTTCAGATTGGTGGTAGTGAATTAATACATGCCACAATTATTTAAGCTACTGGCACATAAGTGATTAGGGAATACATCAGTGAAACCTAGAAAACTATCAGAGTTAGAGATAAGACCAGACAGTGATATAATCTCTCTGATTTTGAACTGGAAAAAGAAAAA
>NW_006314247.1:0-238 GCF_000327345.1 Myotis davidii | reverse complement strand
CTTTGTAAAGTATATTATTGTCTAACCACTGTGTCTAACCATCTGAAATTAATGCAAAATAAAATTAAAAGTAAAATGCAATTGAAAAAGAAAATTTAAAAATAATAAAAAGGAACACAAAGATTTTACTTATCTCTACAAATACCAACCTTTTTCCTTTAAAGAAAACAATAGCAAAACAGGCTGATGTATATGCTTTATTTTATTTTTTTTCCTTAAAATATATTTTTATTGATTT
>NW_006314246.1:0-238 GCF_000327345.1 Myotis davidii | reverse complement strand
TCCTGATTATTTATGTTGGAAGTATCTATGTACCATTTTACTTTTCGTTTGCTTTCTGCCATAAAGTAGCTTATTGTAGACCAATGAGTCAAGAAAGGTTGTATTAAAAAAAAATTCATCTGCTTCAAGATATCAGAGAGCAACTGAGAAAATCAGAACTCAAGGGATCAAGGTCCCAGAAAGAAGGGGAGTTCATTAATGTGATCTCAACATTCTACCCTGGGCATTTCTCCTCAGG
>NW_006314245.1:0-238 GCF_000327345.1 Myotis davidii | reverse complement strand
GTTTAATTCAGCTTCTGTGATCTGCCTTACAGTTTAGCATGGGGATATTGTGAAATGTGATTGTATATATATCCTGAGAAAAAGGTGAGAAATGGCAGCTTGTTAAAGAGGTCAAAGGAAGGAGAAGAAATGGAAAGGGTGAGAGTGAGAATGAAATAAAGTTGTGCAGAGAGAAAGAGATTGAGTTATTCTAATGTGAGGTGGCTACTGCTTGCTTCACTGACTTCACCCACAAATA
>NW_006314244.1:0-238 GCF_000327345.1 Myotis davidii | reverse complement strand
TGTGGGTTAGTTATTCATTTGTTTAATCTCTTTTAAGTCATCTGTAAAGTCTTGACGTTTCTGTAGTGGGGTCAGAGTATTTTTATTCCTCCTTTTGATTGCATTCTTTCAAACAAGGTATTGGAGGTTTCTTTCACCCACTTTGTCGTTTGTTATTGAGTACCTCCATGTGTGTATATGTGCGCAATTGCGTGTGTTTATTAATAGTGTGGGCTCAAACCTGTCACTCAGTCATATT
>NW_006314243.1:0-238 GCF_000327345.1 Myotis davidii | reverse complement strand
AATGTTTTCAACCTTGGTTGCATTTTGGAATAAGCAGGCGAGTATTAGTCAAACATGGGCGAATCCGAGACTCTCAGCCCTTGAGATTAGATTTTATTGGTCTGGCACGGGATTGGGATCCAGGGATTTTTAAAAACTCCTTTGATATCCTTGTGTACAACCCAGGTGGACAGCCACTGATGAGTCCAATGGCTCCATTTAACAATCAGATAAACACATGTCTAAAGGGTTGTAAAGC
>NW_006314242.1:0-238 GCF_000327345.1 Myotis davidii | reverse complement strand
AAGGCTGTAAATTTTTGTTGAAAAGACAAATGAATCTGGCACAGAATTTTTGACTTTGTCATTTCTGTGTGGTCACAGCAAGAGCTACCAAAGAACTTTTACACAGTAGGAGCTCAATTATTGCATATCAAAGCAGAAAAGTCTCACCTAGCCCCAAAACTCTTGATAACTTTATTGGCTTTATAACTCTGCTATGTGCTAAGTAAGACTTTACCCACTGAGTTTATTATGCTTTATG
>NW_006314241.1:0-238 GCF_000327345.1 Myotis davidii | reverse complement strand
GAGTTTGTTTAGTTCTACCACTTAAAATATAGGATCAGTGAAGTCTCAAACTCTGAAGGAGTTTTTTGCATATACAAATGCAAAGGCCAAAGATAGCTTAGGTAGTCGTGAGTAATACACACATGGTTATGTTAACTCGAAGCGCTTGCTCTCCAAGTTAACAAAAGCTACCACAAGTTGGATAACATGGGCTTTGTACACAACTAGACAAAAAGTGAAGGCATGTGTGTTGAGCATT
>NW_006314240.1:0-238 GCF_000327345.1 Myotis davidii | reverse complement strand
TTGATTCCAGAGTCTGGAAATCTGACCTAGACTATTCAGAACTGTTCCAGTTCTCTTGCATGTATTAGCAGTTTCTTTTTAAAAAAATAAATTACAATAAGTTAAATTAAATTTTATTTTATTTTTTCCATCCACATTTGTTTCCTCTAAGATTTCTTCCTCCTGCCCTACTGAGCCCACAATCACCACACTATTGACCAGGCCAAGTTCTTTCTCTTTTTTGCTCAATTCCTCCCCT
>NW_006314239.1:0-238 GCF_000327345.1 Myotis davidii | reverse complement strand
CAACAAAATAAATTATTAAGATAATAATTTTCTCCCTGTTCTCCCTGTTCATTGGATTCAAACACATAAGGGAGAAAAACAACAACGCCCCCCCTCGCGAGCAGTGTCGGGAGTCTGTTTCGCCTGCCCGAGCCGGTGTGTGTTCAGAACCATAACCCTTTTGGAGCCGCGATGGACAGGAGGAGCCGGTGTGTGTTCAGAACCTTAACCCTTTCGGAGCCGCGATGGAAGGAACAGC
>NW_006314238.1:0-238 GCF_000327345.1 Myotis davidii | reverse complement strand
TCCCCCTGGTGGTCAGTGCACTTCCACAGTGGGTGTGTCAGTCAGCTAACCAATGGGCACCAGATACCAGGCTCACTGCTGGCAAGCACAGCTGTGGGAGCATGAGTCTCTCCCACCTCCATGGCAGCACTACCAAGAGGCAGTGGTGGCAGGCCCAGTGGGGCTGGGATAAGTGGGAGCAGCATGGTGCCCTGCCTAGGCTTGAGCTCCTCCCTGGCCACCTGCCACTTCATGCACT
>NW_006314237.1:0-238 GCF_000327345.1 Myotis davidii | reverse complement strand
GGGACAGAAACTTGGGATAGGAAAGAGAAGTAGATTTTTAACTGGAGAATGGAAATAAATAATTTGACAGGACAGCCCGAATTCGCCTTTGGTGTTTGATATTAGCTCACGCCCCCCCTGACGAACCTTGGGGTCTATATGAAGCTCGCCACCAAACTGTCGTTGCTTCTCCGTGAGTTCTCTGTAAATTGATGATAAGCAAGCGTGTTTGATATGCCATAGGACGGTTCACTCTCTG
>NW_006314236.1:0-238 GCF_000327345.1 Myotis davidii | reverse complement strand
TGGATAAGGCTCATTAGAGGAATGAGTCTTGCACTACATTCACCGAGTGCATGACAACCTGTAAAATACCACTACACATATTTTCCAGATGAAGTGTCACTACAACAGAGCTCCAGAAAAAGGGAAGAAAGGGTAACTGAGGGAGAAGCAAGCTGGACTGGTCAAATGAACACATATGCAAAAAGAAGTGTTAAAAATCACCACCCTCGCCCTAACTGGTGTGGCTCAGTGGATAGAG
>NW_006314235.1:0-238 GCF_000327345.1 Myotis davidii | reverse complement strand
TTTAAAGTACTTTTAAGAAAAAAAGCAGGGCCTGGAAGTTGTGGCTCTCCTCCTCCCTGCTGCCGTCCGGTGCGGTTTGGCTGGGTGGAGCCATGTTCTGATCCTGAGACGGGAGTGGCGGGTGAGTAGGTCACGGAGGCCTTTTTTCCAGTTTAACTTTTCCTTCTTTGCTGCCTCGTCATCCCCATCGGCCTTCTGCTTCTCGGTGTCCACATGTCACCCTCATCTTCAGCCGCCC
>NW_006314234.1:0-238 GCF_000327345.1 Myotis davidii | reverse complement strand
CTCTAGTAGTTGAAATGAAAGTTAGAGACTACATGAAACTTGATATTATATTCTAGGTGTTAATTATAGGAGAAAATCACAAGTCTACAGATCTAAGAAATTATATTTTCATTTCCAAATAATATATAGGTACATAGGTACACAACTGCAAATATTTCCAAAGTATTTGATATATAACTTTTACCTGCACAGTACCCTTATGGATTGGCTGGGCAAGAGAAATAGTGAGAGAGATTTT
>NW_006314233.1:0-238 GCF_000327345.1 Myotis davidii | reverse complement strand
TGTTTTCTGAATTCTCTCTCAAGGACCACAAATCTTTCTAAGAAGCAGATCTATATACAGCAAGCATCACAAGAATAAAGGAAAAACATGATCAGCAGAGCTCTACTGATGTCCCAGTCTGCATCTGGTTGAAGGCCTGTTAACCTGGAGATCAAGGTTTTTGCCTTTATTTTCAGAAGTGAAATATTGTTCCAAGAATTGCTTCCTGTTTACTTTGTACAAGGCATCATTCAAGGTG
>NW_006314232.1:0-238 GCF_000327345.1 Myotis davidii | reverse complement strand
GTTTCCAGTTAGTAGAAGGGCTCTACTCCCTCCCTTTCAAACCCAAGCTGCTTTTGAACTCTTTGTAACTTTTGCTCTAAGAATGTTTTACTGGCTTGTGAAGATGCTGATAAAGACACCTCCCTAGGACATCTGCTTGGACTAAAGAAAGCAAACTAACCTTTCCAAAGACCACCCCCCTGATGTGTGCTCAACTCCAGCCCCAAAGTACCCTCCCTTCTAGCAACAGCAGCCATTA
>NW_006314231.1:0-238 GCF_000327345.1 Myotis davidii | reverse complement strand
TGTGAAAGCCAGTGCCCCAGACAGAGGGACAGACAGGGGGGGACGGGGTGAGGGACGATGTATAGGAGGGGAGGGTGGAAACAGAGGAACAGACATTGGGGGAGACCGGACGGGTGGGGAGGGTGGAGACACAGGACCCTGGGCCTCCGTGTGGCAGTCACGCCAGAGACTAAGCGGCCAGATCACAGCTGGAAGGGAGGGGGGAGTGCATTGGGGTTCCCGCTTCCGGGGGAGGGGA
>NW_006314230.1:0-238 GCF_000327345.1 Myotis davidii | reverse complement strand
CTCACCTATTCCTCCATTGGGTTTTTAATACAACATTTCCCAACATAAGCTTCTTTCAAATTAATGTCCCCAGGTTATTTCCAATGGATATGAGTACAACAGGCTACCATTAACATCTAATGGATTTCGCTTAGAGCTAGAAGTAGTATAAATGTATTAAGGGAAGGGAATCACGTCTTAATCCTGGTAGAATCCTTAGATCCCAACTCAATACCTGTCTCAGAGTAAGTGATCAATA
>NW_006314229.1:0-238 GCF_000327345.1 Myotis davidii | reverse complement strand
ATATAAGTAGTATAAATTTGAAGAAATCCAAAAAGATTATTGTAATTTTTAACCGTCATTTTGATAAGCTTTCATTGTATTTTATGCAGGATCTAAGTTCTATAGTGAATAACTTTTTAAAAAATACTCTTTAGCTTTTGTCTAACCTGAGTGTATACATTTGAATTATTTAATAGGAGCTTAAATTAACCTTTTGAATACAGTGAGTGGGGTTGATATCCTTTTAAGGTTTTAATTT
>NW_006314228.1:0-238 GCF_000327345.1 Myotis davidii | reverse complement strand
AGCTTTTGCCTACTGAAGCCTCTATTTTTCCATTTGTTGTGGAACTTAACACTCGAAAGTTATTATTATACTCCAGTACGTCTGTGTCCGAGAGTAGTCCTTTGGACAAAAACTTTTCTGCCAAAGTTCTGTCATTTGATTTTGTAGTAGTTGGATGAGATGAACCTTCATAAACAAACAGTAATGAACTTGCATAAAAGTTAAGCTGCTTCTGGCTTTCAAACCACTGCAGAATTCT
>NW_006314227.1:0-238 GCF_000327345.1 Myotis davidii | reverse complement strand
TTCATGAGATATTCTGCAAGTCTTCAAAGGAATGAAGTGGATTTGTGTGAACTAACATAGAATGATCTTCAAGATTTGATGCTATGAGTGAGATAAACATGAATGTGAAAGCAAGTTCCAAGCATATCTATTTTTCAATCCCAGGCACATGCTTGTGTGTGTGTGAATATACATTAGGGAGATAGGGAGTGCACACACAGGAACGGAAGAGTCCGCCACACCGAGGGGATGGACTAGA
>NW_006314226.1:0-238 GCF_000327345.1 Myotis davidii | reverse complement strand
CCTACCTACCTACCTACCTACCTACCAACCTACTTACCTATGTACCAACCCTCCCTCCCTCCCTCATGCTACGCCTCTGCAACACCCTTCTAACCTGCAGTAGTGATTGAGAGCATTTGCCGGAAGGAAGCAATGACAAGCAATGCAAAGCAGGCAACACTTGGGAGCAGGACCCCTTGTCCAGGATCCAGGAATTGTGGAGCACACAGGCGAGGACAGCAAAGCGTAGCAAGGCAAC
>NW_006314225.1:0-238 GCF_000327345.1 Myotis davidii | reverse complement strand
TCACCATGTTGTACACCTGAAACTAATAAAACAATTGTATGGCAACTGTAATAAAAAATTTCCTTAAATTATTTTTTTTAAAAAGAACAGAAGATTCCTTCTGTCCATGGAGAGACAGATTAATGACTACACTCCAAAAAAATATCAGCCCCAGAAAAACCGGCTCTGTCCAAGCCCAGCCATTCTAGCATTTTGCATTAATTGCACCTGGTGGGAGATTTTCAGTGCTGATTCAAGA
>NW_006314224.1:0-238 GCF_000327345.1 Myotis davidii | reverse complement strand
CAACCACTGAGCCACACCAGCTGGGCAATAATACCAATATTTTAGTTAAGAATGGGCAAAAACAGAAACTCACACATAGACTAGCATCAGAGGCATGTGTATTAGACGAGGGAGGAGAGACTAGCCTGATTCTGTTTGAGGTTGCTCAAATAAACACATTTGAAATCTCAAAAAAGGGGATCCCTGTAGGCCCTAAGACAGTGGTTCTCAACTTTCTGGCCTTTAAATACAGTTCCTC
>NW_006314223.1:0-238 GCF_000327345.1 Myotis davidii | reverse complement strand
ACCTACAGCATTTTCTTGACCAATAACTATGATCGCCCTTTCTGTTCAAAGAAAGAATGCACTGATTTTGCTGGGAGCCGTATGCCCATGAACAAGAACCACCCATTATCATGGAAGTTTTAATCTTGTTACCAGACCCAGCCAGCATAGCTTCATGTATTTCCTGATCTAATATCAAGTATATTGTATTGGTCTAATTGAGTTCAAAAATATTTCTTTTTGGGAAGAGAGTAGATCT
>NW_006314222.1:0-238 GCF_000327345.1 Myotis davidii | reverse complement strand
AAAATCATGGAAATATGCAACTGTTACATGCGTTTTATCTGAAGTTATACAGGCTATTTTAAAACTGTCATTATAATCCAATATAGTTGAATCAATATCGGTTTTGGGAATTTAAGTTAGGAGGATAAAACATTTCATGGGACAACATCTGTACGGTCTGGAACCCCTTTCCTTTCTTTCTTTCTTTTTTGAAAGAGAGGAATGGAGAGAGGGAGAGAGGGGGGAGAGAGAGAGAAAC
>NW_006314221.1:0-238 GCF_000327345.1 Myotis davidii | reverse complement strand
TTAGTTTGCCCATGTTTAGCAGCTCAGGTGAAGAATGAACTGGGGAGAAACATGAGGGTCATTTATGATGCTTCATATCAAAGGATGAGGACGTTGTAAAAAGCGACGCAAACAGACATTACTCTTTTGTGAAGTTCTAAAGGCTGAAGCAGCAAGCTCTCTTACGGAGAGACAATTAGCTTACACAAGACAAGCAGTCTTCTTGCAGAGACCAGAGGAAAGGTAAGAAACCAAGAAA
>NW_006314220.1:0-238 GCF_000327345.1 Myotis davidii | reverse complement strand
GTGAGTTTGGGGCTGGGCCTCTGTGGGCAGCAGGTAACTTAGCTGCAGGGAGCTGCCCTCTGAGAGCACCTGAGTCCCCAACGACCTGGCTTCATCCCTTTCTATTAGGAATTGAGGTCTGCCTGCTTTATGGGTCTAATCCACTGGTTTCTCCTCATTTTGAAGTAAAAGTTTATTAAACTTTTTAGGTAAGGTCTGGATAGTTTCAATGCTTAGAAATGACCAGGGAGGAATGTTG
>NW_006314219.1:0-238 GCF_000327345.1 Myotis davidii | reverse complement strand
CCTGTCCCTCCGCTTCAGTAGATGGGTATGGGTGTCAAAAGAATTTGTACCAAGCCCCCCAGCGATCAATAGTCGACCCTGAAGTGACCTTGGCGTTTAATTGTAGCCATCCGCCCGGTCCGCTGGGTCCACCAGGGGGGCTGCTTGCTTGGAAAAAAATCGGCTCTGCTGCAACAGGAAGTTTGGTGGTCAAATACGTCATCCAGTAAAGTCTGTCCGCTCATTAGCAGTTCTGTTC
>NW_006314218.1:0-238 GCF_000327345.1 Myotis davidii | reverse complement strand
CTTTTTATTCACCATGTACATCTGTGCATTTAGATAAGTTAAGTCAAATTTATTTGCTGTATTAGGAGCTTCTTGGGCTACAAAGGCAGGTTACAAGAAAAGGGGATTCACTGGGTCAAATGGGAGTTCTATTTTTAATCTTTTGAGGAAACTCCATAACTGGTTCCTTTTTTCCACATCTTCATCAGCATCTGTTGTTTGTTGACTTGTTGACGTTAGCCATTCTGACAGGTGTGAG
>NW_006314217.1:0-238 GCF_000327345.1 Myotis davidii | reverse complement strand
TAAGGAGGCAAAATGCCCCCCACTAACACCTAGTGGCGTCGACACAATGAAGTCCCAAACAATTGTCTATTCCACTTCCTAAAATATATTTTCTGTGTGCCAAGTTCCATGCTAAATGCTGAAATACATTATCTTATTTAATTTTCACTAAAACACTGTGAGGGGTTGTTTTTTTATTTATTTCATTTTCCCCATAACCATTTATCCCTCTTCCACCTTTACCATCCTCCTCCACCCT
>NW_006314216.1:0-238 GCF_000327345.1 Myotis davidii | reverse complement strand
ATAACCATGAGCTTTAGTGATACCTAAGATGGTTATTGTAAATTTTATCCTCTTTTTTATGGTTTAAGGCAGATGTTGAAAGTACTGTCACCCTGAGTTAGAATGAAGAGGTCTGATCTTTTCACATTAATCTGATTTGATTCCTATATTTGGATCATCAGATGTGACAGAGACATATAATCAGAAGTTTAGGGAGGACCTTACAGACCATTTCTTGAGAAATTGGCACCCAGATTTT
>NW_006314215.1:0-238 GCF_000327345.1 Myotis davidii | reverse complement strand
AATGTAATATCAAATCAAGCCCCACGAAGCCAATGCAGATTTCGTTTTCTCCAGTCTCAGACGGAGTTGAGCTGAGAGTCAGACACCCAGAGTCACAAGAAGGTGGCGGGTCCCACCAGGACACTTCCTTGGGCCCAGTCTCCCTTCCAGAACCTTCTAACACTGACTTATATTTCCTTTCTTCTTTCTTTCTTTGAAGTGCCCTTTTGAAAACAGCTTTATGGAGCACAATTCACCT
>NW_006314214.1:0-238 GCF_000327345.1 Myotis davidii | reverse complement strand
GGATTTGAAACACGAAACCACCATTCTCTGCACCTTACCACGGTTTTCATTGTTCAGAGCAGAGAGAACATCTTACCCAGTGACCTCCCTGCAAGACACCTCAGAGACCTCCCCCTGTCTCCTCCTGTCCCACGGGCGCTGGGAGACGGCCTGAGCCAGAGCCACGCCGTGAGAGATTGTTAGGTGCGGAGTCATTTGAGTTTGTTATCAACCGTCACTATCGTATAGATACTGTACC
>NW_006314213.1:0-238 GCF_000327345.1 Myotis davidii | reverse complement strand
AAGAAAATACAAGTACAGGTTTCTAATTTATATTATGTTTGGGTAGATTTGATTTAGACAAACCTTAAGGTGACAGGCTAATAAATGCCTAGCACCTCTTAGCAATAAAAGTGACATCAAAAAGATATAGCAATGCTCTTACCAAAATTAATAAAAGCTTAGCTACTCTTTAGAACTAAGGGGGTAGTTTTGTCAATAGGCCAAAATTTCATAGGAAGGTGGGAACACAGGCCTTCCC
>NW_006314212.1:0-238 GCF_000327345.1 Myotis davidii | reverse complement strand
AGACCACTGCAATAAAGCAAGTATTGCAATAAGTGAGTCATGATGTTTTCGCTGGTGGAGGGTCTTGCCTTCTATTTGTTAAAAAAAGGGGGGTGGGAAGGGCGACATCTGTGAGGTCTGCCTGTACTCTAAGCTTCTGAATGTTAGCTCACAGATATGGTCTGTTTCTTAGTAGTGGAGCTGAAATTCAGCATTTCCAGTGCTGAAATCCCAGGCCTCATGAATTATTTCTACGTCC
>NW_006314211.1:0-238 GCF_000327345.1 Myotis davidii | reverse complement strand
CATAGTGAGAGAAACCAAGAAAGTTAAAAGTCAACCTACTGAACGGGAGAAGTTATTTGCAAATCATATATCCAAGAAGAGGTTAATATCCAAATTATATATAGAACTCACACAACTCAACAATATAAAAACAAGCAACCTGATTAAAAAATAGGCAAAGGATCTGAGTAGATTATTTTTTTTTCCAAATAAGACGTATAGATATCCAACAGGCACATGAAAAGATGTTCAACATCAC
>NW_006314210.1:0-238 GCF_000327345.1 Myotis davidii | reverse complement strand
TTATTTCTGATCTAAGAACTAAGTTTGCTTTAGGCATCATCTATGGCCTGGCTTTCTTTGTACATTCTTTAGTACATGCTTGTTATATTCCTTTCTTAATGGCTCAGACCTTAGCCATTACAGTGAAAAAATATATATCCCTTATGAAGGTCATTACTATCAGAAGGGCAGAAGAACAGTCAATTGTTACAGAGTAATCCAACTAATTGTAATTTTTGGAAAAAGTTCATCTTTTTTT
>NW_006314209.1:0-238 GCF_000327345.1 Myotis davidii | reverse complement strand
CGAAAAGTTTCTCTATGGGTGCGAGAGTAGTGGAATGAGGTTATTTGAGGGCAGCGGCCTTTTTCGAGTGCGGCACGCTACATATTTCTTTAGTTCACTAGCACAAATATCGCGTTGCTTTTAAAAATAGTCGCTCTTCTGAATCAATATTCGGTTACCCCCTTTCATTTTTTTCCGTCGCAGACCGTACACCCTTCTATAAGTGTCGATTCAATTATTTGACGAAGCAGGAGTCAAA
>NW_006314208.1:0-238 GCF_000327345.1 Myotis davidii | reverse complement strand
TATTATTCCCATTTTACAGATGAGGAAACTGAGCACACCGAGGCTAAGTGTCAGAGCCTGGAACTGCACGTGGGCAGTCTGATACAGAGCCTACACTTAACAGGCACACTCACGTTCTGTCCTCCCTCTTGCGGATGGATGGATGCCTGCGTGCATGCATAAAAACATTTGATTGAGTACCTCACGGTGGCCAAATTTATACCAGTCAACTTCACATATGTCACCTTATCTTGGAAGT
>NW_006314207.1:0-238 GCF_000327345.1 Myotis davidii | reverse complement strand
GATAAAGAGTTAATATCCACAATATATAAGGAACTCATGCAACTCAGTAGCAAACCTCCCCCTCAAAAAACACACACACACATCTATTAAAATATGGGCAGAGGACCTGAATGGACATTTCTTTCTAGGGAAGATAAACAAATGGTAATAGTAGACATATATCTGAAGGAAATAAAATCACTATCTTAAAGATATATATGCATCCCCATGCTCAATGCAGCATTATTCACAGTAGCCA
>NW_006314206.1:0-238 GCF_000327345.1 Myotis davidii | reverse complement strand
AAGCTATTTAGATACTAAACAACATGCTATTAAAAATCATGGAGTTAACAAAGAAAGCATAGAAGAAATAAAATATATCTTGAGACAAATGAAAATGGAAACATATCATTCCAAAATGTATGAGAAATATCAAAAGCAATTCTAAAAATAAGTTTATAGTGATACATATCTACATCAAAAAATCAGGTCAGTCTTAAAAAATAACATAACCTTATATCTAGAACAACTAAAAAAAGCA
>NW_006314205.1:0-238 GCF_000327345.1 Myotis davidii | reverse complement strand
CAAATCTCAGTATGTTCCTTAAGATGAGGTACACAGTGTAATCCATGAATAAATGCATTACACTCCAAAAGAACTGCATGTCTTCTTCTAATTATACAGACATAAAACCAGAGAATACACATGGAATGGATATTAAGTGTATGGTATAATTTTGCGCAAGTCATAATGTTGGATCAGGCCAAATTCATTGAGATAGATCCAGTAGGCATGTATTCTAAACTTAATGTTACAACTTGCA
>NW_006314204.1:0-238 GCF_000327345.1 Myotis davidii | reverse complement strand
TTCATCTCTCGTCTCGTCGACAGGGATGGAAGACTTCGATGGAGAACCCCAAAGAAGAAGAGAACGGGTCGGAGGAAGAAAGAGTTGGGAAGAAGGTAGGGAACTTCTCTTCGTTGTCGAGACTGGAGGACGCTCGATTCGAATTCAAGAAGTAGGAGATACGGGTTCACAGCAGTCGGCACGCATCCTCAAGCGATACCATCACCGGTAAGTAACGTCTTAGCTCTTTCGTGGGAGG
>NW_006314203.1:0-238 GCF_000327345.1 Myotis davidii | reverse complement strand
AACAATAAAGATAAAAAAATAAATAAAAATAAAGGGAAAGATAACTGCCAACTCTGTGCTAAACAGATATAAGGCTTTTTATTGATAACTCTCGGTTTCTTATAGCAACAAACAAGGTAGACATTCGACCCACAATTTACCGATGAAGACTCTGAGATTCATTCAAGCTGTGAAAACCAACTCTGTGGGGAGTTCTCAGACTTCATTTACTTATTTATCTACCAGAGGCCCGATGCAC
>NW_006314202.1:0-238 GCF_000327345.1 Myotis davidii | reverse complement strand
AGCTGATCCTCCATGGTGGTCAAAGCCAGTCCTTACAGATGATGTGCCTGGGTGTAAAACCCTCCCATTGACATGCCAGCAGTAATCAAAGATCAACTACAACAGGAGGGTGTACATAACCCATATGGGGGATATGGTAGGAGTGCACCAGGAGTGCCCAGCTCTGGTGAACAGGGTGGCTGTGCCACTGGACTCAACAGGACACCTACTACATTAGGCCACTCTTCCAAGCCTGAGA
>NW_006314201.1:0-238 GCF_000327345.1 Myotis davidii | reverse complement strand
CCACAGGTTGCCATGGCTGCGGAAGAGCCTCTGGAGCCTACGCAGGTGAGTGAGGTGTCCCAGACCCTAATTGGTCCCAGCCCACATCTCTGGATTTGTGGTGTCGTGAGCTCTTCCCCTGCCTTTCTCCCAGCCCTTGGTTTGGGGGACCCTGGAGACTCCCCAACCAAACTCAGGGGCTCAAGTCTAGGCCAGAGGTTATATGGCAGGGGTGGGCGACCTTTTTGTGAGTGCGTGC
>NW_006314200.1:0-238 GCF_000327345.1 Myotis davidii | reverse complement strand
GGGGAAGGAGACCCCTCCCACACTCTTTACCAATGATCACCTTCGTCTGGGCCTTCTCCCCATCGACTTCATTTGCGTTTCCAGTGCAGCATGTGTCTGAACATTCTTCAGCTCTGCTTTTCAGTTTGAGGAGCTGCCCCTTAAAGAAGGGCTTGTTAGTGAGAAGAATGCTTGTTCCATCTTGGGTGTTTTTGTGTGTTTTTTAACCCCTGAAGTGAAAATAGTTTTATTCCTTTTT
>NW_006314199.1:0-238 GCF_000327345.1 Myotis davidii | reverse complement strand
CAAAAAATATTTCCAGTTGCAAGAGACAGCTGTAGAGACTGATGACATATATGTGATTTACTCAGGTAAAGTACGAAAATCCTGTCATCACCCCGCAAAGGTGAGAAACCTCGGTCTGTTTTGAACAGATGCAGTATATCCTTTCTGCAGGGTGGCTAAATAATCAATTATGAGTCTTAAGGAATCATCGCTTAAAAATCCATCTACTTCTGAATATCCATATGCACAGGAAATTAGT
>NW_006314198.1:0-238 GCF_000327345.1 Myotis davidii | reverse complement strand
ATGGTCTATTTCTACTGGTTCTGTAACAAATCTACTTTAGTTTTCATTTACTGATACTTGTGTACTTGGGGGGACAGAGATTGTATTGAATACTGAGTCTTTGGTATTACCCTACATTTCCATTTTAGTGTCTCAGACTAAGATGAGGGGCCTGCATTACAGAAAATATGCTGTGAGGATAAAGGGAGGTAAAATGATGCAAATGCATTTTGAAAAAAGAAAATGACACCTTTGCTGA
>NW_006314197.1:0-238 GCF_000327345.1 Myotis davidii | reverse complement strand
TGGGGCTGGTGCAGCCCTCCTATGGCGAGACCATGGAGGAACGATTCCTTCGGCAACATGTGGATTCTAATGTGACATGTGGTGACAACTTTTACTGCAACAAGAGGATGCAAGAACGGGGGATGACTACGCGGTCTTGCAAGCAACTGAACACCTTCATCCATGAAGACAACAGCATCATTTATAGCATCTGCAAAAACAAAAGTATCCGGTGCAAGAATGGCAGGATGAACTGCCA
>NW_006314196.1:0-238 GCF_000327345.1 Myotis davidii | reverse complement strand
AATTAGTTTTAATCTCAAGAATAGGAATGGTGTTTGGAAATCATTTAGGGTCAATGATTTTTGTTTTACAGGTGTGAATACTGAATATTGGGATGATTCAGATTCCAATTTTACCTCGTCAGTATTCTTTGGGTTTTGTGTTTGTGTGTGATAGATAATAGAGGTTTTGAGAAACAAGAAAACAAAGTTTAAGGAAAATGATCTACTTCAGTTACAGTTCTTTACCCTTGGCATTTAA
>NW_006314195.1:0-238 GCF_000327345.1 Myotis davidii | reverse complement strand
TTCTTCATAGGCCCAGGGTGAGTGGTGGCAATGATACTCATGTGCTGACCCGTTAGGAGAACTCCTGGGATTCTAGGAGACTCCCACCCCTTCCTGAAGGACAATCGGATGTCATGTATGCTACTCTTCTCAGCTCTGATTCTCAGGGCTTGGACCCCAGAGTGGGGCTGAGACCACATGCTCCTCAGGGGACCATTGCACTGAGACATGCCTCTGCATTCTCAACCACCACAAGTGG
>NW_006314194.1:0-238 GCF_000327345.1 Myotis davidii | reverse complement strand
GGAGCGCCACTCAGCTGACCAACAGGCACCAGACACCGGGCTCACGGCTGGCAAGTGCAGCTGCAGAAGTGTGAATCTCTCCCGCCTTCCGCAGCAGCATCATGGCCACGATGAGCAGGAGCAGCACAGTTCCTGGTCTGGGCCAGGGCTCCTCCCTGGCTACCTGCTGCTTCACACATACTACATCCCCCGAGGGGTCCCAGGTTGTGGGAGGGCACAGGCCAGGCTGAGGGCCCCC
>NW_006314193.1:0-238 GCF_000327345.1 Myotis davidii | reverse complement strand
CCCCCCCCCCCCCCCATCGCACACCCCTGGTGTCAGCAGCTCAGTCCTGCACCTGCTGCGCTATACATAGCTCACGGCCACTGTGCAAGGATCCCCCTGATCCTGGGGGAAGGTGCTTACTTAGGAGTTAAAGAGGCAAGCCGCCCTCAATTACAGCGCTTTGTCTAAACCCCCTTAGGGCTCCTGAGAGACAGGTGTGCGCAGGTGTGCCAGAGAGAGAGAGAGAGAGAGAGAGAGA
>NW_006314192.1:0-238 GCF_000327345.1 Myotis davidii | reverse complement strand
GAAAATCTTCCTCATTTCTGTAATCGAAGATGTTTCCAGCAGTTCAATGCCAGTTTAGACTTTCCAGGTTTTTATGAGAATTAAAAGACAAAAATACTCAAAAAGTCATCTCTGGAACCCTGGCCCCGGCAAGTACCAACTTTGTAACTTTTATTGGTTCTCACAATCCTAGCTAAGTCCAATATCAGCATCATGTCACATGTAACCAACTGAGGTGCAGGGAGCTGTAGTGAATCTC
>NW_006314191.1:0-238 GCF_000327345.1 Myotis davidii | reverse complement strand
GGCCTCACAGAAGGCCTGGCCAAGTCTAGGAACTCAGGGAACAAAACAAACAGCAGACACCCTGAATGGAAACAGCTACTACACTACCTGTAAACGCCTCTGTTTAAAAGTATGATCGAGAACAAAAACACTGATTAAAGACTCGCTTTACACATTTCACACAACTTCTTCGAGGAAGAGGTCAAGACTCCTTCATGCAAAGAACAATGGAAAACTTGGCTGTTTGACATCAGTTCTA
>NW_006314190.1:0-238 GCF_000327345.1 Myotis davidii | reverse complement strand
AGCAATAGACTGTATGCCTATGTACTTGTATACCTGATTCCTTGTGCACACAATATGGGCCTCATTTTAGAAGCTATCTGCATCACTGTCTTCCACAGTGGGATTCAATGGTTTGGACTTATGGTTGTGTCAATGAATTATGGATGGTCTATTGGATTCACTTGAAACTGCTTTTCCTTTTCTGCCCAAACAGGTCAGACAGAAAAGGCCCATAGCTGTAACTCCAACTGTACCTTTT
>NW_006314189.1:0-238 GCF_000327345.1 Myotis davidii | reverse complement strand
TGTACATACATCGAAATGACTGAACTTTTTTTTCTTTAATAAATAAATGGGAGACGGCGACATGACCACAAAATGATGTACGTCGAGTCTGAGGTAACCTGAGGACTGTCTGTATATACTCTCCTGCCTATAAGTTTCTAAGTTCCTCTGCTGAATAATTTGTTACCAGATTAGTTCTCAAGGTCCCTTTTTACTTTGTTGTTACTTTCCCAGATCGCATGAGAAGTACCTGGCAATT
>NW_006314188.1:0-238 GCF_000327345.1 Myotis davidii | reverse complement strand
AGGGTGGGGCTCAGAGAGGTGCAGGAAGCACCCCACATTGGTGGGCTAGGCTATGAGTCAGCCACCGAGGTCTATGGGCATAAGGCAAGGGTTCCGTCACCGACGTGTATGGCCTGTGATCCTTGGGTTGCAGATGGACATTTATAATTGGTTCATGCTCGGGAACACTAATTTAATCCCAGTGAAGTGAGAAATGTCATCTCCCCCAAAGAATTCCCTTTGTGTCATTAGCAAATTT
>NW_006314187.1:0-238 GCF_000327345.1 Myotis davidii | reverse complement strand
GTGGGGCTGGCCAGGGGAAAGGGAGGGGGCATTTGGCCAGTGGCCTGCTCTTGATCAGGGTGGGAGAGTTCGATCAGGGGCAGGCCAGCAGAGGGGAGGGGCCACAAGGATGGCCGGCTGGCCCCAACCCCTTATCAAACCAGTTCACTGGCCACAGTGGGTGTCATAGTGTCCAGTCGTTATGGTCGTTATGGCTGTTAAGGTCACTGGCTTTTTAAAAAAATATATTTTATTGATT
>NW_006314186.1:0-238 GCF_000327345.1 Myotis davidii | reverse complement strand
CTACTACTACTACACTTCCACAGTAAATTCACATACCCCTCTTCAAGGTGGCTATTTCACAATGCCTTCTGCTCCTCAAGTTCCCTAGACGTTTTTATCTCATCATCCCCAGCTGATGATGTCACTGATAATTCATAAAGACAATAAATGCAATGAAATAAAGATTATTTAATTTTACCACCATTAATTCTTCCAGTTCACCCACATCTGTAGTCCATAATCTGTCTTCCATCAAGTT
>NW_006314185.1:0-238 GCF_000327345.1 Myotis davidii | reverse complement strand
CAAGCAGGCAGCAAGCCCACTCCAGGTTGTTTCCCGTGTGACTCATTTCCCTGGGTCGAGAGGCTGTTTATCTCTCCTTGTTGTTGAGAAGTTTAATCGTTAGGCAAGCATGTGAATTCCTACGTAAACTTCGAAGAACTAGTCCTCTACCAACTCGCCCCCGTCGCCACCTCGTGCGGTGAGTCGGTTGGAGCCTACTTGTACCCTTTCCTATCCCATAGGTGAATCCATAAATCTG
>NW_006314184.1:0-238 GCF_000327345.1 Myotis davidii | reverse complement strand
GCCACCGCTGCCTCTCCGGCCGGTCCTGCGGCCTCGCAAACGCATCCCTTCCCGGCCCCCGGCCCTCAGCGTGGGGGAAGGCCCCACGTACTTTAGGAATATTTCCTCCCCAGGCAACTCACCCGCATTTGGAAAGGTCGTCGCACTAAAAATTGTAATGTGAACTTCGGTTTAAAAAAAAAAATTATTATTATTTTTTACTGCCATGGACCCGTTCCACGGCTTTTCATGCCAAAAC
>NW_006314183.1:0-238 GCF_000327345.1 Myotis davidii | reverse complement strand
TTTCTATGCCAGTCAGCATCTCTGGGCCTATCCCCAGGCCTGATCTGCAGCCTTCTTGCAGTCAGTTCTGGGTCACTGCACCCCACTGGCTGCAGTCAGTGCTGTGTCACCATTGCAACCCAGCAATGACTTCCAGTGTTCAGTGGAGTCTTGGTTGTTGCGGACTTTATGGACCCTGGCTCTTTATGTATATACTAGAGACCCGGCACACGAAATTGTGCGCGGGTATAGTTCCTAG
>NW_006314182.1:0-238 GCF_000327345.1 Myotis davidii | reverse complement strand
AAACTTACAGGAGGATTCTGTATCTGAAAAACAGAGAGAGAAATCAGCATGGAAATGCTACTGAGAGAGGAGCCAGTTTCCCTGCTGTTCTGAGAGGGAGGTCAGAAATGGCCCCGGGGGGTGGGGGGGCTGGGTGGGGGGCGCAGGGGCAGGGAGCTGCAAACCCCTGCAGTGCTGCAGTCCACGGGTGGGAAGGCAGCTGCCACCAGGCCATGGTGGGTCTGCCTCCTGCCTAGTC
>NW_006314181.1:0-238 GCF_000327345.1 Myotis davidii | reverse complement strand
GGACACTTGACAATCACAGGTACTTACGGTGATGAGTGCTACAATCCCTGGGGTTAAACCGGGAGAAAACAGGAGGGCAACGAGGCTTGGTGAAAGGTGACTATTTAACTGCAAATATAGTTAGTGACCCATCGGGCCTTAACTCTCGAGTTGTTTTGCATCTCAATAGGACACATTATCACCAATTTTCCCATCTACCGGGGCCCTAGTGGATTGTAAGTAACAGCAACACTGCTGG
>NW_006314180.1:0-238 GCF_000327345.1 Myotis davidii | reverse complement strand
ATTCTCAGAAAGAGAAACTAAACAAATAATCCCTTTAACCATAGCAACAAAAAATTAAGATACCCTGGAATAAACTTAACCAAAGAAGTCAAAGACTTATACTCTGAAAACTATAGGGTGTTGAAAGAAGGCTAGAGGAAGATATAAAAAAGTGGATGAATGTACCATGTTCATGGATTGATAGATGAATATCATTAAAATGTTCGTATGACTCAAAGAAATCTATAGATTCAATGCA
>NW_006314179.1:0-238 GCF_000327345.1 Myotis davidii | reverse complement strand
TACTTCTTGCATGAATTTTGGGACACACTATATCACTTATTATCAATTCATCTACTGATAGATACTTATGTTACTTCCATATGTTGCCTATTGTAAATAATGTTGAAATGAATATAAGGGTACATATATATTTCCTAATTAGTATTTTACTTCAAATATTTTTAAATTTTGTTCAATTATATTTGACATAAATATGATATTAGTTTGAGGTATACACATAGAGAATAGATGTTATATA
>NW_006314178.1:0-238 GCF_000327345.1 Myotis davidii | reverse complement strand
GCCTGGTAGCACCCTGGGGATCTGAGCAGTTACTGCTGAGATCCAGGAGTGTGCAGGGCCAAAGAGAGAGCTGAGGCAGGCCTTGGTATCACTGCTGGGATCATTCTGGGAAAAAGGCTTTGGATATATATACGCTGATGAAAATGCTGAGGGTGACCTAAGGGACACGAATCCGCTCCTTCCTGGTGTCACCTAAAGGTACCAAGAATGGGGACCATGAAGGATCCCAGTAGCACCA
>NW_006314177.1:0-238 GCF_000327345.1 Myotis davidii | reverse complement strand
GGGAGTAATTTCTCTGGGAAGTGATCCCAGGAAGTAGAAATAAAGAGACTAGGGAAAGCAGGAGAAAAGCTTGTAGAGGGTGTGTTAATGAGCTAATTATAACTGTAGGCAATGAGGGATCCCTGTGAAGAACCAGGCACACCTCAGGATGGCCCTCCCAACATGAAGATCAGGTATTTATCCCATCCCCCATAACTTGAAGCTTCTCCCCAGAGGCATCAATTCCACAAGCCCAGGG
>NW_006314176.1:0-238 GCF_000327345.1 Myotis davidii | reverse complement strand
GTGTGAGCTTTCATTACAGTCTTCCCAAACCTCATTCCCTTTTCACCATCCATCTGAGCCCAGTACTGTGGGGTCCAGGCTTTCGTGGGCTTTCCTCGGTGGTTTTTATCAGATGTTTCTGAATATGACAAAAATGCTCCAGTAAATTTTATTTCAAGGCCATTTTACATAATAAGGCAAGAAACCATGCCCTAGTCTATTTCCCAATTGTAAAGATTCTCAGTTATGCTGTCCAAGC
>NW_006314175.1:0-238 GCF_000327345.1 Myotis davidii | reverse complement strand
TGCACCTTGAGATATGTGTAAAAGTTTAGAACCGTGCCCAAATTAAGATAATAAACATTTCCATTGCCCTAAAAGTTGTTTCAGGCCCCTTCTGCAGTTCATCCTCTCTTTCCTGTTCCATACAACCAACAGCCATGGATCTACTGAATTCACTATTGATTAGCTTTCATGTTGTAAAATTGTATATAACTTGAATCGGGCAAAATTTTTTTGGCATTACCTCTTTTGCTCTGCATAA
>NW_006314174.1:0-238 GCF_000327345.1 Myotis davidii | reverse complement strand
ATTCATATGTAAATAATTTATTAACATGTGTAGAAGGATATTTACATAGGTAATAAATATAACTCATTATATGAGTTATAACTAAAACCTAATTATGTTTATTAAAACCTAATTATATTAAAACCTAATTATATAATATATAATTATATTAGTGATAACTAAAACCTAGCATTAACTATTTTTTAGTTACTAAATCATCATGCTAGTATTTTAAGCATTTTTCTACCTTGAGAAAAAA
>NW_006314173.1:0-238 GCF_000327345.1 Myotis davidii | reverse complement strand
GAGTAAATTCAGATTATTTCCTGGGGTATAGGCCTATGGGGTCTCTTCACCTGGGTAAGGACAAACTGTTCTATTGTCTGGTTAACTAGGACTTGTGATCTTGTTTATACAAATTTGGTAACTGCCCTGGAATTGCAGGGCCTGAAGTGGAGGAGGAGGAGAAATAGTGTGAGGGAGCCCAAAAGGGGTGAAAGCCAGGATATTTGGGCAGAGATGCTGTAGGTTGGACCATATGGAC
>NW_006314172.1:0-238 GCF_000327345.1 Myotis davidii | reverse complement strand
GCTGAAACGGTTAGTCTGTTACGTTATTAAGCTTGTTCACAAAATCAAATGAAGAATCGCAGCCTCAAGATGCTTTGGAGCGACATATGTGTGTTCGTTGTGGGTGCAGAAAAACTAGAAGGAACTCCTGTCCCCTTATCCGGTCTCCTCTGCACATAACTTCGGACGTACGCGGTGCAAAAACTGGAGGACCTTTTGTGGTGTTTGGGCTGGTCTTGCCCTAAGTTGTTTCCAACAG
>NW_006314171.1:0-238 GCF_000327345.1 Myotis davidii | reverse complement strand
CGCTGAGCCAAACTGGCTAGGGCTAATTTGTAAGTTTTTAAATGCCTGCCATTCTGAATAGCATGATGAGAGCTCACACCATCCTGCTCCATCTCACCCAAGATGCGAATCATCCCTGTGTCCTGCCTGATAGTCCCTATGTAGCTGTCAAGGTATGCAATGCTTGTGTTCAAGTAACCCTTATTTACTTAATAGCCCCAAAGTTCAAGAGTAGTGATGCTGGTAATTTGGATATGCC
>NW_006314170.1:0-238 GCF_000327345.1 Myotis davidii | reverse complement strand
CAGTACCTCAGAAACATCCGCCTTTCCTCTAACCTTCCTAAAAGTAACCATTATCCTGGCATTTATGATAATAACTTATGGCTTTATCATGTTAGCATGCATTTTTAAACACAATGGCTTGTTTATGCCTGCTTTTAAAATTTATGTAAATAGTTACAAAGCATGATTTTCTTTCTCCCTTTGGCTCTTTTCATTCAACATTATGTTTGTAAAATTCATCCATGTTGTAGAATGTGTA
>NW_006314169.1:0-238 GCF_000327345.1 Myotis davidii | reverse complement strand
CTTAAACTGGTTAAATACGGGGTGGGGGTGGGGGGTCTCTGAGCATGTGCAGACAGGGCCCACAGCACTCCACGTCTGTGCTCTGGGAGCCGTCAGGTGTCAGAGTGGGGCCTGGCTGGATGCCCTCATTTCAGTCTTTGAGCCAAAGAAGATGCCCTGTAAGGCTTCAGCAAGTGCCTGTGCAAAAGCTCCCGCCTAGTCGCTCCTTCCCATCCCACAAAGCCACCTGCTCATCTGG
>NW_006314168.1:0-238 GCF_000327345.1 Myotis davidii | reverse complement strand
GCTGCCAACAGGTCATCGGGAGTTTCCCATGAGTCCAGGCTGCCAGTGGGATCGAGGACAGTCCGGCCAGCACTTACATGACTTCTTTGAGCTTCCTGAGTCCTCCCAGATCCGATCACGTATGAACCTCGTTAGATGGACATTGTCGTCATTCTGTGTGTCACCAGCCTGAGGGCTCCATGGGTTCCATCACACCCAGGTCGTCATGGGCAGCTGGGTGGCCTGGTAACTTGGAGGC
>NW_006314167.1:0-238 GCF_000327345.1 Myotis davidii | reverse complement strand
GCTCCTCCTATTCATTGATTTCCCAGAAGCCAGAAAGTATGTGGGGAGTAGAAAGCTAGCATACATTACAAACCAGCAATATCAAATGTAAACTTTATTTCTCATGCTCTGTGCTACTGTCTCTTTAGTGGTGCTGACTGTAAATATGCTGGTCTCACAACAAAGTCAGGAAATACCTTCAAAACACGTTTGATCAAAGTATGACTTACCTTACTCTATAGGGAGATATAAATGTATT
>NW_006314166.1:0-238 GCF_000327345.1 Myotis davidii | reverse complement strand
TCACTGAACTCAGATTAGTTCTAATAGTTCTTCATCTGACTTCGTGGGCTTTATTTTTGGGCTTTATTTTTTTAAGTAAACTCTCTCCTCACCTGCAAAAAAACCATGTTCTCTCTTTTTACCTAATACTTGCACCTCCCCCCATCTCATTTCATTGGTGAGAACCTGTAGAATTCTTTTATGAAGAATTTGCCTTTAAGTATGGAGGTTGCTGTAAATGTGGGGAGATACACTGTAT
>NW_006314165.1:0-238 GCF_000327345.1 Myotis davidii | reverse complement strand
TGCACCTTGAGATATGTGTAAAAGTTTAGAACCATGCCCAAATTAAGATAATAAACACTTCCATTACCCTAAAAGTTGTTTTGGGCCCCTTCTGCAGTTCATTCTCTCTTTCCTGTTCCATACAACCAGCAGCCATTGATCTACTGAATTCACTATTGATTAGTTTTCATGTCGTAAAATTGTATATAAGTTGAAACAGACAAATTTTTTTTGGCATTACCTCTTTTGCTCTGCATAA
>NW_006314164.1:0-238 GCF_000327345.1 Myotis davidii | reverse complement strand
ATATATGCACCACATCTTCTTTATCCATTCATCCTTCGAAGGACACATTGATTAAGTGATCTCGGTGTAAATTTCGCGTCTTGGCCACTTTGAATAGTTCCGCAATGAACATAGGGGTGCGTATATCTTTGTGGATAAATGTTTTCAAGTTTTTCTGATAGATGGTTGGGTCTATAGTAGCTCTATTCTTAAGCTTTTGAGGAGGCTCCTTACTGTTTTCCATAGTGGCTGTACCAGT
>NW_006314163.1:0-238 GCF_000327345.1 Myotis davidii | reverse complement strand
GGTACTTAAACATTACAAAGGACATAATATAAAATAATTATAGCATCTTTAAGAATAATTTGATGAAAAGTGACATAATGAGATATTTTTTCCACCCTTAAATTATTACTTCAAATTGGATCAGCAGTAACCTGCAGGCAATTCGGGTCTTTGTAAAATGAGCCTTCCATCCAATATCACTTCAAGGCTTCAGTTTCCTGTCAAAGCTAATGTTTCTTCTTAGTTTCTTCAGGAAGAA
>NW_006314162.1:0-238 GCF_000327345.1 Myotis davidii | reverse complement strand
GATAGACATTATCATTAACACTACTACTCTATAGTAACTCCATCTTGATTTGATTAGATCATAATGTTTAATTCATAATTAGAATGAAGATAAGAGCAGTTTTTCCTAGAGTCACCGTTAGAGAAGTGCTTAGAGGGGGAGAGCATTGTCTGGGATGGAGTAATTGTGTGAGAATTGGCCGGAAGTGGAATTGATCATGCTATTAATGTGGAAGAGTTACAGACAGAGCACATCCTGG
>NW_006314161.1:0-238 GCF_000327345.1 Myotis davidii | reverse complement strand
TGACGATGGCATCCAGCAGCCCCTTCCGGCGCAGGGAGGTCACGATGTCCAAGGGCAGCTTCCTGAGCTCGTTTTCTTCTTCTTCCAAAACTTTGTGGGCAGCATTGCCCCGCAGTTGCCCAGGGGATTGCCCCCATAGGTGGAGCCGCGCTCCCTGGATTTGATGGTCAGCATGATCTCGTCATCACACAACACCACCCACACTGGGTACAGGCCACCGGAAAGGGCCTTGCCCAGG
>NW_006314160.1:0-238 GCF_000327345.1 Myotis davidii | reverse complement strand
CAGAGTAATAAAACATAACAAAATAGTTCTAATTATATATCATTGCCTCTTCTCACAATGGTGTAAAGAGTGGAAACATGGCTGAAAACCATATCAGAAGAGACAGAAAATCTGAGTAATGAACTCCTGTACAACCTTTGGATATTTTTAGCAGCTTCTAGGAGATGTCCTCTAAGACCCAATCATGTCGCCAATATCTAACTTCTGAAGGGAGCCTCTTTAAGTCAAAGGTAGGGCT
>NW_006314159.1:0-238 GCF_000327345.1 Myotis davidii | reverse complement strand
AGTCATTCTGACAGATGTGAGGTGGTATCTCATAGTGGTTTTTATTTCATTTTTGTGATAATTAATGATGTTGAACAACTTTTTATATGTCTATTGGCCAACTGCATATCCTCTTTGGAGAAGTATCTCTTCAGGTCTTCTGCCCACCTTTTAATTGGGTTGTTTGATTTTTCTAGTGTTGAGTTGTCTGAGTTTTTTATGAACATTGGATATTAACCCCTTTTCAGATGTATCATTG
>NW_006314158.1:0-238 GCF_000327345.1 Myotis davidii | reverse complement strand
AGGAAGCCTTGAGGCATTTCAGTTCCAGATTTGCTCACCTTGGACCCTAAAATCAGGATAACAAAATCCAGACCATCACTTGACTGGCTCCAAGATGGTTATTGAGAAGACTGTGTTCACTCCCTCAACAGAGAGCCCACAGCTCTCTCCTTCTCTCCCTCTGGTTTCCTTTGTTCTGCTTTCCCCTTTCCTGCTCATAAAAACCCTGCCTGCACTGAGATGTGAAGGTGGTCTTTGT
>NW_006314157.1:0-238 GCF_000327345.1 Myotis davidii | reverse complement strand
CTCTGGTTCTAATTCTTTATGGCTGGTATGTGAACACTGATCTCTGACTCTTCACTCATTCGGACCTCTCCTGGCTGCAACCCCCCTGACATTGCTGTACCCAGGGAACCTTTATCTTAGGGCCCCCCTCTTCCAGGACAGACTGTAGAGTCTGAGGGTTCAAAGACAACTGGGAAATCACCTAGTCCAACTGCCCACCAGACCAAGAATTGCCTATGTATCCCCAACAGGAGTCATC
>NW_006314156.1:0-238 GCF_000327345.1 Myotis davidii | reverse complement strand
GTGCTATAAAGAAATCTCTCTCCTTTTCAGTTAACAATTATGTGGTAGTAAAGACCAAAAGTGTGACTGGGAATGCAAAGGTGGGATCCACAAGTGTCAGGGAAACATGGAGGGATGAGTAAGGCCTGGAAGAAGGCAGAGAAATTTTATCCAACAAAAAGATTTCAAACAATATTTTTGAAGCCACCCGGATTTCCCCAAGGTCAGCCTACTTCTGTTGATACTTGCCATTTCATCA
>NW_006314155.1:0-238 GCF_000327345.1 Myotis davidii | reverse complement strand
CAAGCTTTCTTGATAATATTTCTTCTAATTCTTCTCTTTCAGGCGCTGTTTGGAAGGGGTATGATACTAGGGAAAAGGCCTGGCTTTGTTAACTGAATTAGAAACTAATTATATTTTCTAAGCCATCTCCTCTGAATCAGGTTTCATCTGGAGTACAGTCTGAAACCTATGACAAAGGGTCTGTATATGGCCAATAAAATTTCCAAGTAATCTACCACCTATAGCCGCTGTCTTACCT
>NW_006314154.1:0-238 GCF_000327345.1 Myotis davidii | reverse complement strand
CTGTCCAGAGTGGTGGTACGAGACACCTGCACCTGTTGAACACTTGAGATGTGGCTTCTGTGACTGAGGAACTGAATTTTTAAGTTTTAAATGGCCACATGTGGCTGGTGGCTACCACATTGGACATACCTGACTTAGCATCTCCCTGTAGGTATCTGCAGCTCAACTGATTCAAAGTAAAAGCCAACATTGCCAGTCCTTCCCAAACCACTTTTCCTCATCTTTCCCTCTTCCCTGG
>NW_006314153.1:0-238 GCF_000327345.1 Myotis davidii | reverse complement strand
GCTCCACCCACAGCTTCCCCTGTTTGGCACAATTGCCATTGCACCATTACTTCCGGGGCTTCTTCTGGCTACAAAGTCCACTTTGGTCACCCTCACAGCACTTCAAAATGATCACTCACCCCCTGCACCCCATCTGTTCTCTACTGGCTCCTGATTTCCCCTGTGGGGTTAAACTCCAGTGACCACAGGAGCAGCAGCTTCAGGGAGCCATCTATAGCCTGCCTTTCCTGACCCCCCC
>NW_006314152.1:0-238 GCF_000327345.1 Myotis davidii | reverse complement strand
TATCTTAATTTTTTTTGGTGTAATGGTAAATGGTTTTTGTTTTGTTTTGTAGTTTCTCTTTCTTTGAGTTCGTTTGGTGTATAAAAAGGCCATAGATCTGGGTGTTAACTTTTTATCCTGCTACATTGCTAAATTCAATTATTAGGTCTAGTAGTTTTTTTAATGTAGTCTTTGGGTTTTCTATCTACAGTATCATGTCACTGCGAATAAAGACAGTTTTACTTCTTCTTTTCTAATT
>NW_006314151.1:0-238 GCF_000327345.1 Myotis davidii | reverse complement strand
TGAAAAGACTTATTTTTATAAAATTGTATTTATGTTAACATACAGTATGTTTATTATTGTTACCTAAATAGATTAATGAGTATTTTAAATTTTTCTTTTTAAATTTCTAAAATAGCTAATACTCATAGTCAAATCAACACATATCAACAATAGCTCTTTGATGTTCCCAATTATTTTTAAGAGTGTAAGGGGGTCTTGAGACCAACATGTTTGAGAACCTCTGCATTAGAGGATTTGG
>NW_006314150.1:0-238 GCF_000327345.1 Myotis davidii | reverse complement strand
AAATGTAAAGTGGATAGCATTTCTAAATGAAAAGGAGATATTTAAGAGACAACATATCTTATTAAAGCTTCCTATAAAAACGAACTGTATTTGTTTAAATACTATTATTTTTCAGAAATAAAAGAAAATATATAGGTTATATTTATTTTATAAAGTTATAAAAGTAAACAAAAAATTGAGTTGAAACTAATAACAATAAAAACTTAAATTAGTTAACATAAAGATACATTTAAAATCC
>NW_006314149.1:0-238 GCF_000327345.1 Myotis davidii | reverse complement strand
TGGGTAATCTCCTCCATTCTTAAGAGCAGAGCTAATGCTTTCAAAGCCTTTCTCTTTTCGTAATACCTGGGCGGATTAGGAAGTCAGTCACCTCTCCTTCACAGAAAGGAAGGAGCTAATTAGCTATTCAATCCCTCTGAGCAAGTCTAAGAATCACTCTGGAATGATCTTGTCCTCTTTTCAGTCTGAAAAGGCTGCATTTTCCCTCCTGAAACCTCAACCCCTTGAGGGCTGCATT
>NW_006314148.1:0-238 GCF_000327345.1 Myotis davidii | reverse complement strand
AAAATGAACTAGGCTTACATACCCACATTAACTCCTATATTAATTCTATATTAGAACCTTCTGCAGCATCTGTGGTTTGTCTTCCAGTCTTTGCTATTCTAAGTTCAGTGAGCAACATTTTTTGTTATATGTAGCAGCCCTTTTTCTTGACAGATAACCATTTGAAATAAATAATTTATTTTACTTTGAAGGTAAATGTGTCTGCATGTAAACTAAACTGATAGCTCTAGATTTGCTG
>NW_006314147.1:0-238 GCF_000327345.1 Myotis davidii | reverse complement strand
CTCTTGTCTGCCTCCGAGCGGGTGGGAAGCGTCCAGCACGGCCCAAGGCATCCACCGGGGACCTCCTGCCCCGCGCAGCGAGACCCTGGCCGCAGAAGGGGCATTTGGAAATATTTTTTTCAGGAAGCTGCGGGCAGGGGTACAGACTCCCCACGCGACTTCCCGGCGCCCTGTGGGAACGTGGAAACTCCCCAGACACGCGGACGCAGGCTCCTGCAGGACATATCTGCCCCGGGGC
>NW_006314146.1:0-238 GCF_000327345.1 Myotis davidii | reverse complement strand
AACAAAGTACAAGACAACTGGCTTTAAGAATCATTCCATCGTTCCGGTTATTTAGTGCCATTCTCCCATATAAATGTCCTTACCTCCGTACGAGTAAAATAAAAAAACGCGTCAGCGGTGAATCCCAGCAAGTGGAGATTCTCATCTTTGTCTTTTTTTTCTCCTGCTAAGGCCTTGGTACACTGTGCAGATGTCCGGCTAGCTGACTTCGATTTTGAATGTGCCAAGGCACTGAAGT
>NW_006314145.1:0-238 GCF_000327345.1 Myotis davidii | reverse complement strand
CCCCACTGCACAAAAGTGAGCTGATTTTGACCTGCCTCTGCTGAATTCTGGTTGATTAGTCTTGGCCTCCCCAAACTGTCAGTCAATCAGAAAATCGCCCCCAGCAGCAAGTAATGTCCGCAAACCCTCCAGACTACAGAAGCTGGGAGTTGGGTGAACATGAGATGTCTCTCCTTTGAGAGATCAGGGTAAGATCAGTAATGCCTCCTTTGGTGTGTGTGCACCCAACACTTAAGCA
>NW_006314144.1:0-238 GCF_000327345.1 Myotis davidii | reverse complement strand
GTTTCTTAACCTTGTATCTTGACTAGATCCTGCTCCCTATAATTTTCTTTTAACATAAATACTTTATTTCCTCCCTATCTTAGTATGATATGTAATTATTTAAATTATTTATTTATCATCTGTTCTTCTGACTTGAATATAAATTCCATAAAAGCACAGTATACTTGCTCACTAGTCTATTCCTAAACCTAGCTTACTGGAAAAAAACACTAGTTAACATGAATGAATGATTGAATCA
>NW_006314143.1:0-238 GCF_000327345.1 Myotis davidii | reverse complement strand
TAATACCGAAGCTCTGAAGAAGGACAGATATGGGAAGAAAAGGTTATGGATTTAGTTATAACAGGTTGAAACAACTGATGACTGTTAAATAGTTAACAGGAACTGTTAATAAGTAGTTGTACATGATAGTCTGAAATAGAAGAAAAAGTCTAAGCTAGCTGCAATGACTTCTGACATCAATTACCCAAATTTGGGCCAAACCTCATAGGTTAAGGCAGTGGTTCTCAACCTTCCTAAT
>NW_006314142.1:0-238 GCF_000327345.1 Myotis davidii | reverse complement strand
TTCTAGAGAAGAGAAAAAAAGGAGATACTGACTAGTCTGTTTGTTGGGGCCAACTTTACCTTGATACAAAAATGTAATAAATACATCATAAGAAAGGAAAATTGCAGGCCAATTCATCTTAATCTAGAAATACTTAAAGAGGATACCATTACATAGTTTAGAAATAACACCAGTAATATTAACAAATAGGTGGAGAGAGATATTGTGTCCATGGATTCTATCTCAATATTTTTATGAC
>NW_006314141.1:0-238 GCF_000327345.1 Myotis davidii | reverse complement strand
TTTTTTGCTAACCTGACAAAAAAAGGTATGATTGCGATTGATTTACAAAAAATAAAAATAAAAAATAATTACCTACCCTATTGGATCCAAAGTGATTTAAAAAAAAAATCAGGTGTCTCTACTTATACATTGGGATATCAGGTGCCAAATATCAACAAATCAGACACAACCTTCTGAGATGTGACCAATAAGAGACATCTCTATTTTATGACCTATGTATTTATGGTTCAAGACAGGG
>NW_006314140.1:0-238 GCF_000327345.1 Myotis davidii | reverse complement strand
TCCCTCTCCCTTTCTCTCTGAAGTCAATAGAAACAACACAACGTTCTGTAGATTTACAAAACAAATGGAAATTGCTATTTCTGTGAAGAAATGATTTCACACTGAGAAGATGATTTTAAAAGGAACTATTGAAAAGATAACGCATTTTCACACTGAAATTAATAATTTAAAATATATCTAAGTGAACTGTATATTATTATTTTAATTTTGCTTTTATAGCTACATTTTTGTGTAAGAC
>NW_006314139.1:0-238 GCF_000327345.1 Myotis davidii | reverse complement strand
GAAACAGCAAAAGCCTTCTCGCGAACCTCCGTCAAATGCCCTTCCTAACGCGTTTTTCAATTCTTCTGCAGAGCGAAGCGGCACAGCCATCCCGGCAGAAGCGTCTCAGCCACCAAGGCTATACACCGCCTCAGGAGATTCTGTAAGACTTCGAAGTCGGGTGCTCAACAATGGACTGAAATTCAACAGCTCCGGCCACCGAATTCTCCTTGCCACGAAGGACTCGGTTCTCCTCCTA
>NW_006314138.1:0-238 GCF_000327345.1 Myotis davidii | reverse complement strand
CTTGGGGGGCAGGGTAGTTGGTTGATGGTCTGATTGTGGCCACAGGAGGCGGACACAGTGCTCATTCAGGATTCGTTTTCTCCTGGGGGCAGCGAGGATTCCGACGGATGCTGTGACAGTGGGGAAGGGTTTGCCCTCCGGGGACACTTTCTTTTTCTGAGCTTCGAGGGTCCAAGGACTGGATTCCGGAGGCGTGTGCGTTGCTAATAGTGACAGGATCGTATCACCAGCTTCCAGG
>NW_006314137.1:0-238 GCF_000327345.1 Myotis davidii | reverse complement strand
TGGAAAAAGTTCCTTTGCTTTCTTTCTTCTTTAGGTCGGTTTGTTCTCATCAGTTATTATAATTCTCCAAAAGTTTAACATCTGTTGCCAGCCGGCGACGCTTGCTCTCGTTCGTTAACTCATTCGTTCCTCCAAGAGCAGCGATTCTTCTGCAAGAAACAGGAGGCAAATGGGTTAGATCCCTCGAAATGCAGAAGGACGAAAGGACGGTAGACAGACAAACCAGACTGAACTGGGA
>NW_006314136.1:0-238 GCF_000327345.1 Myotis davidii | reverse complement strand
GGGGAGACCTCCTCGTGTGACGCTGCACCAGCATGTAGCCACTCCGTTACCTTTCAATGCAGTCCGTCCTCATCTCTGTGGTGCCCAGCGGGGTGATTCAGCCTATGCCCCTTGTTCAAGGTTTTCTCAGTGGTGTCTTGTCCATGAATAGTTGATAGTTATTTGGGGGGGAGGGGGGTTGGAGTAAAATTGGGAACAACCTATACCACCATCTTGGTGATGTCCCCACTCCATAATT
>NW_006314135.1:0-238 GCF_000327345.1 Myotis davidii | reverse complement strand
TTGCCAGATACACACAACCTTATGATGTCTAGACATAAAATATAAGCCAGAGATGCAGGATTTTCTTTGCTATAGAGCTTAACCAGGACTTTTCTGAGTTAACAGGTGTAGTATTAACTAAAATTAGGAAAAAATATTTGTTGACCTAAGTCTTTGTTGTACAGGAAGTGTGTAGAGTGAAGAGCAGAGATCATGGCTGTTCTAGGTCAGGAACCAGAATGCCATAATACCAGTACTT
>NW_006314134.1:0-238 GCF_000327345.1 Myotis davidii | reverse complement strand
CTTCTACTTACTTTGGGCTTTTCTTGTTGTTCTAACAGTTTAAGTTATGGGGTTAATTTATTAATAATTTTTCTTGTGTTTTGAGATAAACCTGTAATGCTATAAACTTCCCTCTCATTACTGCTTTTGCTATGTCCCATTGATTTGGGTTGTTGTATGTTCCTTTTCATTTCCAGGAAGTTTTTTATTTCTTTCTTGACCCATGGATAAACCATTCATTGTTTAATAACATGCTATT
>NW_006314133.1:0-238 GCF_000327345.1 Myotis davidii | reverse complement strand
CTTGGCTATTGTAAATAATGCTACAATGAACATGGGAAGTGATTACATCTCTTTCAAATAATGATTTGATTTCCTTAGATATACACCTAGAAGTGAAATAGCTGGATTATATAGTACTTCTTTTCTTTAATTTTTCGACAAACCTTCATACTGTTTTACTTTGTGGCTGCACCAATTTACAAGCCCACCAAAAGTGCACAAGGGCTCTCTTTTCTCCACATCTTCACCAACATTTGTT
>NW_006314132.1:0-238 GCF_000327345.1 Myotis davidii | reverse complement strand
AATTGTTAAATATCATATATAAAATATAGTGGAAAAACATAAATAATAATAAATATTAAAGTAAAGTGTTATTAAAACTCTCCCACAAAGAAAACCTATGGCTCAGAAAGATTGTTAAATCCAAACATTTAAAGAAGAAATACCAGCCTTATATTAAAATGTTTTAGAAAACGAAGAAGGCATTCCTAATTTACTTTATGAAGTCAGCATATTTCTATCATTAAAAACTTACAAGATA
>NW_006314131.1:0-238 GCF_000327345.1 Myotis davidii | reverse complement strand
GCAAATCTAGACCAGGGTTCCTCAATCTCAGCACCAGTGAAAGTTTGGGCTGAATAATTCTTTGTTGTGAAGGGTTGTCCTGTGTATTATAGTTTGTTTAGCAGCATTCCTATCATCTACATGCTTGTAGAACACCCCCACTAATGAGAATAAAAAATGTCTCCAGACATTTCCAAGTGTCCCCTGGGGATCAAAATCACCCCAAGTTGAGAATCACTGAATGAGACTAACTCAAAAG
>NW_006314130.1:0-238 GCF_000327345.1 Myotis davidii | reverse complement strand
CTAGGGCCAAGGCCAGGGCCAGGGCCACCAATGGGAACCGGGCACTTCGCTTCCTTAAGAGGAAATTTTTAAGGCAATGCTGTGGTGATTTGTGGGGCAGGATAAGTGGGGTGAGATAAAAGCTGTTATCTAATGTCTTTTAATACCTAACAGCAAATGCATTTGCGCAGAAGGCATCTTATAAATGTGAAGTAGGTACATGGTGTTCAGTTACATTTTAGTAATTTATTTCCATTTT
>NW_006314129.1:0-238 GCF_000327345.1 Myotis davidii | reverse complement strand
CTGCTCTAGACACTGATTTTCAGTATACACTGGTCAAAGGAATTGACTAATTGAATTTCCTTCTGTGACAGTTTTAGATCTGAATGAAGACAGTGTCAACAACATCACCTTAGACCACGTAACTTGTGAGGGTTCTACCATTTCCTTCTTTCTTACTCGTATCCAAATGTTCATTGATACATATATTTGTTGCTGTTTTGTTTGAATAATTTTGATATTATATATGAGAACAGGAAAT
>NW_006314128.1:0-238 GCF_000327345.1 Myotis davidii | reverse complement strand
GAAAAATTTTGTTGGAAAGAAGGGTTGAGTCACCTGACATGAGAAATGACATGAAAGACCTGGAGAAGGAAATAATAGGTTCAGATGCAAAAAGAGCTCATGAGGTATAAGAAGATTTAGGAAGCTGATAAAAAGAGGGAGCCAGATGACTACAACAAAGGAAGGTAAAGCAATGAATAAAGAGAAGTAAGCAATTCCTGTGAGAAGTACAACTGGAGAATGATTGGGTTTTTTTTTT
>NW_006314127.1:0-238 GCF_000327345.1 Myotis davidii | reverse complement strand
GAATGTGGTCACCGTGCCATCAGAAGTATTTGTTTTACCCTCACAAATTGACCTTTTACTTTTATTTTCTTTAATTATTAAATAAGTAATTAAATAATTAATTATTTAATTATTTAATTCTTTAAATAAACAAAATTATTTTTGTTTTCTCTATGGCTTGATTCAGGTTTTTATTTTTATTATTTGCGGGGTTTTTATTTTATCATTTTTTCTTTTTTTTCTGTTTTAAGCCTTCATT
>NW_006314126.1:0-238 GCF_000327345.1 Myotis davidii | reverse complement strand
TCACACTGAGTCACCAATCATACTTCTCAGGTAACAGCAGGTCAAATTTGGCTGTTAAATTCAGAAGCAGTAGGAACCATTATAGCTTCTCTTACTACGTCTTATGTAATGGGTGCCTATGTGTGAAGGGCCTGTTTTCATTTACAGTGGGTCCTTTTTTAACAGGGGTGACAAGTGTTCTTTGATAAGTAGAGAGGAAGGTCCACAGGGTAACATTTTCTCAAGCTGATGCTAAGGG
>NW_006314125.1:0-238 GCF_000327345.1 Myotis davidii | reverse complement strand
AAAAGAAAACATTGTTGTTTACCAAAACTCTGTGAGATTAGCTCTCATCCTATGTAAAGAACATTCACTAGTAACTAAGGGGAAAGAGATAAAATAAATTAACAAAATTTATATTATTTAATCTACAAAGCAATTATGTCAAGAACATATCATTAATGAGTTAAACATCATCCTAAATGTTACTTACTAATGGTAGAGGTAATAAAAAGATCTCACTGTCTTCAATTAAATCAAGAGA
>NW_006314124.1:0-238 GCF_000327345.1 Myotis davidii | reverse complement strand
GATGCACAGAAGTTTTAATTTTGATGAAGTCTAATTGGTAATTCATATTTGCCCTACACCAGGGGAAATGTTCCCAACACTATCACTGGGAAAGGGATTTAAACAAAATCAATGCCTTTAGGATCTTCTCCCCAGTCTTGATGCACAAGCCCCCTACTTTGAGAGCCAATTGAGTCCTGTTGGGGTGAAAAAAAAAAACCTTCTGTAGCATCTTTTCCTAGCCAAAGATGACAGAGTT
>NW_006314123.1:0-238 GCF_000327345.1 Myotis davidii | reverse complement strand
AACCTGTGGGATCTGACACTACATCCAGGTAGATAGGGTCAGAATGAGTTACATTGTAGGACACCTGGTTGGTGTTGCAGATTTGCTTGGTGAAGGGAAAACATCCACACCTCTGATGTTGAAACAAAGAAAGACTGTATTGTTGCTAATATGCCTGGATTGTCTGATTTTTCTTCCTTTTCTCTCTCTCTTTCTTATTGGCAAGAATCTCCCAAGAGATTTCAAAAGAGGTTAATAG
>NW_006314122.1:0-238 GCF_000327345.1 Myotis davidii | reverse complement strand
AAACAGCAAGGATGGACCGGCTCCCAGCAACAGTGGAAGATCCCCTTCCCCCAAATGATATCTAAAATAGAACTTTTATTCTTCCCATTAAGAAGTCACGTAGGTGGTTGATTCAAGCCATCCCATCCTGAAAGGGAGTAAAGGGCACATGGACAGAATGGCTAAGTGTTCTTTTATATTTCATGTGTGCATCCATCTTCTCAGTGATTCTGAACCACAGGAGAACAAAATGCCTTAC
>NW_006314121.1:0-238 GCF_000327345.1 Myotis davidii | reverse complement strand
GCAAGGGCCAAGCCCCTTGCACAAATTCCATGCCTTGGGCCTCTAGTAAGTATATAACTGCTTTGATTTATCTCTTCTCCTCTCTCCAACCCCACATAGTGGTATGTCAGACTGTTCCACGCTTCCATGTCAAGGTCTTATTTTGTTACTCAATTCATTTTATTCATTAGATTCCAAAAATAACTGAGATCATGTGATATTTGTTGTTCTCAGATTGGCTTATTTCACTTAGCATAAT
>NW_006314120.1:0-238 GCF_000327345.1 Myotis davidii | reverse complement strand
ATCCAATGAGCCAAACCAGCTCGGGCGCAAGATTGTCTTTAAATGACTACCCCCCTGGTGTGTTAAAACAAAAAAATAATAAACTATTTAAAACAATGTTCATGCTATCTGATGCAACAATTGCTATTAGTTTTTTAAATGATTTTATTGATTCTGAAAGGAAGGGACATTGAGAGGGAGATAAACATCCATCATGAGAGAGAACCAAGGCTTTAGCGTCTAACACTGTGTGTATTTG
>NW_006314119.1:0-238 GCF_000327345.1 Myotis davidii | reverse complement strand
ATTTCTCCTTTGACCCAGTCATTTTTTAGTAGTTGTGTAATATATGTATTTTATTATTTTTGAGTTCAAATTTTAAAGCACTGTGGTTGGAGAATATACTTGATGTAATTTTAATCTTCTTAAATTTGTGGAGATTAGTTTTGAGTCCCAACATATGGTCTTTTCTTGAAAATGTTCCATGTGCACTGGAGAAGTCTATACCATCTGATATTCTGGGATGCCAATAATGTCTGTTTGG
>NW_006314118.1:0-238 GCF_000327345.1 Myotis davidii | reverse complement strand
TCCTCTGGTGAGGATTAACAATAATAATAATAAAATAGCCTGACTTAGCTGTGATCAGTGCAGCAGAGTTTCAAGAGTACAAGCTCTTTGAGGAAGGAGTTTTATCACAGTCATAGAGTCTCCAGACAATTCTGTAAGGTTGGTGTGGACTGTTGGCAAGTTTGTTTTTGTACTTGCCCTGGAAATGTAGGTATGTGCCTTTTGTCTTATGTCATGAGGCATATTGAACTCACCCTTT
>NW_006314117.1:0-238 GCF_000327345.1 Myotis davidii | reverse complement strand
ATCCTGAACCCCACCATGCAGGTCACAGCACTATGTGATTCTCATTTAAATGCATATAATTCATAGTTGTGCTGAATGTATATTTCTAATATTTTACACAGGACATCAATAAGAAGCAGTTCTAAGGGCCTAGCTTCTCTAGGGAAAACAAGAGCATCAGTCAGGGGAGATAAGGAAAAAGCCTAGTGCTGCCTGTGTTTAAAACTATGACATTATTTTCTATTTCATTTGGCCCTAC
>NW_006314116.1:0-238 GCF_000327345.1 Myotis davidii | reverse complement strand
ATCCATCACTCCCTCAGCTGCTTCCAACTCTGATGTTTTATTCAAATACCCAGCCACACCCAGGTGGTGGGTCCCTGGGCAGTACCATGTGGTCCCCTTGCTGAGGGGGCATCCCACCATACCCCACTGAGCTCCAGAGATGCACCTCTACCCTGGCCTGAGAGCTCTGTGATCTGGGGGGTGGGAAATATCCAATGACAGCTCTGGGCTGAGGTCTGCCTGCAGAGAGGGTGGGATC
>NW_006314115.1:0-238 GCF_000327345.1 Myotis davidii | reverse complement strand
TCTAGGCCTGAACCAAGGAATCAACGTTTAAATAAGCCCATTAAGTGATGCAGTTGCAGGTGATTGACAGACCACATTTTTGAGAAGAAGAAAAAAAATGCATAGAAAAGATACAATAGAAGACCATGGCTCTTGAATGCTTTGAGTGTTAATGACCTCAATCCCTCACTATCAGGTTAAGAAATGTCCCCTCTGGCTGCTCACCCACTTAACACAAACGAACCCTTGTACTTACTCC
>NW_006314114.1:0-238 GCF_000327345.1 Myotis davidii | reverse complement strand
ACATTTCCAAATCCTCTAAAAACACATTAGGAGAAGGTGGAAAACCCTCATCATCAAAATTGTGTGTAATAATTTTGTGCAAAGTGTAAAAAGTTGAATAAAGGCAGGGTTAACTCTCTTGCTTATAACCTTCACATTTATTTACTGTCAATTTTAATATCATTTTACATGAAATACATCACAAAGAGAAATTGGGAGTCATACTTTATCAGAGAAATGTGTGGATGGTCTTTCTCCA
>NW_006314113.1:0-238 GCF_000327345.1 Myotis davidii | reverse complement strand
CCCTTTTCTCTTCTTTCTGCGCTCCAGGTGCTCATCAGCCTGTACATCGCCAGTCACCTAGGTGTACCTCACAGTGCTCTCACTCACTGTCAAAGGGTTCACGTTTGCTTCTTTTTTATTGGAAACCAGCAGATCAACAAACAGAAATTCCCAGCAATTCTTTACTCATCTGTGTACCTCCCACAGTTGTGAAGACATGCTTATTTTACTTATTTGATTGCATGATGAGAATGCAGAG
>NW_006314112.1:0-238 GCF_000327345.1 Myotis davidii | reverse complement strand
CCCTGCAGGCCTGGTCCCCCCCCAACTGCCCTCACTTGACGGCCTGGTCACCCCCAAATGCCCCCCCTGCAGACTTGGTCACCCCCAACTGCCTTCCCCAGCAGGCCTGGTCCCCACCAACTGCCCTCTCCTACATGTCTTGTGCCTCCTAACTGCCCTGCCCTGTAGTTCTGGGCCCCCCCAACTGTTCTCCCCTGCAGGCCTGATTGTCCTCCCTTTCAGGCCTGGTCCCTCCCAA
>NW_006314111.1:0-238 GCF_000327345.1 Myotis davidii | reverse complement strand
TAACCTATGCAACAACAGGTTTGCTTCTAAAAGGCATCAAGAACATGGGGTGCAGCTAATCCACAAGGTCTCCCTTTATACACTGGAAGCTAAGAATTATAATCTCCCTCTTGACATACAACGCCAATCTCCTCTTTTGAAGGAACAGTCTCTTTCATTTTATCTTGTTAGCAGTATTCCTTCTCTCTGGTTTTCCAAGATGTCTTTTAAAAATCCTGTTTGCTATATGTTTTCATCA
>NW_006314110.1:0-238 GCF_000327345.1 Myotis davidii | reverse complement strand
TTTTTTCTCTAAAATTTATTTTTCTAACAAAGCTGTTAGAATTTATATGGAATTCTCTAATGCTACATTTAAAAATTATAAAGTTTGTTGTTTATGTCCACATATCCAACTAGTTTATACAGATTGGTTAGAATTAATTAGTAATTAATTACTAATTTAGTAATTATAGTTCACCCCATTGCTGCTTCTGCCATGTAAGGGTGAATATTTTTTTAAATATGTTTTATTGATTTTAGAG
>NW_006314109.1:0-238 GCF_000327345.1 Myotis davidii | reverse complement strand
AAAACAGCAAAACCATATTTTAATTTGCTTCTCTATTTTTAGATTCTTAGATAACCTTAGGCACGGCATTAATAGAGATGTAGGATGCAGAAGGAGGGCCATATTTCCATTAACTTAAATTATGTGCCCTCCTCTTTAGAACCTGTAGTAAATTACCCTGAGAGTCCTTGTTACTTCGCTTCTTATTAACTTAATTTTTTTTAAAAGGCATGATCCAGGTTTTGGATAGAGTTTATGA
>NW_006314108.1:0-238 GCF_000327345.1 Myotis davidii | reverse complement strand
ATGGGAAATCTCTGTACTTTCTGCTCAATTTTTTTATGAACCTAAGACTGTCTAAAAAATAAAGTTTAAAGGAGGAGGAGGACATGGAGATGAAAATGACACTTTACCTCCGTGGTCTTCCTCCAAAAAACCCATAATCCCAGTCAAATCATGGGAAAAAACATCAGACAAATCCCAATTGAGAAACAGTTTACAAAATACCTGACTAGTATCCTATATAATAAAGAGCTAATATGCT
>NW_006314107.1:0-238 GCF_000327345.1 Myotis davidii | reverse complement strand
AGATACTGCAGGATATTGTGAGCCGTGCAAACAATTTTGCAGTCTTCTGTGCCAAGACCAACAGGAAACCAGAAGAGGTTTAAAAATGTTAAATGTTGTATTCTTTGGGATGTTAGAAATATGAGTAACTTACATGGAAGGAATGAAGTACAGTAATAAAATGACTCTATCAGAGGCCATTGTCAACATAAGTAGAATATCATTGATGTCCTTGCTTCTTCCCCATTCCACATCCCTG
>NW_006314106.1:0-238 GCF_000327345.1 Myotis davidii | reverse complement strand
GATCGAACCCTGGGAGACAGAAGTCGTGTGGATCTGGACACATTCACCCAGACACCGAGAGGCGAATCCGTGAAGCTCAATGTAGTACCACTCACTGACCCTGAATCCCTTCCCCAAAGGGTTCCCTATGGGGACTGCAGTGGGGAGCAGAGGGCCGTGCACACCCATCAGCCCCAGCAACTCAGCAACGGCCCAGAACACTGGGGAGGCAGCCGTGCTGGGGTCCAGGCCCGAGGAC
>NW_006314105.1:0-238 GCF_000327345.1 Myotis davidii | reverse complement strand
AATATTGTCAACCAGTGTCACCCCCAATAAAAGGGAAAAAATACTGCCACAAAGCAAGGGTTGTTCATTTAACTGTATTTACAATAAGGAGCAGAGTGTTTATGTAAAGCAAGCACCTAATAAATACCAGTGAATTTTGCTGTTTCTTTTAATATTTTCTTTAAAAAGCCCTGCCTGGGTAGCCCAATTAGTTGGAGCGTCATCCCAATATACCCAGGTTGCAGGTTCGATCCCCAGT
>NW_006314104.1:0-238 GCF_000327345.1 Myotis davidii | reverse complement strand
ATTCATCTCTGAAAAAAAATGGAATGGCCTTAGAATAAAGACAAATAGGTCCTGCTTTTTAGGAATTCCCCCCAAAAGCAATGGCTAAATCCCCAATTAGATTACCCTCCAGTGCTGTCCACCAGTTTTCAGGCTCATCCCAGCTCAGGGCCTGCAGTCAGCTTTTGAGCAGCTCACTCTTCAGTGTGAATAGAAGCCAAGGTCACCAGCCATTGTTTGGCATCCTAAGTGAGTTCTC
>NW_006314103.1:0-238 GCF_000327345.1 Myotis davidii | reverse complement strand
GCAACAACAAAAAGATACCAAAGAGTTCTCTCTGCCATGTGAGGACTTGGAGAGAAGGTGACCTTTTACCAGTCAGGTGGAGTCCTCACCAGCAACCAAACTGGCCGGCACACTGACCTTAGACCTTGCAGCCTCCCCACCTTGAGAAAGGAAATTTGTTTTTTTAAGTCCGTGGTATTTTGTTATGGCTGCCCCAGCTGAACAAGACATCATATTAATAGAATATAAGGCAAAAAAA
>NW_006314102.1:0-238 GCF_000327345.1 Myotis davidii | reverse complement strand
AGCACAATGTTACCTTTAACAAGGCCATCCTTGAAAATAAGACATAGTTCATTTAACATATAAAATTCTTCTGTGAAGGTGGTATCCCCTACAGCCTCTCTAAATTCACCATGTACCCTTTCTGTTTGATAGATCCTTGGTATCTTCCAATTGAAGCTGGGAGGAGGCATAAAACCTTCTCTTCAACTACTTCCATTTTACTAGAACACACTTTTTTGCATCAATGAGATAGCCTGGA
>NW_006314101.1:0-238 GCF_000327345.1 Myotis davidii | reverse complement strand
AGAAGAGGAGGAAGAGGAAATCAGTTTAAATCTTCAAAGAGCAATGCTGTTGCGTTCTCTACGTGATCTTGTCAGCGAATATTTTCCACCCCGTGAAACGACTGCAAGCCCAGGGAGTTCTCTTTCGTCTTCTTTATCGTGTGGGGCGGCCAACTCGGCGCCTGCAGAGGTGTCTCCACACTTGACAGCGGGGCTTTTCACTGCAAGAGAGTTCTCGCTTGAAACTGAAGATGATCAA
>NW_006314100.1:0-238 GCF_000327345.1 Myotis davidii | reverse complement strand
ATGTTTCCTGGAGCAGCATTTAATGCACTTTCCTATCCGTTGCAAACTTTCCAGGATTGCTTCTAACTTTAAAGAAACTTACTATGGAAAGTCTCAGCCTAATATGACCTGAAGTTAGAATTTTTTTAGTATCATTGTTTTCCTACATAGATTCGCTTTAGATCTCTCTGAGCAAGAAAGTGTATGTACTCTTGTAAATGAGTCCTGCAGTGTTTATTTAGATGAGTCAAAATGTAGA
>NW_006314099.1:0-238 GCF_000327345.1 Myotis davidii | reverse complement strand
AATGAAGTGGAGGTAAGCAATTTATCAGATATAGAGTTTAAAGTAATGGTTTAAGGATGCTGAAGGAACTTAGAACTACAATAGCATGGGAAAAATGGTTTTTGCACTCTCACATATCAAATAGAATACAGAAGAGCTTGGTGCTTTTGTTCTCTCATGTTCTTTAATGCTTCTGACAGTTAAATGAGATGTCAGCATGTTGGAGAAAAGTAAGGAGAAAGGTAGGCACATTGCAATG
>NW_006314098.1:0-238 GCF_000327345.1 Myotis davidii | reverse complement strand
CATTAGGAAGGTTGAGAACCACTGTTATAGACCATTTTTATCACCCCAGAAAATGATCCTTCCCTGTAAATCCCCATCCCACTTCAGATACAACTACTCATCTGATTTCTTTTACCAGAGTCATCTTACCTGTTTTAATATTTCTTGGAAATGGAATCACACTGTACTCTTTTGTGTCTTATGTATTTCAATCAATATACTTTCTTTGAGATTCATTCATATTGCTTCATATATTAGC
>NW_006314097.1:0-238 GCF_000327345.1 Myotis davidii | reverse complement strand
ATCGTGCACCTCATTGCATGGCGGTTCTTCTGAGTTTCATCTTTACATCAGCGATCTGGAGCTTTTCTGAATTGTTTGCTCAATGACTTTCCCTCTCGGAACCTTAATTCCCTTACTGTAAAGTAGGGATAACTAGTGCAAAGAGTTATTGTGTAAAGTTAAGTAAAGTCATGGGTGTGCACGTGCTTATAAAACTGTGAAGTGTTAGACTAGTGCAATGGTCGGCAAACTCATTAGT
>NW_006314096.1:0-238 GCF_000327345.1 Myotis davidii | reverse complement strand
AAGAGCAATAACAGTACCAAGGAAAACGACAGCATCCTAAAGCATATAGAGAGGTAATAGGTAATAAAACAATAATGCCACCATGACCATCTCTGTGATAGACATAGCGATGCATCCCCTAGGGTCCCCCTTCAAGGAAGACTTGCTGCTCAGATGCAGAGAGTTCAATCGACACAAAGCCTCCAGCTTCCAGCCCCATCATGTCAATCTCAGCTACAGAAAGCAGCCTCACCCTAGG
>NW_006314095.1:0-238 GCF_000327345.1 Myotis davidii | reverse complement strand
GTAGTATTGGTCCCTCATGGATGCTGCTTGTGGGTCGCTGTCGCCGTGAAGCAGAACAGACACCTCCAACATGCGCACTTTGAATTGATCTATTTGCACCTAGTATATACTACCACTGAACGACGGAAACGAAACCAAATATATCATTCAGCCGCTGGGGCAGAGTTTAGAAACAGGAGAATTGAGATCTCAGAACCTGATACAAAGATGGATAGTATTATGAAACTGACCACACGGT
>NW_006314094.1:0-238 GCF_000327345.1 Myotis davidii | reverse complement strand
AGGAAGAGGATTGGGGACGTCCTCTGCTCTCCCTCCAGCTGATTCAGAGGCTGTATCAGGCACATGAGTCACAGAAATTAAGGTACAGCATGCTGGATGTCAGCCAAGTCAAGGAAATGCATTTGTTTCCAAAATGGCGGATCAGTTAATGATGGTTTATGAAGATGGTGGTTCTTTGACAAGGTATCAACAGCAGCAAGGCTGACAGCAGCTGGACACACAGCAAGGGCGGCAGCAG
>NW_006314093.1:0-238 GCF_000327345.1 Myotis davidii | reverse complement strand
GTAAAAATGGCTCTCTATGGAAAAAAAGTGCTCATTTACCTCACACTCATCACATGAGTGCTTTTATAGACAATTACTGTAGATAAATATGCAGAAATACTTTGTGCATACTTTTCGTTTTGTCACAGGGAATATTAAAAACATGTTTTTCATATTAATATTGGGCTTTAATAAAACTAATTTTCACTGCGTCATTACAGACATTTTTCTAAATTTTTTATTACAAAGGGTATTACAT
>NW_006314092.1:0-238 GCF_000327345.1 Myotis davidii | reverse complement strand
AAAAAAAAAAAAGAAAGGTTTTATTTATTTGTGATCCTTTGGGAAAAGTAAAAAAGGCTCTCTGTGTGTGATCCTTTGACCTAGTAAGAATATGGGTACATTTAAAATAATGAAAATAAATGTAATTTGTGATAAACTGTAAGTCAATGAAAATCTTAGTATTTTTTTAAGCTTATTTCCTTTCATATTTATTTGGATAGAAATAGAGAGTGATTGAACCAAAAAATACAAGGTGAGG
>NW_006314091.1:0-238 GCF_000327345.1 Myotis davidii | reverse complement strand
GCAAACAGCCCTTCTCCTTTTGCTCTTTCCGCCATGCCAATACCCTCTATCCTGTTACCTACTCTAAATCCCCCACTCCTTGAACAATCTAGACTGGTTTTGATTTCCCTGGCTCTAGAGACAGGCAGATTTGGGTTTCAGCCTTCTGTTTGCAAGTTAGTATCGGTTTAATCTTGGACATTATCTAGCCTCTCTAAGAATCCTAAGGGAACTTCATATTCTGTGCCCAGATTTTGCT
>NW_006314090.1:0-238 GCF_000327345.1 Myotis davidii | reverse complement strand
AGGTACAAAAATGATTACTCACCACCTGTTGATGGTTAAAATTTATGGCCAAAGCAAAATAATACTCCTAATGATTAAATCGTCTTCCCACGCTGTTAAAGATTGAGGTTTACGTTTACACCCCAGAATCCAAATAGACGAAGGGAACCAGTGAATAGGGGGATCACCATGCCCTTCTCACCGACTGAGCAACAGCAACCTCCAGGCAAAGACACAAACAGAATTACTCTATAAAACA
>NW_006314089.1:0-238 GCF_000327345.1 Myotis davidii | reverse complement strand
TACCAATCTACAAAATGAAACATCCTCTTACCCTCCCTCTATCTCCTGGTTGTAGTCATTTCTTGCTTTTGCCCTCCCCCTCAATATTAACTACCTTCTTGGTGACCAGAGGTCTTAGAAGCACTTTCTGTTGTCCTGCATAATGTTTCCTTTTAGGTGGCTTTTAAGTTAATGGGCAAAGGTCAGAATTAACCCAAATCTGAGCTTGGATGAGCATCAAGGCCAGACCCAACACTTT
>NW_006314088.1:0-238 GCF_000327345.1 Myotis davidii | reverse complement strand
TTAAATTCCCCTCGAACTCACGAAAAATCTAAGTGAGAATCCAACTGCTCTGCAAGACGTGGCTTCACTACAGACAGAGCGATGTGTTTCGGACTGGCACAGACACATTTTCAGTGTCTACGATTTTTTGCATGAATATGGTAGTTGAAGGCAGCTTCAGCCTCCTTTTGAACTGGAAGAGAAAAACAGCTTTTTCGGTATTTCACTTCCTCTGTTAAGGAAGTAAATTTCCTTCAGA
>NW_006314087.1:0-238 GCF_000327345.1 Myotis davidii | reverse complement strand
TTGTATATATTTCTAAGAAAACTATCAAATTGTGTTGAACTCTTGAATTGCACAATGATACAGCTAGGAAATATTTAAGAATTTGTAAGAGACACATGAAATTTAATTATTTAGAAGAATACCAACTTATGGCCATGTTCAATCACTGAGATTTCTGGAAGCAAGCAGTAAAATGATGAGAATACTGCAAATGTTTACAATACTCGCTACTCTACTTGGCGAGTTCAGAACAAAGTTC
>NW_006314086.1:0-238 GCF_000327345.1 Myotis davidii | reverse complement strand
AAAAAAAGTAATAAACTTTTGAACTCGCTAGGAGATCATTTCCTTTAATATTCTAATACTTTCAAGAGCTACACAAAAACCAGATGAGATAATGGGTTGTTAGTCTCCTTTGTAAAAATCTTCAGATGCGTGCTTTATGCTGAAAACATGAAATCTAAGAATCTGACAGAGTAATCTGAATTTCTGATGATTTTGAGTTAGAGTGGGGAGGCAACTCTTGAACTACAAATGTTCTTAT
>NW_006314085.1:0-240 GCF_000327345.1 Myotis davidii | reverse complement strand
TATGTCATTTGAAGTTATGCTTTGGTATTTCTTCAAACCTGGTTTTTTCAGCTTAATTGTAGTTACCTTTTACTTCATCACACTATCTGCTTGAGTTTTTTAAACACTTAGAGTTTCTTAAAACACTTGTTGAACTTTTCTATAGGATAGCTAATCTATGTGGTAGACTGGTGTTATTCCTGATTAATTCTTTGGAATTGCTTTCTCATTCAATACTAAAATATGGCTGTTGGTCATGGA
>NW_006314084.1:0-238 GCF_000327345.1 Myotis davidii | reverse complement strand
ATGATGAGCATTTTAAAAAATAATAATAAAATAAAACCTCCAATTCTACAACTGCAGAGTCTCTGGTCTTTGAAGTATCAAAAGTCTGAGCTCAATAGAGATGAATTTACACAATGTGAAGGGAGCTGAGGGTGGGCTCCACCGTCTCTAAGGTAAATAAACACACACCCTGTGAGTGCATTGTTGGTGCAGAAGCGGCATCCTGCCTGAGATACACACAATAAAAAAACTTTTTTTT
>NW_006314083.1:0-238 GCF_000327345.1 Myotis davidii | reverse complement strand
TGAATATAAAGAAGAAAGAAGACCCGAAACATTTCAAAATAGCAATCTTGGTAAGACTTCAAATACTGAATTACTCTTGGTCCCCCTAACATAGATGAAGTAAGAGTAGGAAAGTTTTGATAATGGAAGAACACTGTAAAAATACAAAACAATGTGTAAGTTGCATATATAGTTTTTCTCAATGTATTTCTTAAGAGCATAGTATTCAGTATTATTAACAAAGTTAATTGTAGGTAAT
>NW_006314082.1:0-237 GCF_000327345.1 Myotis davidii | reverse complement strand
TTTATCAGTGAATCTTTTTCAGTGAAAATATTTCAAAGATGTTTTTTAATTTTCTTACAAAATGTTTGGCAAAAGCATTTAACCATAGAAACACAAAGTGACATACTTATTGGAAACTCGGTGATCAGAATAATTTACTCCCCAGGGACTATAAATGGTGAGCATCCCTTGCCCTTACTGGGCATTTATAAATTTTGATTAAAGAAATATGTTTGCATCCTTCAAGATTTTTTAAAA
>NW_006314081.1:0-238 GCF_000327345.1 Myotis davidii | reverse complement strand
GAAAACAGATATATTCTACAGGATTCCATATTATATATGATGAAATTTTCTGAGAATAACTAATAAATCCAAATGAGCATAATTGTTAGTAAATTCTAGATTAAAGACTTTATCTTAATAAGTGGGGAAATACTGATCGATAATTTACAAAGAGGAAAATATTTTTTAAGTTTGAAATTATTTATATATGTGGATTCTTATAATGATACTAGAAGCCTGTTGCACAAAGATTCACGCA
>NW_006314080.1:0-238 GCF_000327345.1 Myotis davidii | reverse complement strand
AAAGGGGGCAAAGGCATTACCTGAACTATGATGGGGGAGCGGGATAAGGGAAGATGTTTTAACTTTCCATATCAAAGTATTGTAAGTCCACATAGGCAGCAGATTTAAAGGAGTAGTGTTGGATGGATTGGTCAGGAGTATGGGTTTTAAAGTCAGATGTATCTGGATTCAGATAGCAGTTCTTCCATTTGCCAACTTCTTTGATCTTAAGTAAGTCATTTTGTTACTAGAGAGCCGC
>NW_006314079.1:0-238 GCF_000327345.1 Myotis davidii | reverse complement strand
TTTTTTTTAAAGAAATTATACAGTTTTGAGATTTTCTCTGTTGCTTCTTCATTCACTATGAATAATTTCACAATAAAACACTTTCAGGCAGCTTCTCTGCTACTTTCTTTGGTTTCCACTTTTTTAGGCAACAATGGCTCCATCTTTAGTAACAAGCCTTTGCTTGTTGAACTATAAGGAAAGCTCACACCACAAAGGGCCCTCGGGAAGGAATGAGTGGCACGTATGCAATGATAGG
>NW_006314078.1:0-238 GCF_000327345.1 Myotis davidii | reverse complement strand
CCTATCCTTTCTAAAACCTTGCTTCTACCAACACGATCTAAGAAAAGACTAAAGGAATGTCTGTGAAAATAGGGCAGAGGAACACGCAGACAAGTAACAAAAAGGAGAGAAGAGCACCACCCACATGCCCGAGATAACAAGGGAAGGCTGAAAGGTGTGGTGCTGAGAACAGCAAGTTGAGGGAAGGCCAGCCTGCCTGCCTTTGGGTCTTGTGTGCAGGAAGACTGCTTCTGCTCAG
>NW_006314077.1:0-238 GCF_000327345.1 Myotis davidii | reverse complement strand
GGATAGTTAATCCATCCTAATGGGTAGGGTACAAAAAGGTATAAACTCATTATCATGGCAAAGACAGCTCATATTAGAAGTATATCTATTTATTGAATTTCCATAAATACTCATTGAGTTCAGAACTTAACGCCCCGTTGTATTGTGGTCAATTGTTTTTGATAGGAAGCTCACCGTCTTTGTGTACAGAATTGACTTCTTCGTCGTTTTTCTACCTTGGTGGGGGCATTCCTCCCCC
>NW_006314076.1:0-237 GCF_000327345.1 Myotis davidii | reverse complement strand
GTTTGTTTGTTTGTTTGTTTGTTTTAATTAAACTAAAATAGATTTGACTCATGATACAAAAGCCTCACCCCAACTGCTATTTTGGTCAGGTCTCTGACCTCTTAACAACTGACCAGAAAAGAAACTATTAGGCTAAGGGATATTAAGTGTCGGAATACATGTTATCTACAGATGTACTGCATTTGAACTCAGTTGAGCCTTATGGAATATTTGTGTAAGTAAGAGTAACTATACGAT
>NW_006314075.1:0-238 GCF_000327345.1 Myotis davidii | reverse complement strand
ATATCCTTGGTGAGGATTTTAAAAAATATAATGTGGTTGTCCACTGACCCAGCATTGTATTAGAGGCTGCTAATTATCCTCTAGTAGACACTTATTCCTTATCCCTTAGAGGATCCCCCCCTGTTTTCAATTGGTCACAGGGCTCATAACCTTCTAAAATAATGATCACACTGCCCAGGCTCCTTGCCAGGTAAGTATGGCTATTTGACTTAGTTTTGAACAAAGCAATATAAGTAGA
>NW_006314074.1:0-238 GCF_000327345.1 Myotis davidii | reverse complement strand
AATTGTTTGCTTATTGTTACTATAATAAAACTTTTCTATTTTCTCATATTTGTGCAAAAATGCAATTTCCTTTATTTTGGGAAATACCACTAATATTTCTTATAAGAATACAGAGATGAATTTCACTTTTTGGTAAAACTACAAGACGATTTTGGAGCTTGGCTTGGTCTACCGTTAAGATCTCTCTCATTTCTCCCAAAAGCTTTGTTAATGTAAAAACATTGAAACCTGTAAAAAA
>NW_006314073.1:0-238 GCF_000327345.1 Myotis davidii | reverse complement strand
TTTTTTTTTCTCCCTTTTTCTGTCTATGAAGTTGCTGGGGTTTTTTATTTTTCTCTCTGTTTGGCCAGTTCGATGTGTGTGAAACAATGTTGTCCAACAATAAAAGGGAATTTTATTTTGCAAAAAAAAGGAGGGACTTTCTGGACGGAGACTTTCATTTGCATCCAGGGGCGATTGACACAAAATTTCTTCTGGGCATGCCCCTACCCATATGTGTACAGAACAACCCAGGTGGGGG
>NW_006314072.1:0-238 GCF_000327345.1 Myotis davidii | reverse complement strand
TGTACATACTTTAAATACTGTAAAATTTTATCCATTTAGGCCATTCTGTATAAGTAAGATACCAGGAATATTCCAGATTGTCATACATCTTTTTTAGCATTCTCATATCTTATTTAGCTAGTTCAGGAAACTAGTCATGGTTAATCAAAAACAAAACAAACAAAACACATATGCTAATGTTCCACACAAAAAACCCAACTCTACAGCTTTGCAAATATTGTGTTTTATTATACACTTC
>NW_006314071.1:0-238 GCF_000327345.1 Myotis davidii | reverse complement strand
ACACACACACACACACACGCGCACGCACATACACACACGTACACACACACACGCATGCACACATACACATACACACACGTACACACACATACACGCATGCACACACACGTACGCACGTACACACACACGCACACACATGCACACATACACGCACGTACACACGTACACACGTACGTACACGCACGCACGCACGCACACATACACATGCACGCACATGCGCGCGCACACACACACACAC
>NW_006314070.1:0-238 GCF_000327345.1 Myotis davidii | reverse complement strand
ATTTTATTTACTAGTGACCATAAGCATCTAACTAGTTGCACTTCATTCATTTAGACTGCAGTTGTGGCCGCATCACCAATCTGGAGAAAACCAGGAGAGATGGACTAGTAATGCACATGTACTTATTCAGAAATGAATGCGTCAGGTCCCCATCTTCACAGTCTCCTTTTTCTTACGTCACACCTGATTCTAAGATGTTTGGTTATCTGATTTCTGCTGAACAAATCACAAGTATCTA
>NW_006314069.1:0-238 GCF_000327345.1 Myotis davidii | reverse complement strand
GCAACCATCACCACCATCCATCTCCATAACTCTTTTCATCTTGTAACAATGAAATTCTACACTCATTAAACAATAACTTCCCATTTCCCCTTCCCTAGCCCTTGGAAATCACCATTCTACTTTCAATATCTATGATCCTGACTACTCCAAGTACCCCATTTAAGTGGAATTATACCGTATTTGTCTTTTTTGTGGCTGACTTATCTCACTTAGCATAATGTCCTCAGGGTTCATCCAT
>NW_006314068.1:0-238 GCF_000327345.1 Myotis davidii | reverse complement strand
AAAAAAAAGCAGCTAGTTCAGCTCACAACTCAATCACACAGTTGTTTTCCTCAAGACAACCAACCTCATTCAACTGTAGCACAAAATACTTTATGAACACATCCCATTTCGTCACACAGAATATTAAAAAGAGGTACTTATGGATTGAGTTTTATGAAATTAATAATTTATACTGATTCATCAAAAACATTCTTAAATAAAGTTGGCTTGGGCTTGTGTGTGTGTGTGTGTGTGTGTG
>NW_006314067.1:0-238 GCF_000327345.1 Myotis davidii | reverse complement strand
CCCTGAGCCAGGCTGGCCAGGCTGTTGGTATTTATTTATTTTTATTTCTTTTTTTTTTTTTTGCCCGAAATAGCTGAGCCATCACGAGGAAAGTTGAAAATGGGCGACGCTCCCTCCTCACATTGAAGTGAATGACCCTGGTGGCATGGACTAGCCGTCCCCTGGCCCTCATTTCTTTCCGCATCGGCAATAAAATCCATCTATTTCTCTCTCTTTCACGGCCAATATACTCTAGACA
>NW_006314066.1:0-238 GCF_000327345.1 Myotis davidii | reverse complement strand
TTTGGAGAAGAACATTTAGGGTATGTGAGCCTTGTTTATAGCGGTTTCAGATGGAAACCGGGATGTTTCATATTGGGGTTCCTGTGGCCTTGGTAAAAAATCCTGATTTGTGCCTTGGCTAGTGTGCTCAGTGGTTAGAGCATCAGACCACGCTCCAAAAGGTCATGGGTTTGATTTCCCGTCAATAGCATGTACCTGGTTTGCAGGTTCGATCCCGGCCCCAGTCGGGGGTGTGTGC
>NW_006314065.1:0-238 GCF_000327345.1 Myotis davidii | reverse complement strand
CCCACAGGTTGAGAACCGCTGGTCTAGTTGGTGAGATACCTGGATTTGTCTGTCAAAATTAGATAGGAATTATGTCTGGTTTAGGTCATAGGGATTAGTATTTTGCTCCTAAAAGCATGTGTTTAACTTTCCAATATCCTCACCTAATTCGAAGCCCTTATGAACCTGAAGAAAAGCACTCTGCATTTTCTTACTCCTCTCAGAGCTGAATGAAATCATCAATATTTTGCCCTTCCCC
>NW_006314064.1:0-238 GCF_000327345.1 Myotis davidii | reverse complement strand
TGGCTCGTGAGCCGCAGTTTGCCAACCACTGCCATAAATGTATTCGATATTTAATAACAAAAAAGGTTTATGAATCACATACATTTAAAATATTAAACTCAAAAATACATGACTTTTACTTAATGCAGAAACTGTTTAATTTTCAAAAATAAGGTTAAGGTAACCGCACCATTATATCTACTATGGGCCAAATTATTCAGCAAAGTGAATGGGAATAAGGAGAGGGCATGACTGAGAA
>NW_006314063.1:0-238 GCF_000327345.1 Myotis davidii | reverse complement strand
TTGCCTTGAGCTTTGGAGAGCGCGTTGTTGTCATCTGTTTTTCCAGTTTCCTTGTATTCAACGAATCATTTTGCCGGATTTACTCCACAACTACTGCTGTAGCTGTTCACATACTCGAATGTTGCTTTTGTGTTTGCCCACACCAGAGGTTTTTCTTTTTCTAGAACCTGAAGTCATTTGGGAGGCATGGATCAACATTTGGTTTGCCCGTATCTCTATCTCAGTGTCTCAATGATCT
>NW_006314062.1:0-238 GCF_000327345.1 Myotis davidii | reverse complement strand
CGACCCACAGGTTGAGAACTGCTGCTGTAGAGTCTTCTCTGCTATGGGGCAGGAACTTTTGATCAGATTTTATCAGACAGTATTCACAGCATAAATCCTTTCATTGCTCTAATTTCATGCTAGGCAATCAATCTTTGAACTATTAATTCTCCTTTCAAGTAGTCAATTCTGATACTATGCCTGATTTGGAACTGTGAACTTGTTTCAGCATAATTGATACATTAAAGGACAAATTGAA
>NW_006314061.1:0-238 GCF_000327345.1 Myotis davidii | reverse complement strand
TTCTCCCTCATAGAGGACTGCGTTTCTGTACTTTTTATTGTCACATTAGAGACCCAGTGCATGAATTCATACACAGGTGGGGTCCGGCCCCCCAAACCATGGGGGCCAATAGGGGTGGGGCTGGCCAGGGGGAAGGGCCGCAGGTGGTTGGCCAGCCAGGGGGGACGGGCTGCCCCCGCATCGGTGGTTGGCTGGCCACAGTGTGTGTCATAGCGACCAGTTGTTCCAGTCATTCTGC
>NW_006314060.1:0-238 GCF_000327345.1 Myotis davidii | reverse complement strand
ATCACAAGAGTAATTATAAAAGGGAGATGAGCTTGTCAGAGTCAGAAGAGGGGATGTTAAGGTGGAAGTGGAAGCTGGAGTGGAACATTCTAAAGGCAGAAAAATGAGGCACAAATTTAGGACTGCAAGTCGCCCCTAGAAGCTGGAAACAGTCTTTTCTGGAACCTTTAAAAGCAATGCAGCTGTGCTGACAGTACTTTTCATTCCTCTGACATTTTTGGGGGACTTCTGATCTGGG
>NW_006314059.1:0-238 GCF_000327345.1 Myotis davidii | reverse complement strand
GGCACCACTGGAATAGCCCTTGGCACAACTGTTCCTCCTGGCACTTCCAACATAGGGGAGACAATAGGATGACATAGGATTTTCTCATGCCCTCTCACAGGTTAGTTTTCTGCACTGATATTATTCATTGCAGGACTACCACCATATATTTTCAGTGGTCCTGAAATATTCTTTCATTACCTCTTTTCTACCCTATTTCCTCCAATGGCCATAATACTAGTGGCACAACTAGAATTTG
>NW_006314058.1:0-237 GCF_000327345.1 Myotis davidii | reverse complement strand
AAGAAAGTGCTCAAATTGGTTATTATTATTATTACTATTATTATTACCTCCCTGTGTTTTTTCTTAACTTTGAAACCCTGGTGTGCTGCTATCTGTGCCACTCATCTAGCACTTAGTTATCTATTGATGGTATCTTTTGTTAACTACTTAAATTCATATTGCTTAATTTTGTGTGTGTGCTCAACTTTCCAATTAGATTTTAAGCTCCTTCAGACCTGAACCAGATGCCTTCCTTTT
>NW_006314057.1:0-238 GCF_000327345.1 Myotis davidii | reverse complement strand
TAGTTCCTTCTTAATAAAATTGAATGAAGAAAAGTCAAGTTTCTGAATATTTTCAGGTAAGGCCATAATTATGATGAGTTACTTCACTGTCTATTGCTTGGCAAATTACTTGAACATGTTTTTCAAATTTGATAATCAGTAGGAAATGTGTGTCTATAAAAAATAAATTTAAGTTTCAAGAACAAAACAGACCTGTCATAGAAATATACCCTGATATTGAAAGGAGTTTTTTGGGTAA
>NW_006314056.1:0-237 GCF_000327345.1 Myotis davidii | reverse complement strand
ATCTTTTCTCTCCTCCCTTGGTTGCATTTGACTTTGGAAGCACCACAAATCCTCAGTGATGGACACTTTCAGATGAGCCCTCTGAGAAGGGCGATCGTGTCTGAAGTCCATGAACACTGATAAAGCGCATTAGTGTGCGGGGCCCTGAGCTAGGTGCCATGGCCAAGAGTGAGATGGCAAATCATTGGTCCCCGGCCTCAGGGAGCAAATAGACTCTAGGCCTGGTGTGTGGAGGTG
>NW_006314055.1:0-238 GCF_000327345.1 Myotis davidii | reverse complement strand
ATAAGTGTGTTTTTTATCCTTGCCATTCACCCTTTCTGTGTTGGGGACGAGCTACTGAAATTTGCTGTATGAATTAAATTGGAAAAACTCTCTCAAGTAAACCTTTTAACACTTATATCAAGATTGATATTTAAGCTATTGGAGGATAATTAGCTATTAATTATAATTCCACTTATATCGTTAGCAGCGAACCAGTGAAGCATACCGGCACCCATCGAAGAGGCTCAGATGTTCATTT
>NW_006314054.1:0-238 GCF_000327345.1 Myotis davidii | reverse complement strand
ATGAGCAGCAGGCCAACAGCCTTGTTCCCTTTGCATCTGCGCTGGAGGTGCACAAAGCGTCCAGCCTAGGAAGCTCCCCTATGGCCGGCCAGTCGCTGGCGCCTACTTTTCAGGACAAATTGAATCAATGGACTGCATGACCTCCGACCCAGCAGGGGAGACACGACATACAAATGTGAAACACTGAACAGCCTGCGTTCATTTAAAAAGTCCCAGAGACACAGAGGAAAGGCCTTAG
>NW_006314053.1:0-238 GCF_000327345.1 Myotis davidii | reverse complement strand
TTAGAGCAAGATTTGTTTTCTACATTTAATCCAGATTTCTCTCTTCACATTCTCTTTTGAACCCATTCTAGGACTTTTTTTTGTTTCTAATGCTCCCATTAAATTGTTCTTGTTAAATTCACCAATGATACCCCTTTTTCTAACTCCAGGTGTGAATTCTTTACATTTGACCCATTTGTAGCATTTGAAACAGCTGATCATTCCGCCCTCTTCAATATCATTTCCTATCTTGGTACCA
>NW_006314052.1:0-238 GCF_000327345.1 Myotis davidii | reverse complement strand
AGTTTCTTTTAATGCCAATGCCCAGGCCCCACTGCATCTGAGGTCCAAGTTGCGTTGGACATAAGAAAGGTTTGAAAGTTCCCTGGGTGATGGCAGTTTGTAGACAGGGTATAAGGCTCTGGTCTATGGCAGCAGTCCTCAAACTTTAGCAAATATTAGTATCCCAGGCAGTGGGGAGAGGGGGGAGCTTGTTAACATACAGACTGTAGGACCACTCTCCCAGAGTTTCTGAGTAAGT
>NW_006314051.1:0-237 GCF_000327345.1 Myotis davidii | reverse complement strand
CAGAGTCCCGGGGCGCAGAGTCCCGGGGCGCAGAGTCAGAGGCCCGGTCCCCGCAGGGTCAGGAGGGCTGTTGCCTCTGGTCGGTGGCCATGATGTATATTCGTTCGGGGAGTTGAGACTGGAGGCTTTTAAACCTCCGCAAGGAAGTGAGCTCTGCTTTTCCCAATGGAAACCTTTGCAGAGGGTGCCCACCAGCGGGGCGGAAGCCTGTGTTTAGCTGAGACAGTGTTTTGTTTT
>NW_006314050.1:0-238 GCF_000327345.1 Myotis davidii | reverse complement strand
AGGTAGTCATGTCCTAGGCTAGCATCTTCCCTGGTAAAAGTCAGTCTTTACCTTAATTAAGCCTGGCTATTGTCTTTTCTTTGCATCTACCCTAACATACCTTTGGAATGTCAGGACAACTCCCCCTTTTCCAGACCCCTCTGGACACAACCCATGCACCCGAGTGGAGGCCATAAATCCTCTTGTTATTATTATGTTAGTTGTTGACTGTTAACTACCCTGTACCCACCTGTGTAAA
>NW_006314049.1:0-238 GCF_000327345.1 Myotis davidii | reverse complement strand
TAAGAGACAGAAAAGGAGAAGACACAGACACACGAAAGAGGAGGGCATGTGGAGACACACTGGAGACTGAAGTGACGCAGCCTCCCGCAAAGGAAAGCCAAGGGCCACCAGAGGCTGGAAGAGAGAGGGAACGAAGCTCTCCTATGACTGACAGAAAGGATATGGCCCCGCTGATACCTTGATTTGGGACTTCTGGCCTCCAGATCTGTGAGAGGATACATTTCTGTTGTTTTAAGCC
>NW_006314048.1:0-238 GCF_000327345.1 Myotis davidii | reverse complement strand
CCCCACGAGCCTGTGCCTAAACTCTGGGACACTTGGTGCAAAGCAGAGCCAGAGCTTGTCATGAGGTGGCAGTGACTGGTGAAGAAGGCATGATCCGAAGAGGGAACTAAGTATGCTTCTTAGCACATGATTTACAATGTCAAGCCTTGATAGGAAAAGCCCAGCTAGAAATGCTGGCACTCTTCAAGGCTGCACTTTCAACAGTGTCTCTGGCAGGACTTGGCAGCAGCTTGGAAAG
>NW_006314047.1:0-238 GCF_000327345.1 Myotis davidii | reverse complement strand
ATTTCAGAGAGGAAGGGAGAGAGAGAAATCTCGCTGATGAGATGGAATCATTGATGGGCTGCCCCCTGCATGGCCCACACTGCACGTGCCCGGACGACCTATGACCTCCTGGTTCATAGGTCGTCGCTGGACCCCTGAGCTAGGCCGGCTGGGCCCATAGGATCTTGAAACACCTCCGTCAGGGGGTCATTTTCATTTCCCACTGTCCTAAATGTCCATCTGGTCCCTTTCCCCTGCG
>NW_006314046.1:0-238 GCF_000327345.1 Myotis davidii | reverse complement strand
TTTTTTTTTTGGTAAAGAAATGATAGCATATTATCAATGGAAAATGGAGGGAAAGTAAAAGAATTAATTACCTTCTTGGTCTTTGTTGCTCCTGTGGCAAGTCCTCCCACTCATTCTTTTTCTACTTTATTCACCTGAAACGAATAATCATATCTGAAATCCCACAAATCACTGTTCATTTTTAACCCAGAAAACTAATATATACCTTAGCTTATAGCTAGATTTAACTTTTTTTTCC
>NW_006314045.1:0-237 GCF_000327345.1 Myotis davidii | reverse complement strand
AAAATTCAAGAACATCTCATTCCCAGCAGGAAAATGTGCATCTATGCCGGGGGAGAAGAGAGCCGGAATCCCGGGGACCCAGGCCGGACCGCAGGGATGCCACAAACTGACATGACCACCATCTTGGAGACAGTCTAAATGATCAGTTTTCTTTCTTTCTTTTTTTAAATTTCCAATCCGTTACCATGGTAGAGAAAAAAGGAATGACTGCCGGAGTCCATTCATTGTCTTTACTAG
>NW_006314044.1:0-237 GCF_000327345.1 Myotis davidii | reverse complement strand
CCAAAGAATGCGGAGAAGCTCCAAGTGAAGATTGCTGATCTTGGAAATGCCTGTTGGGTGGTAAGTTAAACTAGTCTCAGTGCTTTGTTTTGAAGCAACTAGTGATGAATGAGATTTGAATGTAGTTCTCCTAACAGAAGAAAACATCTTCAGTTCTGTACCCAGATTGCCAGTTAACATTTTAGTGACTATGTTTTACTTCTTTTTCTTTTTTTTTAATATAGTTTATTGATTTTT
>NW_006314043.1:0-237 GCF_000327345.1 Myotis davidii | reverse complement strand
CTGTGCAATTGACTGACAATAAAAGATCTGTAGTAAGGATTATAAGATACTGCGATGAAGGTTTGGGCTACTGAAGATCACAAAATAAGGAAGACCTCAAGCAAAATATCACACATGCGGCAAGTAGCACGTGGAAGAAAAGCAGGATCATCAGCTGATTCTTCTGCTAAGAGTGTTCAGCATGCTTTGTCAGCTGGTGACATGGAAAGCTGTGCTGAAATATAGTTATGTCTCATT
>NW_006314042.1:0-237 GCF_000327345.1 Myotis davidii | reverse complement strand
CCACCATTGAGAAATTTGGCAGATCATGGTACTGCGCAGCAGCCTCAGGCAAGAACGCATGGGCAGAGAAGAAGTCATGGGAATTATGCAGCAGGCAAGACGAGGAAAGGAGGGTCCACAGCATCAGGCCACCAGCACAGCAACTGCAGGGTGTCAAGGACAGGACCATACGCCGGAAGCACACTTCTATCGGGCAGAAAAACAGAAAGAGGACTGGCAGGGCCTACATACAGCCAC
>NW_006314041.1:0-237 GCF_000327345.1 Myotis davidii | reverse complement strand
CACATGTTGGCAAATAGGAGGAAATAAAGCAAATGGTTAACAATAATTATCTTTAAGTTACAAGGTCAGGGTGTGTGTTTTTTTCACACTCTTCTTATATGTTCCAAATTTTCCACAGGAAAGAAAAATAAAAATTTATTTTTATATATCCTCCTTTGTTTTCCAATGTTTTACTGTTCACCCTAGACTCTAGGACTCTAGGTCCTAGAGCAGTGGTTCTCAACCTTGGGTGCACAT
>NW_006314040.1:0-237 GCF_000327345.1 Myotis davidii | reverse complement strand
ATCAGGTGGAAGATTCTTAGAAAGTTGGCAATGAGAAGTTCCCACAGAAGGAGAGGGCATCTGCATGCAACCAAAGCATCTGGGCCATGAAATCATGAAGGGACATCAGAAATACACTGACAGTCTAAAGGGACCTTGGAAACTTAAGGCACTTGAACTTCAACATGTCCAAACTTAAAAAGAAAAGACCCAACCACTGCTAACTAAAAATATAGAAAGTCAATCATGCAATTTTAA
>NW_006314039.1:0-237 GCF_000327345.1 Myotis davidii | reverse complement strand
GCAGGCATCACCCAGCACCAGGGCTGGGCCAGGGTCCTGAGCAGCCTGAGCCCCTGGGTCGTGGGGTGGGTGCCAGGCCCTCAACAGACCTCTAGTTCCCACAGGTTCCTGAAGTTGCAGAGCCACTTAGGGTCTGCGTTGTGGAGCTGATTTCAGGGCCTTACACTCTCGTGGCATCTGAGGTCGAGGTGTACTGAGGCTGTCCCGCCCCTCTTCCTGCCCTGGGACCTGCAGATA
>NW_006314038.1:0-237 GCF_000327345.1 Myotis davidii | reverse complement strand
TTTGTCTATTATTAGATAGGATTATAGATTCCTTAATAGAAGGATTCAGGTCAAGTTCATCCCCACCCCCCCGCCCCCCATCATCCCTGTGCATTGCAATATACAATCCCCTGAACTGAATATAATTTTCCTCCCTCTTTTTTTTCTTCCTTTTTGCTTCTCTTGCTCCCCCTGTAATATTTTCTCTATTACTAATACTTTTAGTAATTGTGGATTTTGGTAGTTTGAATAAAAGTT
>NW_006314037.1:0-237 GCF_000327345.1 Myotis davidii | reverse complement strand
ATCTGTTAAGTGCAGCTCACCTGCCGAAGAGAATAGACCATACCGCGGAACAGTGGATCTCCTAGGTCCGGATGCGTCCCGAAAGTACTCCACCACAAGGTGGCGGCCAGTGAAGTAAAAAGACATGCTCCGTTTCCAGTAACCTGAATAAATGAAGTAGGTAAAACAATAACGAAATACAGGTCACAAATGGGTTTCTTGGAATATTGCCTCCTTACGAAAAAAGATGAAGAATCT
>NW_006314036.1:0-237 GCF_000327345.1 Myotis davidii | reverse complement strand
TTTAAAAAGTTTGAGGACCCCTGCCTTAGACTATATTTATTTTTAAAAATTCTTTATTTTTTCTGCTTTGATTGGGTGTTTTCCTCTACCTTGTCTTCTAAATCACCGATTTGATCTTCTGCTTCACCTAGCCTATTGTTGATTCCTTCTAATTTATTCTTCATTACAGATATTATATTCTTCATTTCTGGCTGATTTGTAATGGTGTCTATGTCCTTTTTAAAAAATACATTTTTT
>NW_006314035.1:0-237 GCF_000327345.1 Myotis davidii | reverse complement strand
GGGGAACATTCATTCTCATTGATGATGGTGGCAAAGCCTCTTGATTTGCCAGCAGATTCTAATTTGCTGTTACCAGGTTCACTGTCAGATAAAGATTTTCTCTCCGTGCCATCTGTTTATCAGCTTTTTGAAAATTAAGACACAGATGATCAAGTTTTCCTCAAGTTCTCAAGGACTGTCAGCATCTGAACATCCCGTCTATTTGGGGAAGTAAGTACTCCCCCTTTCCACTGACTC
>NW_006314034.1:0-237 GCF_000327345.1 Myotis davidii | reverse complement strand
CTCAGGAACACGGATGATCCTACGTGGATGGTAAAGGTACGTCTGGCTCTCCATGGGAATGAAGCTCCCGGGAACTGGCGGCATGTGCAGAAAGCCCCCAGCACTGCAGGGCACAAAGCACATGGTGCTTATTCTGAGCAGATCTCTCTTCCCCAAACTGAGCAACCTCATGCTGCAACTGTGGCAGCTCTCACTTAAAAACTCGCACTCGCCGAAACCGGTTTGGCTCAGTGGATA
>NW_006314033.1:0-237 GCF_000327345.1 Myotis davidii | reverse complement strand
ATACTTTAAACAATAAAGAATTTTTAAAAAAGAGAGTGGGAGTACAAGAAAGAGCTGAGCAATCTTTGCTTTGTTTGTACACTACTCTTGCATATCATCTCTAAAACAAGCAGTTAAATAAAAGATACTATGTCTGTCAGCAATGTTTATCAAATTATATGCTTACTTATCTAATTCCGCTTTATGCTATACTAGAGGCCTGGTGCGTTAATATTCATGCACTGGAAGGGGTTCCCT
>NW_006314032.1:0-237 GCF_000327345.1 Myotis davidii | reverse complement strand
GCTCCTCCTCTCACTGTCTACACAACACCCTCTTTTTAAACTTTCTTTGCTTCCCAAAATGCAGACACTGGCATCTACACCTGCCAATTATTTCTCACTGCCTCATTTGTAGGCCAGCGAAAATCACTAAATTACTTTCAAAGTCATTAAGTGGCCTCCTTGTTCTTCAATGACTCCTAACCCTTTCTTCCTTGGTAGTTTTAGTTGCCATCTAGAACAGCTGTGGGCAAACTATGG
>NW_006314031.1:0-237 GCF_000327345.1 Myotis davidii | reverse complement strand
GGCACGGCTCTCTCTTTTTATATAACCTTTGTACTGATACAAAGTGGTTCCCTTATCTTTGATTTTCTGATTTTGAATTGAATGTTCCATGCATTATGATCAAAAGTTGTGCCAGAAGCAAAGAGAGAGACATAAAAACATAAAGGATCTGTGTGTGACTTGTTTGCCACATATTCATTTTTGGCATTTATTGAAGTCAAACAAAATGAAGATTTTCTTATGCTACCAGGAGAAATG
>NW_006314030.1:0-237 GCF_000327345.1 Myotis davidii | reverse complement strand
ATCAGTGTCATCTGTGGTTCTTCACACCTTTAGGACATTTTTAATTCAGGTTCCTGTCCCACCAGATTTTCACTCAAAGCTGCCTAAATAAAAACAACAATAATAAGACAAACAATAAAAAAATAATTTCCTATCTGTCCCTATAACTTAAATACAAAAAAGAAGGGAGACACTTTATGGGGAAACTATAGTAATTTTATGGACTTCTTTTATTTTTATTTTTTGTTAATCCTCACC
>NW_006314029.1:0-237 GCF_000327345.1 Myotis davidii | reverse complement strand
AAAACAGGATAGTGTTTTCAAATATATGAGAGTATCAAGTAGATGAAAAATCAGAAGTTTTGAGTAATTCCAAGTGCAAGGTTAGAATTAATGGAGAGAAGTTGCATAAAAACTGCCTATGTGATACTTTGGCAAGTCCACCTCCTAAACTGTCATGGCCTCCATGTTCATAGATATAAAATATGGGATTTGACCATGTAGATCTAAATGTGTAAGAATAGCACAGTAGACAAATGT
>NW_006314028.1:0-237 GCF_000327345.1 Myotis davidii | reverse complement strand
AGGTGTTAGGCAAAATGGTTTCTAGCACTTGGCGTAACCAATGCCATCTTGAAAAGCAAGTTACTCTCAGTGACTGCTAATTCACACAGGGCCTGCATCACCTGAAAGGAATGTTCTTACCTCATAAGTAGGCCCAGTAAGTTGTTTACTGCCTTGGCATATACAGCTCTTAACAAGCACAAACCACTTGGCCACAAACCACTGGTGTTCTTGCAGGATCTATACATATCAAACCCC
>NW_006314027.1:0-237 GCF_000327345.1 Myotis davidii | reverse complement strand
TTTTTTTCTTTCTTTTTCAAATCTTATGCAGATAAGACACACACAAGACACACATATATGCAATACCTATGTATATATTTGTTACAAAAGCAATACAAAGCTTCATAACAGGCAAACATTACAGAAATACATAGAGCTAAGCATAAAAATTTCCCATCATCCACAAACCACCCTCTCCCCATATACTATTCCTCTTTCCAATAGCTGACCCCCTCCATTTTGAAAAGCATATCCTTC
>NW_006314026.1:0-237 GCF_000327345.1 Myotis davidii | reverse complement strand
TTTCCATTTAATAGAATCCACAGATTTAAATACAAAGAGAAATGGAGGAGATTTTCATAAAAATGAAAAAATAAAAAAAGAGGAAAAGAGAAAGGGACGGAAATCCTGTCGTGTGGACTGAGACACATTTCAGGATGCCACTCATTCCATGAGTGAGTTACCTGGGACATGGTGGGCTTCCATCTCTCTACCGTATCATAGAATAGAATGTCGTCCTTCAGCCTCTCCTGGGGTTGA
>NW_006314025.1:0-237 GCF_000327345.1 Myotis davidii | reverse complement strand
GGCGGGCTGGCGGAGGTGTTAGGGACAGGCTGGGTGGAAGCAGTCAGACTGTGCCTGCAGAAGGAGGGTCCGGACCTGAGCAACAGCAGGGAGGGACAGTAGTGTTATCCCACACGGAGGGACTGACTGGGGCTGCCTAGAACATTCTGAGATTTCCCACATCTGATCAGAAAGGCTGCGTATGATTTTTTTTTGTCAGCTTGCTTGCTTTGCTTTTAGGGTTATATTAGCTTCCCA
>NW_006314024.1:0-237 GCF_000327345.1 Myotis davidii | reverse complement strand
TATCTATCTATCTATCTACCTCCCTACCTACCTGATTTATCTATCATCTATCAGTCTATCTATCTACCTATCAATTCACCCTGTTTGTCCATCCATCCATTCATTCATTTATCCATTTATTCATTGTATCTATCTATTTACCTAAGTCATTTATCATCTATCTATCATTCTATCCATTCACCGTTTGTCCATTCATTTATCCATTGTGTCTATCATCTATCTATCTATCTATCTATC
>NW_006314023.1:0-237 GCF_000327345.1 Myotis davidii | reverse complement strand
TATTAGGGCTTTATTATATAGGATTAACTCAAGGGCCTGCAGAGGCTCTAGGGTCATCAAACAAACTATTCTTACTCTAAAAGTTTGTCCCTTCAGAATGCCACTGACTCAAATGGAATTTGCTGACAGGAAAAAAGCACTTTTCCCCAGAAGTAGCACTTTCCCTGAAACCTGCATTAACTACATCCTCCCATAAAAAAACAACATTATTCACAATAGCTAAAGCCTAGTATCCAC
>NW_006314022.1:0-237 GCF_000327345.1 Myotis davidii | reverse complement strand
TTTGTAGTGTTTGCCCATTTCCATGGTGTAAATATTCCCACCACGGCTGACTCTAAGCTCCCTATGCAATATCAACTGGGTTGAAAATTTTTCAAAACTTTAACAAGTCAGCTTGTTAAAGCTGTGACAAGCAAGCCCCAGCATAGCACTGAATACATATTGTTAGGTCGTCGAAGGAGGAAGGCACAGGCCAGAGTGGTGAAAGATTACAAATTTATTCGATCATCTGCACACCAG
>NW_006314021.1:0-237 GCF_000327345.1 Myotis davidii | reverse complement strand
GGGTGTCACCAAAAGTGTATACATACGTTAATAGCTGATTCTAGTACATTTTGAAAATGAAATTTATTTTAAGAAACAGTGCCTTTATATTTATTCAAAGTGTACATACTTTTTTGGGGGACACACTATATACGTGAAAGTTGCTAAAAGAGTATATCTTAGATGTGCTCACCACAAAAAAGAAATGTTAACTAGGGTCTAATATCCAAAATTTATAGGGAACTCATACATCTTAAC
>NW_006314020.1:0-237 GCF_000327345.1 Myotis davidii | reverse complement strand
GGAAAGTAATTTCCATCCCAAGTAGTTACACTGGGCCCATGCTACTCTAAGTAGCAAGTAGTTACATGGTCCTCAAAACATTATATTATTTTAAGATTAAAGCCAGAATCAATGGGGGGCGGGGGGGGGGGAATTCTCTGATTGACAAGGCATCTAAGGATTTTCTCCATCAATGAAATTCTAAGAATAAGATCCTACTCCTTGGAGAAGTCATTCTGTGGCTCAAGGGGAAAAAAA
>NW_006314019.1:0-237 GCF_000327345.1 Myotis davidii | reverse complement strand
AAATGCTAAAGAGACTGCTGTAATGAGAAGAAAAACTATATAGAGAGAGAGAAACATAGGCATACATAATAAAAACAGTAATAAACAGGTACCTATCAAAAATAACCATAAATGTAAATGGATTAAGTACTACAATCAAAACACATGGAGAAGCTGAATGGATATGAAAACATGACCCGAGAGACAAAAATGGCAGTGGTATAGAGACGGATGTGTCCCATGCCTTGTCCCGGAGCA
>NW_006314018.1:0-237 GCF_000327345.1 Myotis davidii | reverse complement strand
GGGTCAAAAGTAGATTCAGAATCAGAAGTGTTAAGGTTATGATGTTTTGCCTGAAGGAGAAGGATCCGATGGGTAGAGCAGGACTGACAGAGAGAGGGTTGAGACTGGAGGGTGAAAAAGACCTTGATGTAGGGAGTCTCTGACCATTTTTCATTGCAGTCAGAGCAATTATCTAAATCATACAAACTAAAATTATAAGGTGCTATTTTCAGGCCATTGAGACTTATTATCTAGTTT
>NW_006314017.1:0-237 GCF_000327345.1 Myotis davidii | reverse complement strand
TTTTTCACTTTTTATCTTTTTCTGAGTGTTTTATATGATTCTATTTTCTCTCTCCTCTTTACACATCAGTTATACTTCTTTGAAAAAATTAATATTGTTGATATTTAGAGAGAGTGGAAGGTAGAGGGATAGAGAAATAGAAACATGGGTGAGAGAGGAACATCATCTTAATTGGCTGCCTCTTGCCACAGTCCCTACTGGGGTTTGAGCCTGAAACCAAGGTACATGCCCTTGACC
>NW_006314016.1:0-237 GCF_000327345.1 Myotis davidii | reverse complement strand
CCCCAGAGATTGAGCACAGCTTTGATAAACTCAGGCAGAAACCAGAGCAGGAAGGACACAGTAAATGGGCCAAAGGAAAGCTCTGGAAGCTCCTCGGTGCATCCTGGGGACCCTCACTGCGGAAGCAGGTCCCCCTCCGGAGGCAGAGTCCAGGGTGTTGGGAGAACAGACCCCAGGCATCCAGAAAGCCTTTCTGCTGAGGTCCAATGTCTGCCTGAGGGGATCTAATTCTCAGGA
>NW_006314015.1:0-237 GCF_000327345.1 Myotis davidii | reverse complement strand
AGTCTTCTGTGTTCACAAATGTTCTTTTTTTAAAGACCATCTATACTAATAAAAGCCTAGGTGACCCTTACATGCATTGTTGTCACAAGATGGCCACCTCAGGATGGCTGCCCTCACGTCATCACAAGATGGCCACCAGAAGATGGCCACCACATGATGGCTGCCCTCACATTGTCACAAGATGGAAGCAACAAGATGGCTGTCACAGGATGGCTGCCACAAGATGTCCACCACAAG
>NW_006314014.1:0-237 GCF_000327345.1 Myotis davidii | reverse complement strand
TTTTTTTAAAAGAAGTGCACATTTTGAGCACTCAAAGGCACTGTAAATCTGCTAAAATAAGTAATATCCACCTGCTTCAGGTACCTCAACATAGTAATACCCAGAGGAATTTTTTGAATTTAGGATTTTATGTAACGCATGTCTAGTAAGGAGTTGGAAATACATGTAAGCAGTCATTTAGACGTGCAGAAGTTCTACTCAGGGAAATTGTTCATGCACACCAAACTCACACATGCA
>NW_006314013.1:0-237 GCF_000327345.1 Myotis davidii | reverse complement strand
TCTTTCTAAAATCAATAAAAACATATCCTCAGGCGATTAAAAAAATAAAATTGCAGATGCTAGAGTTGATTTTCTTGTCAAAGTCTTTTACCAATTAGAAATTGAGGGAGAAGGTGGGTGAAGTGTTTGGGAAGTGGCCTTTGGTAAATGGATCACTAAATCCCAATGATTATCTTTTCAGATATGATCATTGTTCCATTGAATAAAGGGAAAATTTCATGAAGTTTTTTTTTTTTT
>NW_006314012.1:0-237 GCF_000327345.1 Myotis davidii | reverse complement strand
GTGTCATTTGTATGTATTGTGATATACGTATGCCAATTGTGGTTTGGCGTTCTTGTTTTTCTACTGCTGTCTTTTGAGCAAAGTTTTCCATTTTTATAAAGTCCAATTTATTTGTCTTGATTGGTGCTTTTGTGCCGTCTCTAAGAAATTCTTGCTATCCCCAGGTCGCCAACATATTCTTCTATTTTTTCACCTCTAGGAATGTTCTATTTTAATTTTTACATTTGGGTAATGATC
>NW_006314011.1:0-237 GCF_000327345.1 Myotis davidii | reverse complement strand
CACGAGTGGCCACAACCTGATTAGGCCGTGCACACTGTGCCTGAAGCTGTGATGCCACTTCACACTCCAGCAGCAGTGCTGAGAGCTTGTTCCACACCCTCACCAGCTCTAGGTGCTGTCGGACCTCGTTTTTACCCCTGTATCCGGTCTGCATTGCAGCCTCACGGGGGTTTGCTTTCCTGTGCGCATGAGCATCTTTTCTGTGTTGGTTAGCCATTGGTGTTTCCTCTTCTGTGA
>NW_006314010.1:0-236 GCF_000327345.1 Myotis davidii | reverse complement strand
CTGAGCTGTTAGCAATTCTTAACAGTTTCATAGGATTTCCCTGTGAAGCTTTCTGCACATGTATGTTTTGGGAGAAGAGAAAGCTGGATTTTTATTTGCAACTTTCTTAACATTTGAAATTTTCTAGTCATTGGTAATTGATCTATTTATTTATATCATTTTCTGGCATCAGATTTAGTCATTTAAAATCCTCTCATATTTCCTCTATTGAATTCAGTTCTTCAATGTATTTTCAT
>NW_006314009.1:0-237 GCF_000327345.1 Myotis davidii | reverse complement strand
GCCCTCGGTGCGAGGGACCTGCCACCTGTCCGGGTTGGATATCCGGACAGGCTGGCAGGGATAGTTGTCTCCGCATCTTTTCCACACAGAACAAGGTAATAAAATAACAAAACAAAAAAAGGAAACGAAAATACCTAACCTCCAGTGAAACGTTGTGGATATTTGATTGTAGCAGAACTTTTCCTATCGAAGTTTATGCAACACCTAAAAATGATTACGCTAGTCCTGGAATTACTG
>NW_006314008.1:0-237 GCF_000327345.1 Myotis davidii | reverse complement strand
TTTCTTCTGTTTACCGATGAATTTCTTAAAGGAGCAGTTCTTTACTTCTTTTTAACTGTATCCCATGGGAGCATTGGTGGACTCTCTCTGGCATTCCCTACATTGCTGATCACCTCTCCAGCATCTCACCCCTGAACCACTCTCTTCCCTCCTTCCTTCCTCCTGCATTTCTTTATGTCCACTCTCAGTATTCTTTATCTACTCTTTTCCTTCCACCTACACCTTGCTGAGTGTCCT
>NW_006314007.1:0-237 GCF_000327345.1 Myotis davidii | reverse complement strand
AGTTGTGGGAGGTACAGGGAAGGAATGAAAAGCAAATAATAGGGGGGTTAACCCCAAAGCCAGCGCTGTGGCTCTTTGGGGAGTGGGCAGGATGGACATGCGTTGGGTGAGGAGATGCAGCCAGAGGCAGATGTGGTTTCTATGTACTACTCCTCCCTACACTGTGAGTGCTCATCTCTCACACGCTTCTTTGGGGATGATGCAGCTCATAACAGAAGGAATTTAGAAAATAAATGG
>NW_006314006.1:0-237 GCF_000327345.1 Myotis davidii | reverse complement strand
TACCCTTATCTTTGTAAACTTGGAAGGCTGCCTGTAAGATAGACTCCTGGAAGTTGAATGATTTGTTAAAGGATAAGCATATCCAAATTTTGACAGACACTGTTCATTGGCCCCTGGAAAGACTGTATCATTCTAACCTGGACCTAAGCATCATGAGATGCGAGTGTCCTTCTCCCCCTCCCCAGCCTCTCCACCCACCACACCCCAACACTGGGAATTAAAAATCATTTATATGCT
>NW_006314005.1:0-237 GCF_000327345.1 Myotis davidii | reverse complement strand
AAGCAATGTCCTCAAACACCCCTTGACCACTGCTCTTGGACTGCTCCTGTGTTTTTGTCAGGTACATGGTGACCGTGATGCAAGTCCTTCCTAGGAAAAGGCACCGGAAACCTGGCTGCACCCATGCATTTGTTCCAAGCTGCTGTGAAACTGTTAGAAATGGAACCCTGTATTCTGTTAGGTTGAAAAATAATTTTTTTTTGCCAGCAAAATCGGTAATTTTAATAGTAAAGTCAA
>NW_006314004.1:0-237 GCF_000327345.1 Myotis davidii | reverse complement strand
TAGTTACAATTGTCTTTATAATTATGACTATAGCTTCCAGCCCATAGACTTTCTTCCTAGGAACTCCAGATACTTACCTCAATCCTGTGATGTTAACTCCTGCATATGCAGGGATTCCGGAATAAACTTTGTCCATCTGAAAGACAAGGAGGCCATTATGTTATCCCAGAGGCCCTCCCTGGGGGCCTTCTAAGCCTTTCTGTGGAACAGTGGTTCTCAGCCTTCTGGCCCTTTAAA
>NW_006314003.1:0-237 GCF_000327345.1 Myotis davidii | reverse complement strand
GTAAATCCACATCATGGTGGGCATTTGAGTTGTTTACCCTTCTGGGTTATTAGGAATAATGCCGCTGGGGAAATTTGTGTGCAAGTTTTGAGTGGACATGTCTTTCATTAAGTTTCGTCCTGTGACAACTGGTGAGTGTGTCCCCCACTAGACTGTGAGCTACTGGAGGACACAGCTTCCCTACTGAGCCCAGCTCAGGGCCAGAGAAACAGGCTCAAGACTGGGCACTTGGGAAGG
>NW_006314002.1:0-237 GCF_000327345.1 Myotis davidii | reverse complement strand
ATTGTTCTTTTTCCATAACATCTTTTATTTTGCATAAGTTAAGAGTTCTCTAGATCATGACTAATAACTTGGCTAGGTATGGTTCCCATGACCTTATCTAGTGATAATAGTTCCTCTGTGGTAGGCAACAGATGTGATCAGAGCAAGGAAAATGGCCAGGTAAAGAAGGCCTGGCAATGTGCAAAACTGGGAAAACAAGGACCGTGTCCCCAGGGTGACCTTTCCTCCCCTAGCATA
>NW_006314001.1:0-237 GCF_000327345.1 Myotis davidii | reverse complement strand
GCACGAATCTTTGTGCATTGGGCCTCTAGTTATATAGAATAGAGAGAGTAGTTTTTGCCTTCAAGGAGCTTACAGGGTAATCTTTAGCTAGAGATTTATAGTTGAAATGTGTTCTTACCTGACTCTATCATATTGCACACTTATGTCTCCTTCCTTTTAAAAATACTTATCTCAATACATCTTGAAATGAAACTGGCATAAATTTATCTTATACTTTCTGGTGGAGGGAAAAGCTGG
>NW_006314000.1:0-237 GCF_000327345.1 Myotis davidii | reverse complement strand
CCTGCTCAGCTCCTATAGACTCATTCCTACGGTTTCTTTTATGGAGTCAATCCACCTCATATTCTTGCCCTCTTTCCCCGATGCCTTCTATTTCCCCAGCATTACTGTCTTTTCCAAAGAAGCCTGCCTTCTCATGATGTGCCCAGAGTAAGACAGACTCGGTTTTGTCATGGAAACATGGTACCGAAGGCCTGATAATTGCAAATATTGTTTATATAACAAATGCTTCTGTAATAA
>NW_006313999.1:0-237 GCF_000327345.1 Myotis davidii | reverse complement strand
TGCAACAATAATGACCATATCTGACAGCGATGGGCACTATGGATATTTGAGGAATAATCTCAGAGATAAGGAATAATATAACTGTATCTTAATAGAACTGATTCTGTATATTTAAAACTGTGGCAAATTTAACCCAAGGCCCAGATATAAGATTACTTTGTGCTTAATCAATTTGCTCCTAGAATTATTAATCTCTCCTAAAGCAAATGTTCTAGAATGCTTCATAAAAGACCCGTG
>NW_006313998.1:0-237 GCF_000327345.1 Myotis davidii | reverse complement strand
CCAATCCCACAAACATGACCTTCACTCACAATCGCACAACAGAACCTGACACAGGCAGCCGCACACTCAAACCAATCCCGGTGCCAACACACACACATGCCTACTTCATACCTGACCGCATTCATGCTGCCAACAACAAGCAACCGTGCCGAGGCTCTGCCTCCACACACACTGCAAACGACCACGCACTTCAGGACGCTCACGGGGAACTGCTGCACTCCACAATGCTACTCTGCA
>NW_006313997.1:0-237 GCF_000327345.1 Myotis davidii | reverse complement strand
TGATTCAGATGTTTAGAAGTAAACGACCTCCTCAATTGCTGACTTTCTGCTTTGCAACTGCAGAACTGAAAATGAGTTCCTTAGCACTTGGCAGTTGGCACCTGGGGATTAGGCCATGAGTGACTGTATATAAGGAGGTTGGGGGAGGGGGCACTCTTACACCTTCTCTAGGGTGTAAATATTGTGGAGGAAAAAGGGGTTCTATGGAAAGTAACTTCACTGGGTGATCCAATTATA
>NW_006313996.1:0-237 GCF_000327345.1 Myotis davidii | reverse complement strand
ATGTGTAAGTACTATTTTAATGAGACATTTTTTAGGTGGTAAACTTCTTTTCCTCTCTATTACAGTGTTACTGACCACTTATAAGTCAATTGTAGTCAAGAAATTCATTTATAAATCACAAATTTGGAACACATTTTTCTGGTTTTACTTGTTCTATAGTTCAAAACCAGCTTAAGCCAAACACTTCCCTTAGAAATAATTAATTTGAAATATTGTACACAATAAACTGTTCTATAT
>NW_006313995.1:0-237 GCF_000327345.1 Myotis davidii | reverse complement strand
TGTGGATTTGTCTATTTCTCTTTGAAATTCTGTCTTTTAACTATATATTTTGATAAATATGTTATTAGGTACATGCACACAAAATAAAAATTGTTAAGTTATAGTTCTGGATCAATAACATTTTTTATCCATATGAACTGTACCTCTCTATCTCTAATAAAAATCTTTTGCTTTAATATTTATTTTAAAATATTAATATAGCTACTTTTTTGAGTGGTGTTTATGTTCTATAACTTT
>NW_006313994.1:0-237 GCF_000327345.1 Myotis davidii | reverse complement strand
CTGAGCTCAAAAGGTTCGCCATCACTGTTTTAGTGTCGTATCAACTTCTATAAGAAAAAACTGAACATTTTAATCCATGGCAATACGGTGACACATTAGTATCAAATTTGTACTACAAGCCCAGTAAATGCCTTAACAGAAAACTACATATAAAATTGAGAAATATTCAACTGAATAATCTGAATATAATACATTATGGTATACAACTTCACATTACGGTTAAAAAGTAAGAAAACA
>NW_006313993.1:0-237 GCF_000327345.1 Myotis davidii | reverse complement strand
GTTAAATTGGCATAAACAACAATAAGGTTTCCACCTTCATATATTCAAAGACAGATCGCAGCCCTCGAAGAGCCTACGACATGCTATCACCTTTGGCTAACACCAGTCTCTTTGGTGTGAAGTGGTGAAAACATAATAAGTGTTCATTAAGCAGCCCTGTGCACCAAGTACAGTAACGAAAGTAGATAAAACATACAATAAATGGCTCATACAAATAAGATTATCAGTTTTGAATTG
>NW_006313992.1:0-237 GCF_000327345.1 Myotis davidii | reverse complement strand
CTCCAGGAAATCAGGTACCTGATAACTCGGTTCTGTTCTCTGAAGGGGAAGGGTCTCTGAGTGTGAGGACCCCAAGAGGGGCCCTGAGGAGAGACTGGTGTTTGGATGGGGCTGGAAGAATATCTGAAGCCCAGAGGTGATTGCTATAGTGGCAGTTATACCAGAGTCAAAGCCACAAAGTCAGTTCTGTGTAATAGATATTCTAGATAGGGAGGTGAGGTCAGACCTGGCAAATAG
>NW_006313991.1:0-237 GCF_000327345.1 Myotis davidii | reverse complement strand
GTTTGTTTGTTTTTCACACTTATACGTTTATCATGCAGCCCAGCCATTCCATTTGTAGGTATTTTACCCAAGAGAAATGAGAACATGTTGGCCTAAAGATCCTTTGGAAAATGTCCATCGCGGCTTTTTGTGTTATCACCAAAACACTGGAAACAACCCCAGTGCCTGCCACAGGAGACGGGATGAACAAATCGAGGTCGCTCCTGCCCTGGAATACTCTGCAGCAATCAAAAGGGA
>NW_006313990.1:0-237 GCF_000327345.1 Myotis davidii | reverse complement strand
CATATGGAAAAGCCACTGCAAACAGCTTGGGCTACAAATTGAGTGGGATGGGATCTCAGGGGATCATCAGGATAGGGTGAACAGAGTGGGCCAGGTTGATGGAGACTTGGATATGGTGCCCGCCAGGCAGCTCTGGGTAGAGGGGAGATCTCAGCAGAGGAACAATGACCTTTGCCAGCACTTTTGTCTAGGAGAAAGCTACCACCCAGTTCTTGCCCTGATGCCAGATAATTTAGT
>NW_006313989.1:0-237 GCF_000327345.1 Myotis davidii | reverse complement strand
TCTGGCCCATTTGCAAGTGAGTGGATGGTATAACGAAGATAGGGTAAAAATGAAAATAAGGGCATTAAGCGTTCTTACTATAGCTACACCTCAATCCCAAAGTTTCTTCCAAGTCTCTAAATGCCAGCCATGGCTTTAGAGCTAGATTGGACATGGTGCTGATGGTTGCAGTGGATTTGATGCACAAACAAAAATTCCTGCCCTTTTCATCACTGCACATCCAACTAAAAATAGTGG
>NW_006313988.1:0-237 GCF_000327345.1 Myotis davidii | reverse complement strand
TTAGCTTTGAAACAAACTTAAGTCAGACCTCCTGTGATGACCTAATCAGGAAAGTTGTGGAAGACTTCAAGCCAGGAAAATTTGTGACCACGTTGTTTGTAAATCAGAGTTCTAAATTTTGCACCTAGAAGATTGAAGGTTTTAAACGTCTTGATTTCCAGAGTGCTATGCTCTATGATTACACCTTTGTTTTTACCAGTTTTTCTAAGAAGCAGCAACAGCAGCAGAGTTGATTAA
>NW_006313987.1:0-237 GCF_000327345.1 Myotis davidii | reverse complement strand
TTGGCAAACAAACCAATTTGTTTGAAACTTAGGGTAGTAAACAATGAATATAAAAGCAACAATGTACATACCAAACATGTCTTTTAGGGAAATTGTGGTAGAAAGTGAATTATCTGATTCACAATAAGATATATGCTGAAGTATAACAAAGTTGGTATATGCAAGACATGAAAACCTCCAAATTATATTTTAATGACTTTTTTTATTTATAAAACAATCCAATTAACAAAGCATATA
>NW_006313986.1:0-237 GCF_000327345.1 Myotis davidii | reverse complement strand
GCAGAGAGAAGTCAGTCCCCGTCTCTCCCTGGGTGAGCACCACTCACTAAGGGGAGCATCGGTCAGAGACAGGTCGGGCTTATTCGGAATGAAAAGGATGAGGGACAATGTTCTCACTTATGGAGCGCCCATTGCATGCTGAGTGATGGGCGGGTACAGAGAGGCCAGCCTCTCTGTCCTCCTGGGGTGACCTCTAACTGGAGGGGTTACTGGTCTCTGTGCGTGTAGCTTCTCTGG
>NW_006313985.1:0-237 GCF_000327345.1 Myotis davidii | reverse complement strand
TTTTTTAGAAAGAGAGGGTTTGGGAAGACAAACTATTTTTGGTAGATTTATTTAATGCACATTTGAAAGTTTAATGTCTTTCAAAATTAGGTGAGGATGTTAAAGAACCCAAAGTTGGGATTGGTATTAGACATTAACTGGATGATTTTTTTTTAATTTCTGTATCTGTCCCATTGTTCTGCATTATTAAATTCTAAGGATAAACGCAAGCTCTTTTTCTCTTTCCTACTCGAGGTA
>NW_006313984.1:0-237 GCF_000327345.1 Myotis davidii | reverse complement strand
CTGTTCTAGAATCTGGTTCTTCTTGGTGAGGGCTTAGGATGGCCCATGGTTTTGTACCTGCTCATTTTCTGGTCCAAATCAACAACTCCCCTCATGCCCCATAATTTAAACTATATTCCTCCAATCCTTCAAAAGTAGCTCATAGTTGTCTTTTTTATGAAGTCCCTCATTAAGTAGTCATTACTATTCAATGATACATATTAGAGCTTCAGAGATCCTTAGTGACATTTTTTTTTT
>NW_006313983.1:0-237 GCF_000327345.1 Myotis davidii | reverse complement strand
TCTTGGCATGAGATGGAGGTAGAGTTTGTTGAAATACCTTTTCCCCTAGATGCACTAGATATTGTGCTGGCCATTCTCACAGTGGAAGATGTACGGGGATATTGTATAAAATGACGCTGCTTTTGACTCCTTCGCTGAGGTTCGAAAGGAGGAGCTAGAGGGTTCAGGCGGAACCTGTGAAGGGTAATATATTCTCCTTTATACCCAATTCCCTTGGGTCCTTCTGCAGAGCTACTT
>NW_006313982.1:0-237 GCF_000327345.1 Myotis davidii | reverse complement strand
ATTAAAAGCAAGGATCTGAAACCAAGACTACTAGGTCCAGTAAGGCTATCATTCAAAATAGATAGCGTAATAAAGAGCTTTCCAGGCAAAAAAAAACACAAAAAACTAAAAGAGTTTATTACTTCCAAACCAGCATTGCAAGAAATGCTAAAATAACTGCTGTACTAACAAGAAGAAATAGCCCACACAGGGGTTGGACATCAACTAGGAACCAGGAGGTCATAGTTCAATTCCTGG
>NW_006313981.1:0-237 GCF_000327345.1 Myotis davidii | reverse complement strand
GTATTATGCTAAGTGAAATAAGCCAATCAGAGATAAAGACAAATAACAATGATTTCACTTATATATGGAATTTAATGAACAGAGTAAGCAAATAAACAAAATAGAAACAGACATAGATACAGAGCACAGATTGACAGCTGTCAAAGAGAAGGGGTGTTGGGGCGGGGGACTGGGCAAAAAAGGTGAAAGTATTAAGCACAATAAAAACAAAAACTCTTGACTCCATTGGATGTTCAT
>NW_006313980.1:0-237 GCF_000327345.1 Myotis davidii | reverse complement strand
TCTCTCTCTTATTCTGATCTTTGACTTATATGTTTATTTTAGAAAGTGTTTTCCTCCATAACAGACAAATGAGAATGGTAGATTTAGCTGAAAAGGAAGGTTTCATATTTTCTTTGTTTAAAAGAGTGAATCATGGCACTTTTCTGATTTCAAATATGCCAACCCAGGTGTGGGAACCACGCCAAAGATGCCTGATAGTCAAGGCCAATTAAAACACAGAGGCCTTGTTGTCAATAC
>NW_006313979.1:0-237 GCF_000327345.1 Myotis davidii | reverse complement strand
GGGGCGGGCCGCAGCCCCAGGGCGGCGGTCAGGGAGGCCTGGCTGGAGTGCAGCAGGTCCCCGACAGCCGCCAGGTTGGACACGCTGCTGCTGTTGAGGCGGCCCCCGGGCCCATCCCCCTGCAGGTCCAGCATGGACACGCTCTTGTTGACGCTCAGCATCTTCTGCTCCGGCTCTGTGATGTCCGAGCTGCTCGTGCAGTACGCTGGCGAGGACCGGGCCAGGGGCGGGCGGCTC
>NW_006313978.1:0-237 GCF_000327345.1 Myotis davidii | reverse complement strand
AAATGGTCCAGTGCTCATGATCAGTCTTTTTTTGAAGCCTGTCACCATTACTGAATCTTTTATTGTGACAAGTCTGTTAATATTTAGCTGAATTTCATTATCAAAAAGTTTTTTCTCAAGTAGGGCTCAGGAGTGCTCTATTTTGTGAGGTGTTACATGTTTGAGAATGCATTTATGGTGCCTTTGACAATAAATAACGTCTTGGCCGGATATTGAATTCTTGATTCAATCGTTATT
>NW_006313977.1:0-237 GCF_000327345.1 Myotis davidii | reverse complement strand
TCCAGCGGCAGACCCAGGTGACCAGGGACACGGATGCATCTGTGATTGGATGTGGCCGAGAGCATGCAGCGTCCCAGGCAACAGACTGGCCACAGAGCTTTCGGGGATGGTTTTTAACTGCTGTCGTTGGTTCTGTTTTGACAGCTCTGCCTTCCCATAGAGGGTGCATTTGAGACCAGGTCACCAGGTCCGAGGGGTGTCACGAGGGAGCCTTTATATTTCTTTTTCTTACACTTC
>NW_006313976.1:0-237 GCF_000327345.1 Myotis davidii | reverse complement strand
AATGTTCTGAAAATGTTAATTAATTCCATCTGAGCTAATGTATCATTTAGGATTGCTATTTGTTGATTTTTTGTCTGGGGGGGAAAAAAGTCCCCTACCATGTTTGTATTACTGTCAATTTCTCCCTTAAAATCTTCCAGAAGTTTTATTATATATTTTGATGCTCCAGTATTGGGTGCATATATGTTTACGAGTTACATATAACCTCTTGTTGTATTGATCACTTTAGTATTATGA
>NW_006313975.1:0-237 GCF_000327345.1 Myotis davidii | reverse complement strand
GTTCCCATTATGGGTTCTAACCACCCATAACCAGCAACTCTGGCCGCAAGCACTCTTGATCTCCAAACCCTATTTCCAACTGCCGAATCCAGGATGTCCTGGAATACTTTAGACACCTCAAATTCAACCTTTCTAACTGAACTAACTGTCCCTTTATCTCCCCACCCAACCTCTGCCTCCTCCAACCATGGCCAGGTTATCCAACATCAGAGTAGGGCAAAGGGTTGGCAAATAGAA
>NW_006313974.1:0-237 GCF_000327345.1 Myotis davidii | reverse complement strand
ATCACTTGAGGTCCTCAACTAAAGAGCTACTGAAAGATGTGTGCTTCCTTGAGAAGAGATAGTATCTCAGAAGGAAGGCATGGTATGCCAAGAGTACAAAAATATATTAGTAAATACGTTGTTCACTTTAATTAATTTTTTGTTTAAGGGATTTGATTAGCCACGATAAGGAAACAATCATAACTTTTTAAGATTTTATAGAAAATTTATAGCCCTAGCTGGTTTGGCTCAGTGGAT
>NW_006313973.1:0-237 GCF_000327345.1 Myotis davidii | reverse complement strand
GAAATTAACCTTTTTTCTGCTTCCCTTTCTGGACGAAAGCGTCATGAGAATTTCCTGGCAGTTGCACAGGTCGGTGTGGGCGGGGTGGACTAGAGCCAGTTTGGATGACCACTGCAGGCCAGGGGCCGAGGGCTCTAGCAGCGGAGCCCTTTCTCCAAGCAGAGCCAGGTCACACCTGGGCTGGGAGCTTCGCCGCCCTCCCCCCCTCCAGGGCCACACTGTCCCTCTGGAGCCCGG
>NW_006313972.1:0-237 GCF_000327345.1 Myotis davidii | reverse complement strand
AAACACTAGGTACCTTAAAATTCACAGGATTTTTAGCTGATGAAATTATTTAAGGACATTTGAGGAAAAAAGCTTACAAGGTTGTTACATTTGACAAAAAAATTTCAAATAATACCTTAGATACCTATTTTTGACAGTTATTCTGATACCTCCTAACTCAAAGGAGGCTGTCTTAGTAATGCTTATTTTAGTGTAGCTTTAAACCATTTATTTCATCATGAATATTTACACTGTGAT
>NW_006313971.1:0-237 GCF_000327345.1 Myotis davidii | reverse complement strand
GGTTTGGGTGTGTGGTTTACAAATGGGAGTGTTTTTAGCCTTCAAATTGCATGCTGCATTAAATAAAAATACACCAAGGAAAGGAACCACTTGTCTCCAGCCCAGCCTGGGCTCAGCATTACACTGAACCATTTCCTTCATGAGAGGGTTGCTGAGCCAGGGCTCGGATTATAGCAGGGAGCCTTGCTCAGCCTGGAGGCTTTGGCGGGGAGTGTGTGTGTGTGTGTGTGTGTGTGT
>NW_006313970.1:0-237 GCF_000327345.1 Myotis davidii | reverse complement strand
GTGGATCTGAGCCACCACAACCACCCTAGACGGCCCACCTCTAGATTTATATACAAGAGGGGAAAAAATAAGTCCCACTTTTCAGGGTCACTGTTATTTGCAGGTTTTGTATTACTTGTGGCGAATTCTAACCCTAACTGACCTGAGCACAATTGGTAAGGTCTGACGTGTTAAAATAAATACAAGATGAGTAAGGCAGCACTGACTGGTTTGGCTCAGTGGGTAGAGCCTCGGCCT
>NW_006313969.1:0-237 GCF_000327345.1 Myotis davidii | reverse complement strand
TTTACAACATGTGCTAGGTTATCCTTTAGTACATTTACAAGTACACGGTTTGTCTTCTTGAAGAAATCAGAGGCAGGGAGAATAAAACTTGTTCAAGAAACAGTGAGTAAATCAGCCCAAGTAGAGCTAATGTTCAGAAGCATTGTGAAAATTGGGGGAAGTATTAGGGTCTGAGTAGAGCTGGTTAAAGTTCCACTCTAACAATGGCTGTATAATTCTAAGCAAGTAATTTTAGAA
>NW_006313968.1:0-237 GCF_000327345.1 Myotis davidii | reverse complement strand
CACTCATTGGTTGATTCTTTATGTGCCCTGACTTTATGTGCAGTTCCACTGCAACCTTGGTGTATTCGGATGAGGCTCTAACCAACTGAGTTACCCTGCTAGGGACCTTTGGGTCATTTTTTGAGCTGACAATTAGAAGGTTTTTTATTAGAGCATGTTAAGTAAAACAAGAAGATAATCTAAGAAGAAGAAAAAAAGAACAAGGAAAGTCCCCTTTTTAGTGTTGTATGCTTTTTT
>NW_006313967.1:0-237 GCF_000327345.1 Myotis davidii | reverse complement strand
CTCTCTGAACTGGCCTGGTCCATTGTTGGACAAGTCTAGAAGAAACTTTTCTCTTTTTAGTGTGCCAAGTCTTGATTCCATTTTATCCGTTGGTTCCACTTCTGCCTCTGGAAAAAGTGTATACTTGAAAGCAGCTTTTTATTATCCTAAGATAGTTTTTAAGTCTCCCCTGGTCTGTTAATTTAGGAGAAGACAGTAAAATGTTAAGTGACTTTTTAAAATATTAGACTCAAAGTA
>NW_006313966.1:0-237 GCF_000327345.1 Myotis davidii | reverse complement strand
TCTCTCTCACATCAGTATTTCTCTCTCTCTCTCCTTTCCCCTTTCTCTAAAAAGAACAATCAATCACTTCATTTCCCCCTCCATAATTCAATAAGGATATTTTCTTATCTAACTACAATGACATTATTCATATCTAGCAAAATTATTTGATGCCTTCTGATAACCAGATAAAAAACAGACGTCTTAAATTTTCTCAAACAGTATTTTTGTATTTTTTCACCTGAATCAAGATCCAAA
>NW_006313965.1:0-237 GCF_000327345.1 Myotis davidii | reverse complement strand
GTCCTCCCCGAGGTCATGGCCTCTCCTGAGTGTAACTCAGGCCCAGCGCCTGCCTGATATCAAGGCCCCAAGGCCCCACCTCAGTTCGAAGGCCCTGCAGCCTCCAGTGCGGTCTCCATGTCACCGCGTTGCTGGCACCAGCCTGGGCTCCACGCTCCCCCCAGAGGGACCCCTGGAGGAGGGTCTCCCGTCAGAGCGATTCCCGGGCCCCAGAGAGCAAACCAGCGTCCAGCGGGC
>NW_006313964.1:0-237 GCF_000327345.1 Myotis davidii | reverse complement strand
TAAATTCAAAATGGATAAAATAATTAAATGTAATTCACAAAACCATAAAATGCTGGAAGAAACCATTGGCAGTAAACTATCAGACATATCTTAGAGAAATATTTTTTCCAATTTGTCTCCCAGGGCAAGGCAAACAAAGGAGAAGATAGACAAATGGGATTACATCAAATTTAAATGCTTCCGCACAGCGAAAGAAACCATGAACAAAGTGAAAAGGGAGCCCACTGTGTGGGAGAA
>NW_006313963.1:0-237 GCF_000327345.1 Myotis davidii | reverse complement strand
CCTTCCATACTCAGGATTATCATACGAGGGACGGTGAAGGCCAGCAGGCCATGAGCCTGTTTAAGGGTCAGAGAGTGTCGGGTTTAGAGCCACTAAAGCAAGACTATCAGCTTGTGTCTCCAAGTTTCAGGACCTAGAAAACCATGTGTCTGTTATGGGAAGAAAGCTTGGGCCAGACACCTGCCTAGCACCCAGGGTCTTCAATCATAGGGACATCTAGGTCTTCCCTACATTCCT
>NW_006313962.1:0-237 GCF_000327345.1 Myotis davidii | reverse complement strand
TATAGGATTAAATGCATATACCGTTTGTAGTATAGAAAATGCTTTCATAATATTGTCTCACCTGATCTCTACAATGAGAATTATTGTCCCAAATTTATAGGTGATGACACTGAACAGCTTTTTATCATACGAATCTGTTTTGCTTGTCAGACTATGGATTTCCAAATGCCTTGGAAACAAGAAATGTGTCTAATACATTTTGTATTTCAAAAAGTAGCATCATAGCTATTAGATTGT
>NW_006313961.1:0-237 GCF_000327345.1 Myotis davidii | reverse complement strand
TTTGAGAAAAAAAAATCTATTTGAATTGGGAAACAGCAACCCGGAAGTGCTTAGGCATGCTCTATCCACAGGTATTGGGGAGAGACCATCACAGAGGAAACTATTGATTGGCTATAGCTGTAAGCCTAGGTGTCTCTTTTTGATCGGTGGTCCTTAGGTTTCGGTTTTGTAACCTTGAGTGTGGAGAGGGGCTCAAAGACCCGCTTTGGACAGATTCAAGCCTCGGACTAATGAGAG
>NW_006313960.1:0-237 GCF_000327345.1 Myotis davidii | reverse complement strand
TATTACTGGTAACTTAGAGTTTTCCTGTTTCATAATTACTAAGTGTGTAGTGGTACACACTTTCACACCTGCCCTTTTGTACCTATGTGCAAGTGTATCTCTACAGTTGAGGCTCCTCTTGGAAACTGCTGACTCAAAAGAAATGGCCATTTAAAATGTTGTTAGACACTGACAAATCATCTATCAGAAAGGTTATATCAATTTGGACTCTAGTACCAAGTATTAGAGTTCTCTTTC
>NW_006313959.1:0-237 GCF_000327345.1 Myotis davidii | reverse complement strand
ATTGTGCAAATGTACCACAGCTTTTTTATCCACAAATTAACTAATGGATACTTGGGCTGCTTCCAAATCATGGTTATTGTCATTAACACGACAATAAACAGAGGCGTGCATATATTCTTTCAATTTAGTGTTTGAGGTTTCTTCTAATATATTCTCAGAAGTGGGATTGCTAGGTCAAAAGTCAGTTCCATTTTTATTTGTTTTTGTTTTTTATTGGTTTCAAAGAGAGGAAGGGAG
>NW_006313958.1:0-237 GCF_000327345.1 Myotis davidii | reverse complement strand
AGCCACTGTGGAAGACAGTATGGTGGTTCCTCACTTAAAAGTTGATTTATCATTTGATCCAGAAATTCCACTACTGGGTACACACTAAGTACTATACACCACGTTCATAGCAGCCAACAGGTGGACACAACCCCACTGACGGATGAAAGGATGGACCAAATGTGGTGTGTACATACTACAAAATACTGTTGAGTCTTAAAAAGAAAGGAAATTCTGACACATGTTGCAACATGGATG
>NW_006313957.1:0-237 GCF_000327345.1 Myotis davidii | reverse complement strand
GCTCTCTATTCTGTTCCATTGATTTATGTGTCTATATTATGCCAGTATCATGCTGTTTTGATTACAACTTAACATAACAAACAAACAGATAAATAATCCAATTAAAATATGGGTAAAGAAGTTGAATACACATTATTCTAAAGAGAACATACAGATAACCAATAGACATGAAAATAATGCTCAATTTCATGAATCATCAGAAAAATTCAAATTAAAACCATAATGAGATATCACCTC
>NW_006313956.1:0-237 GCF_000327345.1 Myotis davidii | reverse complement strand
GATTTGAAGCAAAGAAGAGATGGGAAACCAAAAGCAACATGGGCTACATGTAACTTGCCAGAGTTCAGGACAGTGTGTCTATTCCTAAGTCTTCAATTGCTCAGAAGACTGAAGATATCCCTGCTTATGTTAAAGATGTCAGGAAATGGATAGAACAAGAAAGAAAAAATAAGCATAACACTTGGAGGGTGATCATCAGCCCTTTTCTAAAGAGTTCAGCCCATTGAGGTGAATGGA
>NW_006313955.1:0-237 GCF_000327345.1 Myotis davidii | reverse complement strand
GTAGACAAATATGTGGGTGTCTGCAAAGAACCTGTATTTGAGAAAGATGGTAACTGATAACTTCAATTTTCTCTCTTCTCATATAAGGAGGGTGAAGAAATAGAGGAAAAAAGTGGACAAGAACCATGATGAAGAAACATTAGAGAAGACTCCAAAGATAAATAAAGGGCCTGAGTGTGGCCTGAAAGACTTACAGTGACAGTCATATCAACCAGCTTTGTACAGTTTCTTCCATCA
>NW_006313954.1:0-237 GCF_000327345.1 Myotis davidii | reverse complement strand
AACATACAAACAAAAAAACACAGGACTTAGGATCGTTAAAGCTCTTCAAAAGGCTGTGCTGTGAGACTGGAAATTCACATCCAAAGAGGATTTCCAAGAAACCTAAGTAATCCTGGCTCCTTTGGAATATTTGCATAGCCTTGTACCCTGCTTGTTGTTGAGGTAGCAACCCTCAATGGGCACAATAAAAAGGAAGTCCTGTTCCAGAGTTGCATATTTTAAGATAACCATGCAATG
>NW_006313953.1:0-237 GCF_000327345.1 Myotis davidii | reverse complement strand
CTTGCAGGAATTTCGTGCATTGGGCCTCTAGTTTATTATAAGCTGATTATGGAATGAGCCTGAAGTGGTAGACACAATTTCTATAGGTAAGAGAGGAAGAAGAGGGCATTTTATGTAAAGAATCCAGAATAGACACTGACTCAGAAAAGCAAAACATCACATGGATGGAAAACAAGAGAGCTCATAGGGAATGGATAAGAGAATAGGAAGATTCTAAATATAGGCTGGAACCAGATT
>NW_006313952.1:0-237 GCF_000327345.1 Myotis davidii | reverse complement strand
ATAAATATGTTTCCTGCATACAATGTGTTAATAAATAAGACTATAAGAATAAATTGTTGCATGTACTCACAACTGTAAACCCGCTTTTGCCACACCCTGCATAAATGCCTTCCACATTCACAACTCAAATTGAAATCAAAGTAATATTACACTGGCCCTAGCCAGTTTAGCTTAGTGGATAGCCAACCCAAGGAGAACTGAAATGTCCTGGTTCAATTCTGGTCAAGGGCACATACC
>NW_006313951.1:0-237 GCF_000327345.1 Myotis davidii | reverse complement strand
AAAAAACCCCAGATAACACTGTGCTGTTAACATACTGAGTATTTTTCAGATTTAAGTGACTCAGGATGCTAAATAGTCTCTGCTTATAATGTTATCGGAGGAGTTCATGAGTGGAGTGCCTCTGTTGTTCATGGAAATGAGGTTCTTGGGGTGTCACCAAAATGAGCATTTTCAGAATTCCCCACTGGACATTGAGAGGTGGTAGAAGACTTTATTTCCATGGAGCTACATTTTTGG
>NW_006313950.1:0-237 GCF_000327345.1 Myotis davidii | reverse complement strand
ACCTATGGCACATGTCATCTCTGGCACATGCGCCGACTTACTCTGGTCCCAATGTCTTTGACAACCAGCCTAGTATCCAGTCACTTTCCTCCCCGTGATCACAGGTGCTGTCAGTCAGTAAAGGCATCTCCCTCTAGGCCCTCCAAACGGAAAAGGGTCAGAGCTTAAGCCTCACACATTTTAAAGGTTGTACTTTTACTAATTGAGACAAAAGTCCTTTAAACCAGCAGCCTTTAG
>NW_006313949.1:0-237 GCF_000327345.1 Myotis davidii | reverse complement strand
CTAACTTATTTAATGCTCACCACACTGCAGGAGGAAGGGAGGACCTTTATTTCATTTAACTTTCACTTTCTGGGGCTTTTTTGTTTTAATAGCAAAAGAATGCATGCTCTTTGGAACAAAGCAAAGAGTACAGAGATGTGTAAAGACCAAGATCAGTCTCTTCTGAGCCTGCAGATCTTTCCTGTCCATCCCTGCTCCATTTCCGCTCTCCTGGTGCCACCAAGACCAGCAGCCTCA
>NW_006313948.1:0-237 GCF_000327345.1 Myotis davidii | reverse complement strand
GGGGTCCTATCTTGGAACCGCCTCCTGAAAACAACCAAGATCCTCTGCTTGTGAGACTTCTAAGTGCACCTTCCCAAGTTCAGGAGTCCATGGTGAAGTGCCTTGTACAAAAAAAGTCTAGTTTTCAAACTTTAAAATATAATGGGTATCCACGTTCTAAAAAGTAACTCATACAAGGACACCTAATGTAAAACACTAGAAGCTGAGAGGAACTACTGAGTGTGTGTGTGTCTGTAT
>NW_006313947.1:0-237 GCF_000327345.1 Myotis davidii | reverse complement strand
ACCTGCTCATCAGGGACCAGGAGGACCACCAAACTCTCCCAGACCTCTCCAGGGGAATCCAGTTACTCATTCCTGGGGAAGTGGGGGGAGGGAAGGGAGAGGGGAATCAGGGACCTAGAATTCTTACCCCTCAGTTTTACCCCACATACACCCATCCACTGATTCCTTTCCAAGGATCCCAAATCTCCCAGATCCTCCCCAAAGGCTTAGAGTACTTCCAAAACAGCACCTCCACAT
>NW_006313946.1:0-237 GCF_000327345.1 Myotis davidii | reverse complement strand
TTGAAGATGAAAAGTGATCAGGGCAATAGAAATGATTTCGATTTATTAAGGTTGGCCTACTTTTTGGCGTTAGTTGGTGGGGGCGAGTGTCAGAGTGAGTGTTTGCATTTTTGATGCTTTTCATGAATCTGGACATAACTCTGAAGTGTCTTAGTCGCGGAATATATTTTTTAATATCGACAAAACATACAGGCTGTGAGTATTTGTACTTTGAGTTTGTTCGCTGGTTTGCCCTTC
>NW_006313945.1:0-237 GCF_000327345.1 Myotis davidii | reverse complement strand
TCTCTCTCTCCCTCAAATAAAAGAAAAAAGAAAAACCCATTGATTGCAATGACGTTCCCCCGGGCATTCCCACATTTACTGTAGGCCCTGCCAGGTCCTGATGGAATCTGACAGCTGGTCCCCAGCCTTTTAAACTAGTGCTTTGTCCAAAACATACATTCTCCCTTTGACACCACCCTCTTTCCTTCCTTCCTTTCTTTCTTTTCTTCTTTTTTAAATATATTTTTATTAATTTCA
>NW_006313944.1:0-237 GCF_000327345.1 Myotis davidii | reverse complement strand
AAAAAATGTGTAATTTCGGCCTCTAGCCATAGAGTGCTCTGTTCTTGCCACCTGCAGAAATAATTGATGTTTATAATAAGAGCCCACTGCACAGTCAGGGAATATCTTCTGAATCATCAGGAAACAACCAGATTATCTTCTGAAGAGTGTTCCGGTTAAGTGCACGTGAGTGATTTCTTTGAAATTCACAAACTCAGGATAAGTCCCTTAAAAGCAGAGGCTGAGCGAGCCCTAGCC
>NW_006313943.1:0-237 GCF_000327345.1 Myotis davidii | reverse complement strand
AATTAATGAGCATGAGCTACATTAAAACAGATGCCACTACAATGATGAATTCAAAAACAGGGTAGTTAAAGTAATTTCAACATATATTTTGTTTTTTTACAAGATGAGTATTAACCGAAACGACATCAGAGTTTAGGAACTGAAGAGCACAAACTCTACTAATATGGTTTTCCATTCTGATTCATGTGTAAAAGTTTCTCCTTAGAAAAGAAAAGAAATTCAAAAAAGCCAGATGAG
>NW_006313942.1:0-237 GCF_000327345.1 Myotis davidii | reverse complement strand
TTCATAGGTCCATGCTCAAGCACTGAGCCAGACCGGTTGGGCTTGAATAATTTTATAACATGTTTCATGGGTGTTAAAATGTACCAATTTATTTAAATTTTCAATCTTAAAATGTTCATTTGATATCCGTATTTAAAAGGAATAGTTTTTTATCTAAAAAAATATAGACAGAAATTGTTTGAATGATATTTTAAAATAGTTCATTTGATCAGAAAAGAAGAAAATACAAATTAATAA
>NW_006313941.1:0-237 GCF_000327345.1 Myotis davidii | reverse complement strand
AATGAGATCATCTTTTTCAATGGATTGTATTCATGCCTAGGATACACTTGCTCATCAAGAAGCAACGCGGTCTCTCAACATACTCCAGGTAGCTGCGAGAGCATAACGTAGCAGGAGCAAACCAAATCAATCCAGAAAAATGTAATCGATGCAACAACACAATTCAAAACTCCACATCAATTATAATAAATAGTTCGAAATCATCACAATTGTTGTTTTGTATGTTTTAATTACAAC
>NW_006313940.1:0-237 GCF_000327345.1 Myotis davidii | reverse complement strand
TATTATTATCCCCAATTTATGGGTGAGAAAACTTAAGCACAGAGAGAAAGTTACTCATACAAGGTCACAGCTTTTAGGCAACAAGACAAAATTTATATCTTAAAGTGTCAAACTCGTGGGCTCCTATTCTTAATCCCTAATTTATGCTGCTCCCACAACTTAGTGACTGAGCTTCAGAAGTCAGGCCAGACTTGATGCCTTTAGTATACAATACAGTGGGGCCTTGACTTACGAGTT
>NW_006313939.1:0-237 GCF_000327345.1 Myotis davidii | reverse complement strand
GAAATCATTGTGTCACAGGCAGCTGTAAGAAATAATAGAGAGATTCTCTCTATACCTTGCCTAGATTCCCCCAAAGGTAAGATTTTGTAAAACTGTAATATGATATCACAGCCAGAACATTGGCTTTTATTCAATCCATCAATCTTATTAGGATTTCCCAGTTTTATACTCATTTGAATGATATATTCTATACAAGTTAATCACCTATGTAAGTTCTTGCATCCTACAAGATACTGG
>NW_006313938.1:0-237 GCF_000327345.1 Myotis davidii | reverse complement strand
GTTTTAAAAATTCTTGCAGTACAGTGTTGAAAAACACTGGTGTAAGTAATGTACTTATTTCGAGTTATCTGTAGAAATGAGAAATGTTTGGTCAATTTGCCATTTTAAACTGAAGTTTCTTCTATTTTATGCATTTCATAAATTAATTATTCATATACTTTAGGGTCATATTTGAATATAATTTAGATGAGTCTAAAATATTTTCCATGAATACTTTGTGGACATCTTTGAATGTTT
>NW_006313937.1:0-237 GCF_000327345.1 Myotis davidii | reverse complement strand
GGCAAGAACTGCCATTTGCAACCTCATCCTGGGAAATCCTCCATCACAGGTTTATGGCAATATTCAAGCTGTGGCTAGCAGAGCAGCAGATCCATTCTGATTTCAAATCAGAGACTTTTTCTTGTCTTTGGACTGTAGAGAAAAAGAGCTTGCAAGTGGTCCCAAGAAACCATGTGAAGAATTTTTGGTCACTTTAAACCTCAGTCTGTTTGTCAGTTCTTAGCCAGAAGCATAAAC
>NW_006313936.1:0-237 GCF_000327345.1 Myotis davidii | reverse complement strand
GACTGGTGTCCTTATAAGAAGAGGAAATTTGGAAACAGAAACACACAAGAACAACATGTGATGACAAACACAGAGATTAGAGTGATGCATCTGCAAGCCAAGGAATGCCAAGAATTACTGGAAGCTGCTGGAAGCTAAGAGAAAGGCATGGAACAGATTCTCCCTCAGACGGAACCTCTCTGAAACCTTGATTTTGAAATTTTGGCCTCCCAAACTGTGAGAGAATAAATTTCTGTT
>NW_006313935.1:0-237 GCF_000327345.1 Myotis davidii | reverse complement strand
TTTTTTCTGTTATACCAGTGAGCTGTTCACATCCTCATATTGTAGCGTTCCAAACAGTTCTTATATAAGATATTAAAACAACTAGCTTACAAAAATATGCTGAAAATTTCATGCTGTTATGATGTAAGACAATCCAAGGGCCATGATGTAAAGGCCCATACTTAGCCTTTTCATTCCTAGTGCCAACAGATAGTGGAGTGATGGTGCATGCTCAAGACATATTTGGTGAAGAAAAAA
>NW_006313934.1:0-237 GCF_000327345.1 Myotis davidii | reverse complement strand
GACAAAGGTTACATGGGAAAGTGGGAATTACAGGCATGGGAAAGCAGACAGGTATAATGGTTACAGGTGATATGGATTAGGGTTGGGGGTCAAAAGGAAAAGGCACCTCTAGACCAGATTGTTTCAGCAACAATGCTGTTCATCTTTACATGATGACAGGCAGTTCTTGGGAAAGGAGGTTAATTTAACTCCCATGTCCCGGAGCATTCAACTCCCAGCCAGGTTAGAATGTGCTTT
>NW_006313933.1:0-237 GCF_000327345.1 Myotis davidii | reverse complement strand
TAGAAAGGAATAAACAAAAATATATTTATTGCTCGGGAGCTTGAGTGGATAAGTGCATCATTAACCAAGATAGAGTATACTAGGTGAACCAATGGCAAGCTTACGGGAAGAGAGTGGACTCAGTAATTGGTTGGGAGGATCCTGAGTAACACCTAGACATGTACACACACAGGCATGACCATGTGGGACTGAGGGCATGAGACTCACAAGGTGATTCGGATGGCCTCTTTAAAAGAC
>NW_006313932.1:0-237 GCF_000327345.1 Myotis davidii | reverse complement strand
CAGGCCAATCATGAGACCACAGAGACCACCACCCTGACCGTGACCCTAACTTCCTTAGTCACCGCGATTAATGATTTTCCCCTAAATACCCACCCCCTGGACGTCATCAGAGAGCCAAGGTTTTGAGCATTAGCTCACCTGTGACTCCGGGTGTGGGCCACTCCCTAAAAATAAACCCCTACTTTCTTTGTTGCAAGCTCCTGCTCGTGTCTTATTGGGCTGTGCGCATCAAAACGG
>NW_006313931.1:0-237 GCF_000327345.1 Myotis davidii | reverse complement strand
AGTAGTTAGGGGTACTGGATGCAGGTCCCCCACATGGAAACTTTAGGGCAATATTGACTTCAGGATTTGGAAAGGGTAAAAAAAGGATGAAAATACAGTTTCCTCCTCTCTCAATTAGAATAGCAGTTACTTCTCCAGAATGCATTAAACTCCACCCCATCTGCTAGAGCAGGCATGCTGTTGTAGACTTGACTGCGCCCTCAGCTACAATCTAGGAATTGATGTGTTTCTTGGAGT
>NW_006313930.1:0-237 GCF_000327345.1 Myotis davidii | reverse complement strand
CATTAGGAAGGTTGAGAACCACTGTTCTAAGAGCTGTATTGGCAAACATGTTGCTATGGCTCCCATGGCTCTGTAATTCATACATAAAGTGGATTAACAGTGAACTTAATCTAAATGTGCAGGTCCAAATAAAGATAATTATTGCTTGTCCCAATAATCATAGAGAAAGTCCCAAGAGAGCAGATACTTTGATGCTTTTATCCCTTTTGAGTTTATTCTTGTATAAGGTGTAAGTTG
>NW_006313929.1:0-237 GCF_000327345.1 Myotis davidii | reverse complement strand
ATAACAAATAAAACTAAGAAGGAGGGGATGGTCAAGAGTGACAGACTCAGTTGAGAGATGAAGGAAGAGGAGGCTCCAAAACATCCTCACCAGACTGAGCACCCTGCAAGGCACCCATGACCTGCTCTGTGTGGCGTGACGGGCCCTGTGGTGATTAGAATATGGAAATACTTGTGTGTTGGTTGGTAAATAGCTACTACCTGGCCCCCTGGTGATGGCATCGCCCCCGCCCCTGGC
>NW_006313928.1:0-237 GCF_000327345.1 Myotis davidii | reverse complement strand
TCTGAAATCAATAAAAAATATTTTTTAATAATCTGAATAATAAGTTTAATTAAGTAAATAAATTTATAAAGAACAGTAAACTAATACAGAATTAGAGTTTGTTTTCTTTGTTTTGTTTTGTTAAAAGGACAAGAATTTTCCTCTTGCTTTTCAGTTATAAGGAGACTTTTCTTAAAGCAATTTATATATTTATAGATTATATATTTTACTAGGGGCCCGGTGCATGAAGATTCATGC
>NW_006313927.1:0-237 GCF_000327345.1 Myotis davidii | reverse complement strand
GTGAATGTGGGAAGTCATTCAGTCAAATCTCTACTCTCAATAATCACGGGAGAGTTCACACTGGAGGAAAGCCGTATGAGTATAGTGACTGTGGGAAATCCTTCAGGCAAATCTTTAATCTCAATAATCATTGGAGAGTTCACATTGGAGGAAATCCGTATGAGTGTATTCACTGTGGGAATTTCTTCACGCAAATCTCTAATCTCAGTAAACATCAGAGAGTTCACACTGGAGAAA
>NW_006313926.1:0-237 GCF_000327345.1 Myotis davidii | reverse complement strand
CTTTCTTCTTGGTCTTGCATCTCGCAAAGACTCGCAGACATAGACTAGCCTCGGGGCATCCTTGACCAGGACGGCGAGTGCCTCTGCCAGCAGTCTGGCTCCCAACACAGCAGGCAAGGAACACTCCACCCACCCAGGCTTCCATCAGAGCTCCCCAGGCATCAGAGCTCCCAAGGCAGGAGGCAGACCAGGGGCCTGACTCGACAGCCTTTACAGGGTGGCCCAGTGCAGCCCTGC
>NW_006313925.1:0-237 GCF_000327345.1 Myotis davidii | reverse complement strand
TCCAGCATCAATGCTCTTCACTACCGTGCTACTCAACCACGGAACCGTGGCTCTTCGGTGGACTCTGGTCTTTGGGGATAGGATAGTCCTGGTGGGAAGAAGGCACATACCCAGGTTTGGATCAAGAAGGTACCAGGCAGACATAAGCACATCAGACACCACATCTGTCATCACAACCAGCCCACCGGCTCCTGCAGGCCAGAGGCCAGGGTGCATTGGAAACAGTTCTTGAATGTT
>NW_006313924.1:0-237 GCF_000327345.1 Myotis davidii | reverse complement strand
ATAGGATAGATTTCAGGGCTACAAAAAAGTATAGCTAATCTAACCAACATACACACACCTACCACTCATCTTTAGAAAAAAAAGATCACAGGTGCACTTGAACACCATATGCATTAATCCTATTTGCACTCATTGTTCTTACTCCCTAGTATTTCAAGTCCAGTTTTTTTGTTCATGTCTTTGTCATCTATTCTACTGACTTTGTTCTTTTGTTGTTAATCCTTACCCAAGAATATT
>NW_006313923.1:0-238 GCF_000327345.1 Myotis davidii | reverse complement strand
GATGCTCTAACCACTGAACCACACTGGCCATGGCCAAGTGGGGTTTTCTCTTAACTTTCAGCTAATGGCACACAGGTTGAACTTGGCAAGATTTCAAATTACAGTAGACTGTTGCCTTCTGCTCCAGGCCCAAGACTTTGTGGTTCTTGGGAGAAATATTGACTTGCTAGCCCTCAGCATTAGGGTAAGAGAGACATCTTGAAGGAGGAAATGAGTATGCATGTGACCAGCAACAGCA
>NW_006313922.1:0-237 GCF_000327345.1 Myotis davidii | reverse complement strand
ATTTGGGACAATCAATCAGTACATAATCTGAAAACACCTTATTTGATATTGTTGTTGATTCATGCTCTAACAGCCAACAGCACCATAATTAATGCTTGAACAAAGCTTATCTAACACCCCTGTTTTCTCCATAAGGCAGAGCACAATCTTCTTGTACTCAGGAACATTAGGCAGCATTTCACAGGGAGGTGGGGGTGGTGGTGGCTGTTTTACAAAGTGAAATCACAAGAAAAATCA
>NW_006313921.1:0-237 GCF_000327345.1 Myotis davidii | reverse complement strand
ATATTGAAAACAGATAATATCTCATTAGTCACTGGAAGGTCAAAAATTTTATTGTTACACCATTAAGTTTTGTAATCACCAATAATGAACAAGAAGATTCTTGTTGTGCTGGACAACAGATGTTAAGAGAATTATAACTTTCTATCTGCTTAATTGAAAAAGTCGTATTCGTGTAGGTGTAGATATTTTAAACAGCATGGACATGTCTTTGTACCTCCAAGAGTCTTATTTTTAAAG
>NW_006313920.1:0-237 GCF_000327345.1 Myotis davidii | reverse complement strand
GACTAGCTGAACAGAATTCCTATAACTAAGGATCTAAAGAAAAGCCATTCTGCCAACAACAGATCTACATAACTACTTAATACATACTAGAAACAGAAGAAGTCAGCCAAAATGAGGAGACAATGAAACATGTTACAATGAAAGAACAGGAAAAATCTCCAAGAGAAAATAACAAAACTAAAAGAAACGGAGACAAGCAATCTATCAGATCCAGAGATCAAAACACTGGTTATAAGG
>NW_006313919.1:0-237 GCF_000327345.1 Myotis davidii | reverse complement strand
ATATTTTCTTCATATTTTTAAAAAATATCTAGTACAGTGCTTTGTGACCATGGACCACAGAGGACAAAGTATTAGCGAGACCTGGATATTAGCCATGCTGAGGGTCTTCTTTGGCTCCCAATTGCAGAGCCTTTCCTGACTAAGGTTTCTAAGAGCCTGTCTTGGGGGCATCCGCATCTGATTTAAAGCTTCAGCTGTGGCCATTGTTCTTATTTCATAACCATAAAGCAGAAAAAA
>NW_006313918.1:0-237 GCF_000327345.1 Myotis davidii | reverse complement strand
ACTCAGTTATGAGTGCTTGAAAAATAACAGTGGGGACTGGGGAAGCAAGCAGAATAGCGACAGCGGAGCTGATGGTGGTGACTTGATCTCTTCCCCCATCCCGCCCCCCGCCCCCCCGCTCAGCACACACTTGCTCTGGAGTGAGTGTGGGAAGACATGGCTCCATTGGTCTTGGGCCCGCTATGCCTCCTATCACGTGAGCAGCTTGCCACACTCAAGATGACTCTAGTATTTGAG
>NW_006313917.1:0-237 GCF_000327345.1 Myotis davidii | reverse complement strand
CATCGATTGGTTGCCACCTGCATGCACCCTGAAGGGGGCTGGAGGATCTAACCTGAAACCCAGGTATGAGTCCTTGACCAGGAATCTAACTGGCAACCCTTTCCTGTGTGGGCCCATGCTCTATCCGTTGAGCCATGCCAGTTATTTCTCTTTTAACTCACCATTGTATCCCCAGTCCTAGCATAGTGCCTGCCACATAGTGCCTTTCCTTAGTGTATTTTTGGAGAGAGAGAGAGA
>NW_006313916.1:0-237 GCF_000327345.1 Myotis davidii | reverse complement strand
AACATGTGAACACCAAAACACAGTAGTATTTCATGCAAACTATGCCTGTAGACCATAGTTGAGGTCATGGAATGCCTTCTATCTGGAAAAAGCTTCCTCTGCATTATTCCCACGATAGCAGGTTGAGAAAGAGAAGGTAGCAGAGAGCCAGAGTGCTGGTTCTGCAGACAAACTTAACTCCATTCAGTTGTAAATGCATAACACTGATCTTCTCAAAATGGCAAAAGGTAAAAAAAA
>NW_006313915.1:0-237 GCF_000327345.1 Myotis davidii | reverse complement strand
ATGTAGACTACTGGGGGTCCTTTAGTCCCAGGCTTTGGGACGCAACTCAAGGACATGCATGCCTGTCTTCTTCCTTGAGGTACTGGGTGTGGTGCAATGGTGAAGGTGATAGGAGTTGAGTTTGGGGCTACCCTTTTCAGGCTGATTTCACTGCCAGTCAGAGTTCCATGCACTCAGAAGTTCCCTGAGTTGTGGGAATGGGCAATGAACTTGGATTAGTTTTCAATTTTTTCTTTT
>NW_006313914.1:0-237 GCF_000327345.1 Myotis davidii | reverse complement strand
CAAATAATGTATTGAACTTAAAGAAGCATTTGGGAAGGCTTTTGCAATATTTTGGTGGCATTTTATCTGGTCACCTGAATATTTACTGATGGTACTTCCTCTTGTGAAGTTAACGGCCTACTTTTTGTTTTTCACGGTCAGGTTGTGTGTGTAATGGGAAATCTAATCGTTTATTTAATGTCAGGGTTTCATTGCGCTGACTTAAAAGTCTTAGTTTTTATAGAGACAGACGCATAG
>NW_006313913.1:0-237 GCF_000327345.1 Myotis davidii | reverse complement strand
GCAAGGTCACAATCCAGTGCATTTGCCCGATGCCTTCATGGGGCATCAATAGACACTTCTCTTCACACACGTCTGCAGAGCAGAGCGGCCTGGCCCATAGAGCCAGCTGCATCTCAGCAGCCACAACCATCTGTCATTGAACCTTGTTTCTGGAAGTTTCTTCTCTTCAGCCAGCACTGGTCCCTCCCACAGGAGTCCTTTCTCTCTGTGAGTCAGGGTTGTGCTGCTTCATGCTCT
>NW_006313912.1:0-237 GCF_000327345.1 Myotis davidii | reverse complement strand
CCACCTAAGATCAACAAGAAAAGGCAGCTTCTCAGGCCGGAAGCTGTTCGGAGCATGAACAAACGGTGTTCGCCCCGCAATGGGTCGCCGAACGCGTCTGTTTCTCCAAAGTCTCGCGTTGCCTTCCCACCACGCGCGGGATCAGGGAGCGGCGGAGCGCAGGCTCCGCGTGGACAGCGCCCGCGTGCGGTGACCGGTCCCGGGTTCGTGGGGGAGGTTGGCGGCCTTGCGCATGGC
>NW_006313911.1:0-237 GCF_000327345.1 Myotis davidii | reverse complement strand
GAAAAGCAGCCAATGGGTTTGAAAGAGAGTCATAGAGTTCTGATATGAACGTTGTCTTGTGTCGCAACAGTACCACATGGTAGACAATATTTAGGCAAAAAATAATAGACTAATAAGACGGTTTTGATAATTTGCTTATGTAAATAAGAATAGTGAATTGACCTTCTAAATTATTTCTTTAAACCCAAGTCAGTGATCAGTCAATCTAATGAACAAAATAGATCCAGAGACATGAAA
>NW_006313910.1:0-237 GCF_000327345.1 Myotis davidii | reverse complement strand
CATGGCTCTGGAACCCTGGTCTGGGAGGGTCCTCACTGGGGCCTCTGCAGCCAAGATATACCTCCCATTTTTAAACCAAACTGGTAGGTGTGGCACCAGCCCATTCCATGTCTCTGCCACTCCTGCCAGTCTCAATGTGGTTTCTTCTTTAAATCCCTAGATGCTGGACTTCCATTCAGCCTGATTTCAGGCAGTTTCTGAATCATGATTGTTCTGTAGTTTAGTTGTACTTTTGAT
>NW_006313909.1:0-237 GCF_000327345.1 Myotis davidii | reverse complement strand
AATATTTGTTTCTTTTTAAACAATAAGAATTTAGATGCACCCAAGAGATAAAAAGCAAACGACTTCATGCAGATGTCAGGTTTTGCAAGGACTAGATACAACATTAACGATGCACAATGAGGCCCTTCCTCTCCCATGCTCCTTCCTGTGTTCAGTGCAATAAAGACAACAGACTCTCTCACTTCACAGGTCTCTGAATTCCATTTCTGCGCGTGCCGCCGCCATGAAGGATTTCTG
>NW_006313908.1:0-237 GCF_000327345.1 Myotis davidii | reverse complement strand
TCATCATCTTCTTGTCTGAATATTATAGGCCATTGCTATTTTTTCAGAATTTTATATACCTTTTCTTAATATTATAATGTTGTATGCTTATTATTTATTAATTTTCTAAAAAAAATAAGTCCTAGGCTCGTGAAAGAGATTTTATTTTCATCATCTGATTTTAACCATAAAGCTGGCAGAATTCACTAAAATAGACTAGATCCTCAAAATACCACGTGCAGGCGTGCACGTACAGTG
>NW_006313907.1:0-237 GCF_000327345.1 Myotis davidii | reverse complement strand
AGCAACTAGATGTTGGCCTTATGCCAAACCGGTGGGAGCAACCTCCCTCGTCTCAAATCCGCGAGGGGAAACCACATCCCTCGTGAGGGGAATACGCATCCCTCCTGAGGAGCGGAACATCTTCCAACTCTCCCCCACCCGTGGTTCTTCAGCGGTGCGTCCACCTAGAACTCTTAGGGCACTTACAGATTTCAGAAGCGAGCGCGCGCAGAACAGAACACACAACGACACAGACAC
>NW_006313906.1:0-237 GCF_000327345.1 Myotis davidii | reverse complement strand
CAGGGGACCCCCAGACCCTGAGATCGCTGGCACTGCCCCTGCCCATGTTTGCAGCCTCTGGCCGAGGCTTCAGTCCTGGGCAGGGGACCCCCATGCCCCTGCAATCGCCTACTCTACCCCTGCCCAGTCCCCTGAGATTGCCAGCACTGGCCATGCCCAGGCCTCTATAATCACCAGCTCCACCCCTACCCAGGCCTGCAGCCCCTGGAGGAGGCCTCTGGCCTGGGCAGGGGACCC
>NW_006313905.1:0-237 GCF_000327345.1 Myotis davidii | reverse complement strand
AATAAAAAATATATTCAAAAATATAATTATTAGGAAAAAAAAGAATTCATAAAGGAAAAGGTCAATATCTAACCAGTACAAGAACCAACAAACGACAGTGAAAATGAGAACAGCAGAAGTAGTTGTTTCATCTGTTAGACAAATGGATCACTATGTATAATATATTAAATTTTATTCTAACACATATAAATATTATAAATGCCCCCTTTTTAAAATATATTTTTATTGATTTCAAAG
>NW_006313904.1:0-237 GCF_000327345.1 Myotis davidii | reverse complement strand
ATGATCACCTTTGATAAACGAAGGCAGCTCTCTACACATATGAGTTTCTAGAACAGAGTAATCCACAGCAGAGACACACAGAGAGAATCAAGTAACACATAGAAATCAACTTCAGGGAGGTTTTTCAGAGACAGGATGTGACCAGCCGATGCCCGTGCTGTTGTCAAATTGTAGAGGGAACCTTTAAGAGCCAGCCACCAGGATCTTGGCTCCCTGCCCCTTTCTGCAGACAGCCCT
>NW_006313903.1:0-237 GCF_000327345.1 Myotis davidii | reverse complement strand
TATGTTAACTGAACCTAATCAATTCATTGTGCATATAAATCAAACAATCATACTAAATTCCTTAAACGTATACAGTGATATATGCCAATTATTTCGCAATAGAACTGGGATGGGGGAAAGAAAACAGTCAAGCTCTTAGAAAATAATGGGCAAAATATCTGAATATATATATAGCCTCCTTTTTTTAGGATGGTCATCATAAAAAAGACAAGCAATAAGAAATGCTTGTGCCCTAAC
>NW_006313902.1:0-237 GCF_000327345.1 Myotis davidii | reverse complement strand
CCAGCTTGCTCTCTGGAGATACACAAACAGAATGTGTTGCCGTGAGTGTCGGGAATGACATAACAGAATGCTGCCCCGTGACAGCTCTTCCTGACCCTCCTTCCTCTCCTCCTCCTAGCTGCCCATGAGGAGTGTTCAGGGGGATCAGGTCCAGGGGCAGGGGAAGGGTATTGACTGCATAGAGAACTGGGCTGTGTTAGATCGTACATGCCCTGTTTGGCACTCCCCCAAATGTTC
>NW_006313901.1:0-237 GCF_000327345.1 Myotis davidii | reverse complement strand
CGGGGGGGTGGGGGGTGGGGGGAAGCAGAACACCGTGTCCTGGGAGCCGGGGCCCCGCCGTGTCCGGAGCTGCTGGGAGGGGAGTTCGGGTCTGATGAGGACAGACGTGACAGGTGCATTCGGGTTCACGCGGAGGCCACCCCGGGGAGGGCGGTTCCGGTGGCCACAGGGCCTGGGGGGGGAGTGGCATTCCTCCCTGACTCATGAGGGCAGCGGTTCTCAACCTGTGGGTCGCGA
>NW_006313900.1:0-237 GCF_000327345.1 Myotis davidii | reverse complement strand
GGATTTTTCCAGCCAGGGCCATCAAGGCAGGGTGTGTGGTACTTACTAAAGATCTAGAAGGGAAAGGTGGGATCTCAGCAGGCAAAGATGAAATGTGGGAGAAGGACTCAAATGAGCTAGAGAGGAGGAAAAGTAGTGTTTTCTGGAAATATCAGGGCTTTCCAGACTGACAAGAACAACTGTGGGATGTTTAAGAGTGATGAAAACCCTACCTGGTTTGGCTCAGTGGATAGAGCA
>NW_006313899.1:0-237 GCF_000327345.1 Myotis davidii | reverse complement strand
CACAATGAGCATGCCTGTGAGTAACCAGAACGAAAACTGTCCAAAACGTTGCTTACTTTCTTCAGTCATCTGCTGCCAGGCCTCTGCACCACAGCACTTGCACCAGTTACTCATTCTATCTAATAAACCAACAAGGCATACATCTACTGTCCACTTGTTTCTGTCATCCTCTAAGAGATGCCCCATCTGCTTTTGAACGCATTTCCGAGCTTGAGCAACGCGCTCCTCCCAATTCTG
>NW_006313898.1:0-237 GCF_000327345.1 Myotis davidii | reverse complement strand
ATGTTTACAATGTTGTGCAACCACCACTACTATGTAGTTCCAAAACATTTTTATCACTTGAAAAGGAAATCCCATGCCCATTAGGCAATCACTCCTATTCACCCCTTCCCTTGGCCCCTGGCAACCATTAATCTGCTTTCTGTCTCTGGATTTGCCTGTTCTGGATATTTTTTATAGTAGAACCATTGTTTGTGTTATTTGTGTTTGGCTTATTTCACTTAGCATAATGCTTTCAAG
>NW_006313897.1:0-237 GCF_000327345.1 Myotis davidii | reverse complement strand
TAACTCACTCTAAAGGAAGAATTTAGAATTGAATTTCTGGTCCCTTTGACTATCTTCTCTAAAGATCACAATCTCAGACATACTTTTCCTATAGCACAACTGTTCGTTCAACAATAATTTCAGAATTTCTGAAGTATTGCATTCTGTGTTATTGAAGAAAAACTATTTTGCACCCTTTGTAAAATAAAATTTAGAAATGGGACCCATGGTGTACTATATGACTACTAACATTTTTTT
>NW_006313896.1:0-237 GCF_000327345.1 Myotis davidii | reverse complement strand
GTGGTCGGTCACAGGTGGCTGCCCTCTCAGGAGGTGACATTGAGCTAAGACTTGAATGATAAGAAGGAAACAGCCAGGAAAATGTATTTCAGGGGGAGAAGGTATCAGATGCTAAAGACCCTAAAGCAGTAATGAGCTTGACAGTATTTAGAAACAAGAGTGGCCCTTAAGGTGAGCACAGGAGAGATATTGTGGAGAAATTTATTCATTAGTGGCAAATTCATCAGCGCAGTTATA
>NW_006313895.1:0-237 GCF_000327345.1 Myotis davidii | reverse complement strand
CAATCATAAAATAATCAATTCCATTTAGAAAGAGTAGTCTGGTTTGGATATGCAAGAACTCACTAATAGTATTGGCCTTAGTCCTAAAGAGAAGCAAATAGTAAATAATTTATATTCTTTAAAGCTTTCTAATTTTTCTCATTTTTAGTCATGTTTCACTGGAATACTTTGGACAACTTAATGATAACGAAATCAGCAGTTCCGTTTTTTATTCTACTTTTCAAACCATATTTAGTC
>NW_006313894.1:0-237 GCF_000327345.1 Myotis davidii | reverse complement strand
CCTGGGAGCATGTCTGTGCAGTATCCTCCTACTGTGCTGCCATTTTTTTGTGTGGTGATGATTTATAAATACAGTGTAATGATCTGTAAACTCTTGAAATAGTGGTTCAATGCAAATACCACAAATGAAACCAGTATAGTCTTTTGTATGCATACCTTTATATATGTTCTGTATGCACATTATATACATTGCTTCTGTACATAGACACAATGTGTCTGGGTGAAGTCTTTTTTTTTT
>NW_006313893.1:0-237 GCF_000327345.1 Myotis davidii | reverse complement strand
CTGTCTCTTGAAGGGCTAGGGCAGGGCTGTCTTACTGCACTGTCTATGTGTTCAGTCAGCAAACATGTATTAATGGCTTTCTCTGTGTAAGGTGCTCCAATAGGTACTGGGCTACAATGACAAAGAGGACATTGTCCTTCTCTTCAAGGACCTTTTCCTTCTGGGGTGGTCTAGACATCAAAACAAACAATAAGACAATGTGACATCAGCACTGACTGGATGTTAGCATTGACAAGA
>NW_006313892.1:0-237 GCF_000327345.1 Myotis davidii | reverse complement strand
ATGTGAGTTAGACCCTGAGGACTGAGGAGGAGTTAGAAGGATGGAAAGAGAGAGAAAGGCGTTCTGGACAGAGAGCTATTTGAGAAGCCCGGCCGCTCCCCCTTGAGAGGGCGCTGGGAGCTGTCCGTGGTGCTGCAGCAGCAGCCACTCGGGAGCCCAACTTGAGTCCTAAGCTTGGCGTTTGTATTTTAAATTGCGTTAAACTATGTATCACAGAAAATCTACCATTCTGATTAT
>NW_006313891.1:0-237 GCF_000327345.1 Myotis davidii | reverse complement strand
TTCAGTGACCGTGACCTGTGACCATCTCCCTCGTGGGGCACAGCTCAGCTTCTGAGGGTCTCAGAGCTGATTAGCGAGTGGACGTGAGGGGAGGGAGGTGAGGCATCCAGAGTCTAGCTCCTCCTCCGGTGTTAATGTTACAAAGTAAATGGCGTGGATGTGCATTCGTCATATTTAAACTAACAAACCATTGAAACCTGACTGTTGAGAGTTGTAAAATAATATGCAATTTCAAAA
>NW_006313890.1:0-237 GCF_000327345.1 Myotis davidii | reverse complement strand
CAGGTTTCTCACAGTTCAGACCCCAGCTCCACCGCCTCCTCCCCCTCATGTAGATCCTCCTCAACCGGCTTTTTCACAGCTCCAACAACCCCATCTTACAGCTCATCTCAGCTTTCTCACAGTTCAGCCCTCAGCTCTGCCTCCTCAGCCCTTTCCCGCAGATCCACCTCCACCAGGTTTTCCACAGCTCCACCAACCCCTTTCCACAGCTCCTCCCCAGCTTTCTCACAATTCAGG
>NW_006313889.1:0-236 GCF_000327345.1 Myotis davidii | reverse complement strand
GGGCTCTGTTTTATGTATTTTAAGTCTGCATCCGGGAGCATCCAAATTAAGGACCATTATAATTTTATGAAATATTAAACTTTTTTCTTATTTCTAGTAAAGCCTTTTACATTTAGTCTATTATATCTAATATAGCGATGCTAGCTTTCTATGGGTTATATACAAGGGTGGGCAAAAATAGGTTTGCAGTTGTCCGTATGGAAAAAGACATCCACATTATGCTTATTACAATAGTT
>NW_006313888.1:0-237 GCF_000327345.1 Myotis davidii | reverse complement strand
TTCAGCTCCATTATAATCTTATGGGACCTCTGTTGTATGTATGGTCCGTTAGCAACGAAAAAGTCATGATGTGGCACATGACTGTACTAAAAAATGATCTTAACTATTACCCTATTATGCGACTATTCAAAGTGAATTAAATGAACTATGTAGGGGTTTTCTCTGTATTTACTGAAAATGTTTTAAGTTAATGCCTGTCCTGGTCTCATTCATATGGAGATATGCTGTCATTTTTTT
>NW_006313887.1:0-237 GCF_000327345.1 Myotis davidii | reverse complement strand
ATCCTATTTTACAGAAAAGGCATTAAATTTCTTGTGGAAGTTCATAGTAACTAGCACCAACCTATATCTGAACCTAGAAGATATTTACATTTTAAATACCTGACCACTAATGAACGTCTTATCGCCTCTCCATCTATTCCTAGCAAAGAGAATTTCTAAATGAGTGTCTCTCTAGCATAGAACATATGATCGATTTTATTATTATTTTTGTTAATCCTCACCCCAAGGATATTTTTT
>NW_006313886.1:0-237 GCF_000327345.1 Myotis davidii | reverse complement strand
GTCGCCCCGCCTCTCCCCTCGGAGACCCTGCGATACGCCACGTCCTCAGCCCCCAGACCCTCACTCCACCCCCGCGAACCTGTGGGAGGGCAGATCTGGAGCCCCAGAGGCCCTGGAGCGTCGGGGACCAGCCCCCCATTTTCCCGCGCCCCGACCTGGCTGGCTCTGAGTAACGGCTTCTTCAGCGTCCCCACCGACGTCACGGCCAGCGCCCCAAAACAGCGCGGTCTCTGCGCT
>NW_006313885.1:0-237 GCF_000327345.1 Myotis davidii | reverse complement strand
CATTAGGAAGGTTGAGAACCACTGGGATAGAAGGATGTGGAATGGCCAATGGTTAGATAATACAAGCCTGTGAGTTAGGCTGGGGCATTTGAATTGTAATCAGATGAGAAACCACTGGGAGATTATAAGCAGGGAGTGGCATGATCTTATTTATGTTTTAAAGGACAGGTCTGCTTGGTAAGTGGTGAGTTAACAGGGAGGGGTGGGTAAAAGAGTAGACACAGGAGTATCAGTCAG
>NW_006313884.1:0-237 GCF_000327345.1 Myotis davidii | reverse complement strand
CAGAAGCCCCATCTGACCCGCAGTTTTTATTTCAAAATGCTAACCAAGAAAACTGTCCATTTCCTAGATCCTCCAAAAAGAAACTATTAGCTGCCTCATTCTTACACTAATGATCTAGCTTTAGCAAAAGCAATTCTTTATTTTTTAAATGCAGTGGATTTTTCAAAATTTAATATTAAGCAAAACAGCTTTAGCCTCATCGTTACAAGATTATTTGTTAGGACTCGAGCTAAAATA
>NW_006313883.1:0-237 GCF_000327345.1 Myotis davidii | reverse complement strand
TCCAACGACCATTGTCAAGCAGTATTTCTTGAAAAGGGGAAGCTCTAACTTTAACAACAAAGAGTAATAAAGTGAAAGTTTCTTATTTAGGAAAAAGATTGTCTTTCCGGCTTTCAATGGGAATTTTCATTCTTGCATATTTGCCACATAGTAAGGGCACTGTTGATACTGCTCAACCACGATACGTCAATTTCCGTAAAGCTATGCTTCTTCTGTTGGGTCATAAAACAAGCCCAT
>NW_006313882.1:0-237 GCF_000327345.1 Myotis davidii | reverse complement strand
AAAGACAAATTTAATACAAATAGCCAATAAATATGTGAAAATATTTTAGATGTAAAGAAATATAAGTGGATACAACATTGATATATATATTTTCTCACCAAAAATATTTTTTTATAAATCTATCAAATGCCCATGGTTGGTGAGTTGGTGAGAAAATGCCAACTCTTTTGTAATGTTGGTAGGAATTAGGTTGATACAAACCTTTTGGAGGGCAATTTAGCAAAATATAGTAACCTC
>NW_006313881.1:0-237 GCF_000327345.1 Myotis davidii | reverse complement strand
AGTAACGACGGAGAAGAAAGCGAAGGTGGGGGAAATGAGGAAGAGTGAGTAAAAGTGCTAAAACTGTCGGAAGCTGGGGTTCGGAACTCACCACCTCGGTGGAAGTTCGTCCTCATAGGGGACCTCCCCCTGAAAATCGAAGAGGAGGTTGTTTGAATCAAAGGATTGCCTCCAGAAGAAAAGTTAGGAAAAGTGGGTCCATAACGACAGCGGAGAAGAGGATCCTTAGAACACAAA
>NW_006313880.1:0-237 GCF_000327345.1 Myotis davidii | reverse complement strand
CTACCAGAAGTTTTGTATTTGTCTTTAGCTGTCTTGAATTTTTAATTCATTTTTTTGATTTTTAAATGTAGAATGTCTATTAGGTTTGAGATACCAATTATGTGATTTATTATACTAATCCCTCTGGCAACCTCTTTTTTTCTGCTGGTTTCCATATTTAATTTGCTTCTTGGTTAAAACCAAATGTCAGCATTTCACTTGTGATGGGATTGATTCAGTTACTGTGTCTTAATAGTA
>NW_006313879.1:0-237 GCF_000327345.1 Myotis davidii | reverse complement strand
ATGATATCTTGTGTTGGAAATAGTTTTACGTGTCGCCTGGTTGATGAGCAGAAAGTTCCACGACCAGGCTCCACTTGACAACGTCGAAAATATAACTTTCAATTCGTTGTAATCATAGAGCCTAATTTTAATTCAAACAGTAAATATATATTGTTCATCATATTCGGTGGATCATGATCGTTTATATTTCAGGTACGGGCGTTGTGTTTGGGGAACGTAGCCAGCTTTCTTTTGTCT
>NW_006313878.1:0-237 GCF_000327345.1 Myotis davidii | reverse complement strand
AAACCAACATTATATGGCTCTTGATAATATGGACTAACAGGGATCTAAGATCACTTCTATTTTATTCTTGCAAATAGTCAAAATCTAATACTAGCCTTGAAAAAAATCTTATGAGCTCAAATAACATGTCCTCTTCAAAAATTTCAAAACAATAAGGTAAAAGATAGGCTGAGAAACTATTCTAGATTAAATGAACTAAACAGAAATGATGGTATGATGCCAGGTGGGTACTGGAAA
>NW_006313877.1:0-237 GCF_000327345.1 Myotis davidii | reverse complement strand
GAGAGAGAGAGAGAGAGAGAGAGAGACCCAGCCTGCCAGGCCTGCCCTGCCCCAGTCACCAAGCAACCCCCAGGAGACCAGGACTGAAATGCCTGCCAGGAAGCGGTAGGAGATGGCCTTGCAGGAACCCTAAGCCCTGCCCCTCCTGGAGCTGCTGGGGCAGCAGGAGGGACTGGCTGTGCGAGCCTCCTGGGATCCTTTAGGGCAGCGGTTCTCATCCTGTGGGTCACGACCCCT
>NW_006313876.1:0-237 GCF_000327345.1 Myotis davidii | reverse complement strand
CTTTGCCCTGCCAGCCAAGAATATCCTCAAAACAGCCAGCCTCTGCTTTACTTGCATTGATGTTGGGTGTAAGCTTTATAGCTGCTCACAATTCAACATTAAAGATCCAGCATAGGATGGCTTTTCCTGCAAGCCCATAGGTGTCCACCGGGCAACAAATGCAGACGGTCATGGTTGAGGCTGTTTTCTGAAGGGTACACACTTTTCTCTAGATTGCATGTGCATGAGGTCTAATTT
>NW_006313875.1:0-237 GCF_000327345.1 Myotis davidii | reverse complement strand
CTCTCTCTCTCTCCCTCCCTCCCTGAAATCAATCCTATAGAATAAAAAGCTAATCTGTAAATTGTCTCCTTGAATGGAAGTTCGACCAGGGGGCAGGGCGCCTCCCTCCGGCCAGCCCGGATCAGGGCAGGCCCACAGGACCTCACCCGTGCATGAATTCATGCACTGGGGCCTCGAGTAAAAATATATTAAAAATATAAAATTATTAAATTAAATTAAAATAAGATAGAGACACAT
>NW_006313874.1:0-237 GCF_000327345.1 Myotis davidii | reverse complement strand
TGTGGTGACATTGCCACCTGCCTTCTGGCTTGTTCTTAAAATTTTTGAATGGCTAGTCGCTGGAAACGCTGCTTTCCACAGCCTCATTAAATAATCACTCAAACGCAGAAAAAACTACTCTTTCGAAATCCTGAGGATTTTGTTTTCTGCACGAGGATCAACTCCAGCTGAGGTTTTTCCCTGCCGATGGGCTGGTGGGCAGAGCGCGTGGAGGAGCAGTTAGGAAGCCGGAAGGAG
>NW_006313873.1:0-237 GCF_000327345.1 Myotis davidii | reverse complement strand
AATATGGTGTCTGCAGTTTCCACTGCTGCCAACAGGAACTTAAACTTTATTAATTTCACTATACGTAAAGACCTAGTACTTAAATAAGCTTCGTTTCCTTGTCAGTATTCTTTTATCGGGTCTATTAATGGATTCTCTAAGGAGCTAGGGGTCTCATTAGTGTTATAAAGATGTCCTGTTCTGTTGTGTTTCCAAACTGCTTCTGTGACCTTTTCACCTTCCTCACTTTAGCTCCCT
>NW_006313872.1:0-241 GCF_000327345.1 Myotis davidii | reverse complement strand
GATATGCAAATAAAAAGACATGAGAAAAAAATTTACAATGAAAATATATAAATATGAACCTTCATGAAAAATAGATAAAATGCAGATTTTCTTAGGAAAATAGAGATTTAGAAATATCAATAGAGAGAAGTAAATAAATGGACCAATATCCTTAGAAAAAAATAGAAAATGTAATTATGGAATTAATCCACAAACTTGCATAAAATAGAGGTAGTTGTACAGAGAACACTCAGACTTCAGA
>NW_006313871.1:0-237 GCF_000327345.1 Myotis davidii | reverse complement strand
CTGCACTTCCTCTATTCATATCTACATGTTCGCTTCCAGTGCCTCGCGTGTGTTCAAGCTCAGAAGAGTAGGAACCTCTCAACTTACGTAGCCCAAAGATCTCCACTTCTCGCTGTCGTCTTTCCTCCCGCTGCTTCTGCGCTAGGAGTCGGAGCCCGATAAACCTGGAGAAGAAACCACAGAAATAGTGCAGACCTCGCGCTCGCCTTCTTTCGCAGAAAGGACTCTTTTCGACAG
>NW_006313870.1:0-237 GCF_000327345.1 Myotis davidii | reverse complement strand
AGAACAAGGGCCTCTGAGGGCTGGCTTGTTCCTTGCGAGCAGTGTGGTCAGGGGCTGAGGGAGAGGCTCCCGCGTCTCTGCTGGCTGGTGCCTGGCCCATCTGCAGTCCTCTGCCAGTCGGGCTTGCTTTTGGGGAACCCCTGTCTTTGCTGAGCCTCTCGTCAGAGCCTGGGCCCTATCTTCAGGGAGGGACCGCACAGTGGCCAGGCAGGGGAAAGACTTGAATTTGCATTGTCC
>NW_006313869.1:0-237 GCF_000327345.1 Myotis davidii | reverse complement strand
TTTTGGATGGCTCCACCCTGACTATGCAAGCTGGTCACCACCTTGCATGGATTTTCCAGATATGGAGGCCCCCCAACCAGGGCTTCCTCCTCTGGCTTTGGGTTGTAACACACCCTGGTTCCCTAGGCAAGGCTGTCCTTTCAGCTTTGTTCTGCATCTGGTGAGTGCTATGGAGGCTGTGTTGTATATTTCACTGACCTAAGTCAGAAGTTTCGGTAAGAAAGATATTCTAGGCCA
>NW_006313868.1:0-237 GCF_000327345.1 Myotis davidii | reverse complement strand
AAGTCATCTCTGCCCTGTTTATTTTAAGATTGATCAAATATATAAATATGAATTGTTATCATTTAAGCTCCAGGGCTAAAGTGCTTATCCTGAAGGATGAAAACAACATTGTTTCCATATACATGCTTAGAACCAGATAACCCCTGGCACTGTGCAGTATTCCAGCTTTTTACCCTTGATTACGATTTCAAATTGAGCCCAACCAGTGTGGCTCAGTGGTTGCGTATCGACCTATGA
>NW_006313867.1:0-237 GCF_000327345.1 Myotis davidii | reverse complement strand
TGTCCTTGAACTGTCCCAGGCTGAAAGGCCTGCATCTACCCCATAACAGGAATCATTATTTCCACCCCACGCGGCCCATCACTCCTGGCCCCAGCACCTGGAACTCAACCCTGGTCTCTCAAGGGCTCCAGGAGATCTAACAGAGATTTCTTTACCACCAGCAGGTTCCAGAATATGTTCCACAAAGAATAACTCACACTCCCTTCTCAAAGTACCTCTGGTCAAGTGAGAGAGGAG
>NW_006313866.1:0-237 GCF_000327345.1 Myotis davidii | reverse complement strand
TGGCCCCATGAAGATAAGAACTGTGTCTATTTTGCTTGCTGATGTATGTCCAGTGCTTAATATAGTACACGGCAAGTAATTGACCCTAAAGAGATATGTATCAAATGACAGATAAATAAAGTTATATTCTAAAACATACAAAAACTCTATTCCATGGAATTTGGGGTTCAGACTAGAAATATAATCAGTAGGTTTGTGCATAATCAAATGCTTTTGCATTCAAGTTTCAGATCACTT
>NW_006313865.1:0-237 GCF_000327345.1 Myotis davidii | reverse complement strand
GGCCGAGGCAGGAACCGGCCGGCGCCCTACAGCAGGCCGAGACAGCTTCCCGACGAGTGGCGACACGACCGCTTCCGCAGGGGCTTGGGCAGGGGCGCCGGCCCGGTGACCGGGGGGAAGCTGCTTCTGTCCAACCTGGCCTTCGGAGTGTCCGACGCGGACGTCCGGCAGCTGTTTGCGGAGTTCGGGCCCCTGAAGAAGGCCGGTGTCCACTACGACCGCTCTGGCCGCAGCCTG
>NW_006313864.1:0-237 GCF_000327345.1 Myotis davidii | reverse complement strand
CCCAGCCGTAAGCGGCAAAACTGGCTCAAAGCTGGGTTTCACCATGTGCTGTTCGTCTGGAAAACTGACTTATCCTATTACAGAAAGAACCTGGGAGACAACTAAAATGTCCTAAATCTGCTCATTTGAATAGTAGGAAGAATTCACATAAGCACCCAAGCTATAGGGAAAAGCACACACGTGTACACATACAAATAATCCGTAGGAGACTCACACATTAGGAATCATTTCTATATA
>NW_006313863.1:0-237 GCF_000327345.1 Myotis davidii | reverse complement strand
TAAAAAAAATAGAAACCTGTATCTTTCTCTCTCTCTATATATAAGAGTAGAGAGCAGTTTGTGGACGTCATTACTCACAAGATCTGAGAAAGACCACTCCTCGATGTGGTCTCCAAATGTGTCCTGAACGGTTTTAAGAAGCTTCCTAAGTTTCGACAGACTCACACTTCCTGCATATATGAGGAGAGAGATTCTCAAAAATTGCAGTAGTTTTTAAAAAACAGAGCTGCGTAAGAA
>NW_006313862.1:0-237 GCF_000327345.1 Myotis davidii | reverse complement strand
CGAGTTATCTCTCTGTATCGAAGGAAGAAGAATCGTTTTTATTTAGACAGGCCGGTTCATCTGCTCTCAATCAGTAGAGAGTTTTTAACGCTTCACAGATACTGACTTTCTAAATTGTGAACTTCTCTGTAGTCTCCCCAAGGAGAATAAAGCAAATTTCTTTGAAGGTCTCCTGAAACCGCTGATGTCATCAGAAATGTCTTTCCCTCTGCAATGTAATTTTTCCAAATGTTGTGG
>NW_006313861.1:0-237 GCF_000327345.1 Myotis davidii | reverse complement strand
CGGCCAGGGGGCCTCCAGCAGAATTCCTGAGGAGGAACGGCCAGCCACGGGCCGCACGTAACAGCAGGTGGCACAGAAGAGACTGCTGATCGTAGAAAGGACGAGGGGGCGACATCCACCCAGGCAGGAGAACGTGGCAGAGGCCAGGTGGGCTGCCTGAAGGGGCCCCTCAGCTGGGCCTGGGAGCGGGCAGGAGGCAGAGGGGGAGGAGGAAGGGGCAGGTGTGCAAAAACAAGA
>NW_006313860.1:0-237 GCF_000327345.1 Myotis davidii | reverse complement strand
GTTCTTCTGTCTGGACCTCTGCTAGCGCCTGCCGACAGGCACATCATGGTAGACTTCATTTAAATCTAAGACTTCCACTGATAGAAAACTTAAGGCTGTTTTTCTTTTTTCAGTCCTCACCCAAGGACATGCTGAGAGAGTGAGTGAGAGAGAGAGATCCATGTGAGAGGAGAACATTGATCAGCTGCCCTCTGAATGTGCCCCGACTGGGGATGGACCACACAACCCAGGCATGTG
>NW_006313859.1:0-237 GCF_000327345.1 Myotis davidii | reverse complement strand
GCAAAGAGAGAGAGGCCAGAGGAGAAGAGCAGGAACCTGGCCCCAGAGGTGGCAGTGTGGGAACCCGATGTTGAGCTGTCGACGGACCTGCGCACCCACCGCCCGAGGCTTCGCCAGGACCTAGCAGCGCCATCCCAGCAACTGCCTGGTAGTCACATCACACCAGGAGACACACTGTGGCCAAAGCCCACATTGAGGTCGGTTTGCTCCGCCCTCCTCCTGGTCACAAATGGGGGT
>NW_006313858.1:0-237 GCF_000327345.1 Myotis davidii | reverse complement strand
GTCCATGATGCCCGCTGAGGTTGTCAGTACAATAAAACCAATTCATGGGATGGAAGCAGGTTTTCCTGCCATTTTTCTAGATCTTTGAGTTGCGTATCAAATCTGGGGCCGATTACTCCACACTTATTTAACCTGTCTGTGAGGTTCACAGTAATTTTCCCAGCTCTGTAGTCATCAGTAATTTTAAATTTGCCAATGAAACCATGTTGCATCATCACAGTTAGGAACTGGAGCATG
>NW_006313857.1:0-237 GCF_000327345.1 Myotis davidii | reverse complement strand
AAGCAAATAAAGAACACGTATGCATTTCTAGAAAAAAAATCTCAAAAGAAAATTTATCCAAATGCTTAATAGCTCGTGGGGTGGCAAGTGATGATTACTTCTTAAATAAGAAGGTCATTAAGGAGAAACTGGAGGTTTCCCAGGTAAGTTGGTGGATTTATCATGTTTGTTAATGGCTCCTCTCTGTGGAAACCTAACTTGGATGATAATCCTATATAATAAAGATGTAATATGCAA
>NW_006313856.1:0-237 GCF_000327345.1 Myotis davidii | reverse complement strand
AATGTTTGTTGTTTCATCTTCTATGAATTACTAGCCCAAAATCTGGTGAGCCCCATATCGTAGTCACAAACAACAGACAACCAGTTGCACAGTTTGCTGCACCACACCTTCAAAAACAAGAATAAAGATCCGCAGCACCATAATTCTGAACACAGCAATATTGGCAATCTGGCCAAAACAAAAAATAATAAAACCTGATTCACCTGTGGATATGAGGTTCAGAAGCAAGAAGAAATA
>NW_006313855.1:0-237 GCF_000327345.1 Myotis davidii | reverse complement strand
TGACCAGTCGTTTGGTCATTACGACATTATGGCCACTGGCTTTTTATAATATAGACGTAGGCAAGAATAATGAGATCTACCTTCTTTCTCACCAAGTGCTACACAAATAATTAAATAAAGCACAACTTTCTTTAAAGAATACATTTAACCTTCCCACGGGAGTGGAAGCAAGGGAGTATGTGGGGGGCCATTGGCAAGCACAACGGGGCGTTCTTAAAAATATTGTCAACTGAACCC
>NW_006313854.1:0-237 GCF_000327345.1 Myotis davidii | reverse complement strand
TCTAGATATGTCAGTGAGATGATTCTTTATCCTTTGAGTGTAGTAATTCTTTTTCCCTGGAAGCTTTTTGGATTAAAAATTATATATCTTGTGGTTTTTGTTTCTGTTTATTTTTTTCATCACCTTTTATCCCCTCTATGGCCTCTACTACCTCCACCCATCCTCCTCCACCTGCAATCACCACCCTGCTGTCCATGTCCATGAGTTCCCACTTTGTCTCTTTCTCTCTCTCTCTCT
>NW_006313853.1:0-237 GCF_000327345.1 Myotis davidii | reverse complement strand
CTTTCTATGAACTGCCTACATCCTTCAAACAAGAACAATCACTAAATTCAGGTATCTGTAGATATTAGGTTCTGGCCAAAATAAGGGCTCGAAGTACAACAACAATACTTTGATATTGCAGTGCAAAGTGTGCAGTGGCACCTCATGTCAGAGTCAAACACTACACTCTGCAGTGCCGTGCATGCTTTCTAGCTCAAATGTAGTGCATTTTGGAAATTAGGTACCACTGCCCGCTGT
>NW_006313852.1:0-237 GCF_000327345.1 Myotis davidii | reverse complement strand
TTTTTTTATTTTGGTAAAATATGCATAACGTAAAAATTACTTTTTAAGCCATTTTCAAATAGACAGTTCTGTGGCATTAAGTACGTTCACATTGTTGGGCAATGATCATCATCCATTTTCAAAACTTTTTTTCTTCTGCACCTGAAACTCTGTTGACTATTAAACATGAACTTCCTGTTCTCCCCTCCCCCAGCTCCTACTTATCTACCACCATCTACTTTTTGTCTATGAATTTGA
>NW_006313851.1:0-237 GCF_000327345.1 Myotis davidii | reverse complement strand
TTAGAAAATAACTGCTAACTCCAAGTATCTATATTGGTATAAAGAAGTTACCATATCCTCTGTACAATACAAGCTCCTCGGATATGGATACCATCGGTATACTCTGAATCACGTACGCATCCGCCCTGTTAGGTTGCCAAACTACATGGTGCTAGGTCATTATCTTAGCTCCTATGTTCTTTCGCTAACTGCTGGAACAAAGCCTTCACTGAGTGTAAACTGAACCGATTACTGTCT
>NW_006313850.1:0-237 GCF_000327345.1 Myotis davidii | reverse complement strand
ACATTTTCTGGATGAGGAACACTCATTTCCATACTGACTGTATCACAGATCGTTGCTCCGTGGTCATTTCCACCTCTTGGCTGTCTCCAGTCCCCAAGCATTCCGCAATTTAAGGCCATTTTTCTTTGACCCTCATCACTCACAGGCTCATCCTGGATGTGTGGAGGTTCAGTGTCTCAACGGCAGCATATGTTGAAGATAAAGTTGAGCTTTAATGCCTGTCTTTTCTCTTTTTTT
>NW_006313849.1:0-237 GCF_000327345.1 Myotis davidii | reverse complement strand
TACTTTCAACAATAAAGATAACTTTTTAAAAAAGAAGAAATACAACTATATTTCATAAGACCTTGCTCTTTTTACCATGGTTTCATGACAAAATAATATTCAATGAATAATGCTTTAAAAATGGTTACTATTTATCAATTAGTACAACAGAGGGCAGCAGAACCATTGAAATATGTAAGTGGTAATCTTTCCTGGAAATTATAAATTGTGGAGTTTTTATCTTCAAAGTAGAGAAAG
>NW_006313848.1:0-237 GCF_000327345.1 Myotis davidii | reverse complement strand
CCCATCATCCGCTCAATGAGCTTCTGGCTACTGGCTGGGCAGGGGTGGTCAGCTCGATCCTGAAGCAGCCACTGCCTTCCAATAGCCAGGAAACAGGAAGAGGTCAAGGTGTGAATTTGGAATCTTCTGGCAAATGCAAGGGGTGATCCTCTATTGGCTCCTGAGGGAAATAATCCTATTTTTCCATAAGTCATTTGGAGAAAATTGGGGAAATTTTAATTTGGATTGGATATTGAA
>NW_006313847.1:0-237 GCF_000327345.1 Myotis davidii | reverse complement strand
TCAGACATCTCTAGTAGCAATATGTTTACAGATACTCCTCCTAGTGCAAAGGAAACTAAGGTGAAAATAAAGAAATTGGGCTACATCAAATTCAAAAGCTTTTGCAGAGAAAAAAGATCAGCAAAATGAAAGGGGAGCCCATAGTAAGGGAGAACATATTTGACAAGGATACATCTGATCTAGGGTTAACCTCCTAAATTTATAAGAATCCCATACAACTTAACCAAAGGAAGACAA
>NW_006313846.1:0-237 GCF_000327345.1 Myotis davidii | reverse complement strand
AAACCCCACCAAGATCCCAGGGGCCAGGCTGAGAGGGACCCTGCCAGAGGCAGCCACATGGCTGCCAATCTCAGGGTGCCTTTCTGAGAGTCCCCACAGGAGCTGTTCCTCTACCCACGCCCTCCCGATCACCTCTCCACGAGGGAGCAACAGATCTCTGGGTCCTTAGGGCCCACACATCACGGAGCGGGGAGGGAGGGCGGTGGGGCACATCCAAGGGAATGAAGGATTAGCCAG
>NW_006313845.1:0-237 GCF_000327345.1 Myotis davidii | reverse complement strand
ACACTAACCACCAGGAGGCAGCTCCTGTGTTGATCATCTGCCACCTGGTGGTCAGTTGCCATCATAGCCATCAGTCGTTCTGGTTGTTCCGCTCTAACGGTTGTTAGGCTTTTATTTTATCGATTGTTGACAATATTACATATGTCCCCTTAACTCCCCTATTGACCCCTACTAGCCATTACCACATACCCTCCCCTAGGCCTACGCCACCCTATTGTCTGTGTCCATGGGTTATGC
>NW_006313844.1:0-237 GCF_000327345.1 Myotis davidii | reverse complement strand
CAATTCCTTTTGCAATTACAACCAAAAGAATAATAAATAACAAAGAAGATGAAAGGCCTATATACTAAAAATTACAAAGCATTTTTAAAAGAGATTTTAAAAGACACAACACAATGGAAAAATATTCTGAGTTCATGGATTGGGGGAATCAGCATAGTTAAAATGGCTCAAAGTAATATACCAATTTAATGCAACCCCCATCAAAGTCCCATGTCAATTTTTAAAGAAATAGAATGA
>NW_006313843.1:0-237 GCF_000327345.1 Myotis davidii | reverse complement strand
GGGGTTGACCCTGAAAAGCATTTGGTGACATATTTGATAAATGACTAGATTTTAGAAATGAGTATGGCATGCCTACAAGATATGCAGTGGGGTCATATGACAGAAGGGACCCCTGGGGGGAAGCTACCCTATTCCCTGAATAACGTTCATGGCAGCATGCTTAGCTGTCTCTGTCCATGCTATTAAATCTTGGCCATACATCTGTTTTTTTTTAATTCTCACCCGAGGATATTTTTC
>NW_006313842.1:0-237 GCF_000327345.1 Myotis davidii | reverse complement strand
CAAGTCCACTTCTGGGTATAGAACCAAAAGAAATGAAAGCAAGGACTTGAGGGGATATTTGCGAATCCACATGTATTGAATGAGTGTTTGTAAATTCAGCAGCATTATTCACAACAGCCAAAAGGAGAAACAATCCAGGTGTGCATTGATGGATGAACAGATGGACAAGATGTGGGACCTACAAACAGTGGAATGTTATTCAGTCCAAAGGAAAAGTGAAATTCTGATACATGCTAC
>NW_006313841.1:0-237 GCF_000327345.1 Myotis davidii | reverse complement strand
TCTAAGCTGGGAAAGCAAAGATGTAAAGGCATGAAGTAGGTGAGAGACAGAAAAATAGGCAATAATTTTAATAGATTCTCATGGCTCAAATATCCTTGTAAGTTTTAAAAATTGTTGAAGTTAGATATCAATATTCTGAAAGATAAGAAAGAATGGTCAGATAGTGGAATATCAAAGATTGAGTTTATGAAGAAGATACAGTTATTGGTAGTGACAAAATCTATGATATAACCTACT
>NW_006313840.1:0-237 GCF_000327345.1 Myotis davidii | reverse complement strand
TACACTGGGACCTCTGCTCTAGTGTTACCTAGAGACAGAAACTGGCCCTGTCAGATAGCCAAGTTTGTTATTTTTGCACAAGCTAAACATACCATCACTTCACAAATTCATTCCAAAAAATAGAAGACTCAAAAGTAAAAAAAATAAATAAATAAATAAATAAAAATTAATCTGCTAGTTTCTACAGGTGTGACTGGCAAAGTAACTCAACTAATGGTATCCACTATAAAATTATTT
>NW_006313839.1:0-237 GCF_000327345.1 Myotis davidii | reverse complement strand
AAAAAAAAATACAGCTACAAGGATATTTATCCCATCAATGTTTATGGCAAAGCAAAATGAGATATTGTTGGTAAATTTTTCCTGGTGACCCCTTGAAAGCTCCTATGGCTTATCCTCTGATTCCAACCAAATCATCCAGTGAGTGGCATTTCTATACTAAGCCTGCAGTATAAACCTTATCCTCTTAATTTCATGAGATTAGTCTCTTGTGTATCTTTGAAAAAAATGGAAGAAAAA
>NW_006313838.1:0-237 GCF_000327345.1 Myotis davidii | reverse complement strand
CCTAATTAGAAATTAGGGATGTGCCAAAACACAACAAGGAGCCGATTAAGCAGTAAGTAGTGACAGCCCAGCCACTAATCTGAGACATGGCACAGGGTCACAGGACTCATGCTTCCTCCTTACTAGCTATGGGTAATGTCATAACACATGCCTGGAGTTGCTCTTCAGAAAAAAGAGGGGAGCTGTCAACAACAAAGCACCGAACGTTTTTATTAACAGATTCAAATGTATCTTTTA
>NW_006313837.1:0-237 GCF_000327345.1 Myotis davidii | reverse complement strand
CTGGCTTTGTATCTCAGCTTCATTATTAGCTGCGTGATCTTGGGCAATAAACTTCACTTCTTGGGTTCATTCAGTCTCCTTGTCTGCAAAGTGGGAATAATGGCAGTACGAATGACATAGTAAAGTTATTATGAGGATTCATGAGATAATGCCTAGCACATGCCTCACACATTAGAAAACACTAAATAGCCCTGACCATTTTGCCTCAGTGGCTAGAGCATCAGCCTGTAGACTGAA
>NW_006313836.1:0-237 GCF_000327345.1 Myotis davidii | reverse complement strand
ATTCCTGAGTGTAATCGTTTCTCTCATTCCCTCAAGAGTCCTCTGGAATTCTTATTTTTTCAAAAGCAAGAAGTGGTCAAGATATAATCTTAGTTTGGTTTCTCCAGAGTAACAGATAATAGGGTAGATACATAGTGATATGGCTATAGATCCGGATAATTATTATAGAAACTAGCTCCCATAATGATGGAGGCCAAGGAGTCCCATTATCTGCCTTCTGTAAGCTGGAGAAGCAGG
>NW_006313835.1:0-237 GCF_000327345.1 Myotis davidii | reverse complement strand
ACTTCCAACATAATTTTACAACTTAATTTTCATAACTTGTCTTTCAAAGCTCAGCTCTAAGTGAAACGACAAGCCTCAAACTGGGGAGTAAACCTATTTGCCATTCGTGTATCTAATGAAGGACTGTGTCCAGGCTATATACCAGGCTCTCAACACTCAATAAGACAAAAAACAATGGAGGAGAAATTGCCACAAGATGCGAGAGGACATTTCACCAAAGATACACAGGTAGCAAAC
>NW_006313834.1:0-237 GCF_000327345.1 Myotis davidii | reverse complement strand
TATTCATCAGCTTTCCAAGCATGTGCCCTTTCAATATGCTGAATCATTAAAATGAGTGTATAGGGTCAGGATCAGGGTCTCTACTGAGTGATTGGTGATAGGTTATGGGGTCATTGGTCATTGCACCTAGTCCTAATGTCAACTATGGCATAGCTTCATTGGGTTTTGTTCCTTCTCTAGGCCTGGTGCTGAAACAAACTGAGGCTAGATGTTATCTCTAGTTTGATCAAAACTCTG
>NW_006313833.1:0-237 GCF_000327345.1 Myotis davidii | reverse complement strand
CTCCTTCCACACAGCTCTCTCCAGGTTTCTTTTGAGGCGCTCTGCTATCCTCTCTCTACAGAATTTCTCTTCTTCCTCAAGCGAATCCTCTATCGCTTGCTGCTCTGGAGGTAAAGCGCCCCTAATCTTCTTCCCAGAGATATCCACGCCATGCTCCACCGCCTTCGCTTCTAACTCCTCGTTGTGCGTAATCCAGAAATCCCTCTTGAGACGTCCCACCACAGGGCGCCACGAAGC
>NW_006313832.1:0-237 GCF_000327345.1 Myotis davidii | reverse complement strand
CCGGGGGGAAATGGGGAGAAGGACAGATATAAAGAAGGAAGGAATTTAAAAGATCTGGGTTAAAAGCAAGTGTTCCTTGGGGAAGAATTATTTATAGGGAGAGGGAAAACCGAAGGAGGGCCAGAAGCAGACACTTCAAATTACAGGGAAACGTGGACTAGGGATATTTTCCTCCTCTTTCCCGCTTCACTACGTCCCATCAACAATTCCAATTTTTTCAAACCGCCCATTTATCTC
>NW_006313831.1:0-237 GCF_000327345.1 Myotis davidii | reverse complement strand
TATAACCTAAAGAAAACATACAGAATCTAGTCGTCGCCCTTGAAGAAAGGCCACGAATAATTAGGTACCAATCTTATAGATAAAGCAAGAGAACACAAAGCTGGAAAGACCTTAATAAAAGGCGACGGCAACAAATCGCTAATAGGTTTACAAAGGCATTTTTAGCTTCAACTCAAAACCACCAAAGTTATACCTCAGATCTAATAGTGAAAACATTCTGAAGGAAGTTATAATTTC
>NW_006313830.1:0-237 GCF_000327345.1 Myotis davidii | reverse complement strand
GGGCTGTTGTGCCCCCCTGGCGTGGGCTGGGGGGTCCCGGGCGGTGTGTTTGGTGGAAGTGCCCAGAGCAGCGGCGCAGGGTGTGGGGCCGGGAAGCTCCCTGGGGGCTCTGTGTGGGCGCCGGGAGCGCGTGCTGGGCGGGGAGCGCTGCACCAAAGAAGCCTGGGTTCCTGGGTTCAGCGGGTTTTGAAAGGGCGCTCAGTGCTTTTTGCACTCAAATAGATTGGTTGTTGGCCA
>NW_006313829.1:0-237 GCF_000327345.1 Myotis davidii | reverse complement strand
CTCTGTTGATGAATGAGTTTGCTGACCACTGCGTTAGGAGACAGTCCAGCCATGCACACCTGGAGGGTCTTTGAAGTTGACGTCTGATTGCTGAGCTCTGGGCGCCCTGGGGAAGGCGGTGAGAGGGAGAGCCTCCTGGCAGAGCCCTGCTGGGGCGATGCTGCCCGGACTCCTCACCTTTCCCACGAAGCTGTCACTTTGTTTTGGCTTGTGGTCCACGCCAGCGGTGCTCTGTGG
>NW_006313828.1:0-237 GCF_000327345.1 Myotis davidii | reverse complement strand
TGTCTTTCTATAGCCTAGGACCAAGTCTTCCTGAACTTCACATAGGCCTCAACAAAAGCATTCAATGAGTGGATAATTTTTGCTTGCAGATATCTTGACCAGGTATTTTAAGTTACTTCCAATTTGCCTTAAACTCTCTGAACTTACCATATTTTTCTGTGTATAAAACACTATTTTTTTTCTAAAATTGTTAGATTGAAAATTGAAGGGCATCTTATACACGGAAGTCAGCCGAGG
>NW_006313827.1:0-237 GCF_000327345.1 Myotis davidii | reverse complement strand
TCTGCCTGGTCTCCCCCAAATTACCCATTGCCTTCCTGGTCACCCCCCAACTACCCCTCCGACCTGCCAGCCTGGTAGCCCCTCACTGCCCCCCTCGGCGGACCTGGTCACCCAATACAGCCTGCTGTTCGGGCATTTGGTTGCCCCTCACGGCACCCCTGCCAGTCTGGTTGCTCCACCCAGCCTGCTGTTCCGTCGTTGAGGGAGGGCATCCCAACCAATTTTCATATTCCATTA
>NW_006313826.1:0-237 GCF_000327345.1 Myotis davidii | reverse complement strand
AAAAAAAAAAAAGGTGAGGACTAATAGAGTAGTTTGAGTCAAGAATGTATAACTTAGATTAAATATAAAAAAGAAGGAGCAAAATGGAAGGACATTTTGAGATGATTTGAATGTTATATTAAAAAAACCTAGTGAAAAAAATATGTGTGCATTCATATATCTGTGCACATTCATGCCTGCATGTGTCAGTTATGTTCGCATAATGTTTTGTTGCTATAAAAATAGTATATGTTCTTT
>NW_006313825.1:0-237 GCF_000327345.1 Myotis davidii | reverse complement strand
GTATGCTCTTGCCTCCTTTGTCAAATATTACTTAACCAAATATTGGTCGATTTTTGGGATGTCTGTTATTTTCCATTGCCTGTTCTTGTGCCAGTACCACATGCTATTTTGATTACAATTGCATCTTAGTACAGTTTGATGTTCAGTATTGTGATACCTCCAAATTTGTTCTTTTTTCTCAAAACCACTGAGGCTATTCGGGATCTTTTTGGTTCCATATAAACTTTTGGAATATTT
>NW_006313824.1:0-237 GCF_000327345.1 Myotis davidii | reverse complement strand
ACCTGACTCAGTGGAGTTTATTTAATAACAAGAGTCAGTGTCTTAGCTAAATGTCAAAGGTATAGGAATCAACACTATTTTTTTTGTTCAACCTCGTTTTCTAAAACACGTTTATACTGCACAATAGACATTTATTAAAATTAGTAAAAATACATAGGACAATAAGCCCTCCAGGGTATATAATATAGTAGTTCAATTAAATGTAGTAGCTATGGTTAAAAGGTGTTAAATGTTAGC
>NW_006313823.1:0-237 GCF_000327345.1 Myotis davidii | reverse complement strand
TTTATTGGGAGAGTATGATAACCGAAGTGGGAGCCCCCTCCAGTTGGTGTTTGCGGGTAGGGGGGTCGAATCAAGGATAATATCTTGGAGGAAGAGCTGTTAATGCCCATCTCTGAGCACAGGAAGGGCCTGGATGGAATTAGGGAGAAGGAGGGTGCCCCTGTGTGCAGAGACCCAGGACCAAGCTCCCGTTCCACTCTTCACCCCCTTTTGGGCCATGTTTGCATCCTCTCCTTC
>NW_006313822.1:0-237 GCF_000327345.1 Myotis davidii | reverse complement strand
GGCGGACACAGGATGCCCGGCAGGAGACAGCCCTCTGGAGTAGAAGATGCCATGTGCCTATGGGGTGTCTTCTCTGACCCTCCTCCGTGAAACGGACACTAATGCTTCGCCGCAAGGCTGTTCTGAGATTAAATAGGATCACGGGTGTGAACTGCTGGCCTAGCCAGGGCTCCACCAGGCTGCTTCCCTCCCGGCTTCCCTCTGAGAGCCCTCCCAGACCTGAAATAACTAAGCACC
>NW_006313821.1:0-237 GCF_000327345.1 Myotis davidii | reverse complement strand
ATATATGTATTTTTTAAAAAGAACTATTAAAGCTGGAGATACATTTTTTCAAATAAGATTAATTTAAACAGTTAAACAATTAAAGAGAAGCTAATGCCTTTTGAGTGATGTTCAGAACTGCTAATATCAGGAGGCACAGAGAATGGGGATTAGTCAAAGAGCAAAGAGCAAGAAGTATGGAGTAGATGGTAGGGAATTGGTCAGAGCAGTGGTTCCCAACCTTATTTTGGCCATGCC
>NW_006313820.1:0-237 GCF_000327345.1 Myotis davidii | reverse complement strand
TTTACCTGCTTTAGAAATGATTCTTTTGGGATCTGACACCTAAAATTTCAGGATTAGTTTGATTTTGTAGATTTTTATCGTATTTTGTTTATTTGAAATAGAGATAAAGAAAAATTGATTTCTTTTTCACTTAAGCACAATCTTGTGATGAGAACATAGGTGTACATTTTATATATATATTTATAATTTTCTTTTTTTTTAAACTTTGTTTTTATTGATTTTTAGAGAGAGAGGAAG
>NW_006313819.1:0-237 GCF_000327345.1 Myotis davidii | reverse complement strand
GTGGCCTGCTGAGGCCTCCCAAGCCCTGTCACAGGGGAACGCTTACTGAGACACTCACTAATGATTGCACCGGAGAAGTGAAATGGGCAGAAGCATCGGGTCTATGTCCCAGCTCTATGCATGTCAGCTGTGTGTGCTGGGGCTAGTTACTTAACCTCTCTGGGTTTCCGGCGCCTCCTCTGGGAAGTGGTGATGGTTGTGAGGCCTCACGTTGCCCTGGGGCACTGAGTGAGACAG
>NW_006313818.1:0-237 GCF_000327345.1 Myotis davidii | reverse complement strand
ATACATCCATTAATTTATATAAATATGTACATCTGTAAAACCTCATATACGTGTCCTGCTTGTCGATGAAAATGTATCCATAACTATATAGGAATATGTATCTAAATACAATAAACCTTATGTTTCACTGGAGTGGTGTCTCGTGATATGGGTGAATTTCTCGGCTAGTTGTGAAAGTGGAGAAAGATGGCAAAGGAGAAGCAAAAACTACTAATTCGCGGATGCGTAAGAAGGGCG
>NW_006313817.1:0-237 GCF_000327345.1 Myotis davidii | reverse complement strand
AGAGATTCAGTTACACAAGGAGTACATGATTATGAGCTCAATAACAATTTCAAAGTCTACAGAAAAGGAATCACTTTCTTCCTGCTATGCCTACTCCCTCGTCCTGCCAGTGTTGGCCCTCACCCCTAGCCCTCCATCCTGAGGAGCTAAGGTTGCTAATGTTCTCAGTTTTGCTGGCAGAACCAGCCTGGTTCTGTTATTTTCTTTTCAATTTTTTTATTGATTAAGTTATTACAT
>NW_006313816.1:0-237 GCF_000327345.1 Myotis davidii | reverse complement strand
TGGTAAAGGCCCCAGAGGGAGGTCTCCAGGCCCCGCGGTTCCAATAACTTCTGCCATTCAGGGGTGGGAGTGCTGTGTCCGGTGTTTGCAGCTTTTATATCTGGGTTTGACATACAACAGCGTCATTAATGTCATCACCGCCCTTCGCGTTCCAGGGAGAACATGATGCCTAGCCAACCTGTTTCTAGATCAAGGTGAGTTGAAGGATTTTCATCAAGCTGTGAAACCGAGAGTTTG
>NW_006313815.1:0-237 GCF_000327345.1 Myotis davidii | reverse complement strand
GATGTGACTGCTCACCTGCATGGCTTCTGCCTCTGTCCACAGAGTCCTCCCGACCCAGGGACCCTGGCCTCAGCCCTCGTCAGCACCAGCTGCCGTGTCCCTTGTACTGTGTGACCCTCAAGACGCGGCTGCAGGGCGCGCGGATCCTGGTCACTTCCCTGGCCCCTTGTGGGAAGTGAGAAGACATTCCCTATATGCTCATATCTGTCATTTCATTCATAACTCCTGTTGCGCTGG
>NW_006313814.1:0-237 GCF_000327345.1 Myotis davidii | reverse complement strand
GTCGCGGCATTAGGAAGGTTGAGAACCAATGGAAGGCGGCCAATAGCCCAGAAACTTGGTATTTTAGAGCCCTTTTAACTTCATAATCTCTATGATGATATCAGGGCAAATTATATAGTGATTTTAGAGAGCAGCATTACCCAGTAAGACTTTCTGCCTTGGTGAGAATATCTTATATCTGTGCTGAGGTAACCATTAGCCACCTGTGGCTTGCAATGTGGCAGGTGCAGCTAAGGA
>NW_006313813.1:0-237 GCF_000327345.1 Myotis davidii | reverse complement strand
GTGCTTAAGGAAAAGCAAGTTTGTACAAGCATGCTTTTTTTTTTAAATAAAAAGTACTTTAAATGCTAAATTTTTCAATTTAGTAGTGTGTATGTGTGTCTTGAATAGACTGAAATTTTTACTAGGTCTTGAGTATGCATCAAGTCTCAATAGTGTTGTAATTTTGCCCAGGCATGTTTCCTAGACCCAGTTAAGATCAGAAAAGGTATTAGACCCACAGTAGATGAAGTATACATT
>NW_006313812.1:0-237 GCF_000327345.1 Myotis davidii | reverse complement strand
CTAGGTCGACGCTCAACCACTGAGCCACGCCGAACGGGCTGGAATTCTCTCTCTTTTGGTCCCTTGTATGGATCGATTGCCTGGCGGAGAATAGATATTGGATGTCGAACCCCAGGAGAACGTAAAGGGCTGGGCGGGGAGGGGGAAGCACCATTTCACACCTTGTGTTCAGAACAAACAAAAGTTTCCAGAATTAAAAAATCGCACTCGCCCTGGCCAGTTTGGCTCAGTGGATAG
>NW_006313811.1:0-237 GCF_000327345.1 Myotis davidii | reverse complement strand
AGGGCTCACCGGGTGACGGAGCCCCATGAACACGCCCATCGCATCGGCTCCTTCCCGTACCCCACCCCCACGCACCTTGTCCCCCCGCGTCTCGTCTGAGCACATGCTCAGGGTATAACAAACAGGGAAATATTAGTAGTTGGCTGGTTTCCTAAGTTCCCTGAGGCACACTCGCAAATCAATCAAACCTGAGATGGGGCGCGGGGGGTCGTAGGAGCCCCTGATTCTCAGCCAATC
>NW_006313810.1:0-237 GCF_000327345.1 Myotis davidii | reverse complement strand
ACAGTTGGATTCCCGGTCAGGGCACATGCCCAGCTTGCATTCTCAGTCCCCAGTGTGGGGCAGGCAGGGAGCAGCTGATCAATGTTTATCGCTCTTCAGTGGTGTTTCTATATCTCCCTTCTTTTCCCTTCCTCTCTGATATCTATAAAAATATTTTTTAAAAGTTTTTTACCTAAAATATTCAGTCTGTTTCAACAGCTATCGATGTGCTCATGACAACATGAAGTATGGCTGTGG
>NW_006313809.1:0-237 GCF_000327345.1 Myotis davidii | reverse complement strand
GTGGTTTTACACAATGCTTAACACTGAGAATGACACAATGGCTAAGACATAGTCTATACTTATGGAATGTACACTCTGGTAGGAGGAAAAGGCGACACAAAAGATAAAAACCTTTGAGGGCTAGACCATGTCTGCTGTGTTCACCATGCTATCACTAACACCTATCATTATATGGGGCACCAAAGAGGAATCGAATGCATAGTCTTTGAGTGAATTAAACTCAGTTATAATCCAATG
>NW_006313808.1:0-237 GCF_000327345.1 Myotis davidii | reverse complement strand
GCTACCTCTTACGTAGTGGGGTAGGGTGGCTTCCTTCAAACTGGTCTATTGGATTCCGTGTAGATTAGCTGCTGGAACGGTAACCTGAAGAAGTACCCCTGGGCGCTTTCTGAACTCCCGGACGGAGGACATCTTTCCATTTGGACGCAGGAGTAGGGTTTACTTTAACTTATTACCAGTATTGTTGCGTTCATACGTATTGAAGTAGAATTTCAACAGATTTATGTAAGTGTTGAG
>NW_006313807.1:0-237 GCF_000327345.1 Myotis davidii | reverse complement strand
CATCAAAACAACACATACATTACAGCCATCTACCCAAGCCCCCACACGTGCTTAGGGAGAAGCAGTTCTCCCTCTGAATAAAGTACACAGGCCTTTGCCACTGTCACCTGCAGCAACATAATCAATGACATAAAAAATTAACATTATGAGTGAAACATTTTTATGAGTAAATTCTGTCTGTACTTACTGTTCACATTAACCTGATAGTCATGATGTAGATGGTTACTGACTTAATTT
>NW_006313806.1:0-237 GCF_000327345.1 Myotis davidii | reverse complement strand
CCTGTGGTCACCCCCAGGGGTCAGGAAGTGGGGGTAACAATGGTCCTGGGGACCACTGCTGGGGGGGTCTCCACCTCCCACCTTGAATGGGGCCCCAGCATCACACAGGCCCCCCCGCCCCCAGCATCCCCTTAGAGGGCAGGTGTGCACCGGCCTCTGCTGCACCTGCACGATGTCGGGCGGCTCACCTGTGGCAGGTGGTGGCTGCACCTTGCCCCTCCCCCCAGGCCCTGCTGG
>NW_006313805.1:0-237 GCF_000327345.1 Myotis davidii | reverse complement strand
CTGCTGCTGATTGATAGTCATGCGAGTGGTCGTAGAGGAGTGCCAGGGAAATATCCCCCTTCCTACACATAAAATTTAAAATCTGTTCTGTCTGGAAAAGGATATTTGAAGCAATGTTTGGGGGAACTCCGACTACATTAGCTCTGCTAAAGACCAGGAGTAACTCAAAGTGTTGCAGTTGAAATTTAGAGAAACCAAAGCAAGCTAGAAAGGAGAGACTTGCTATATCTGGCTTTT
>NW_006313804.1:0-236 GCF_000327345.1 Myotis davidii | reverse complement strand
TTCTTGGGCTCCTGCACCTGAGCTGGTTCAAGGCCCTGCAGGGCTCCCATCTCCAGAGGAGCCTCTCTCTCACTGGCCATGGAGGGCTTGGCCAGGCTTCCAGCAAGTCCTGGCCACCAATTTCCAGGGTGCCTCACTCCGGCCCTGGGGGTCTCCATCTCTACTGAGCTAAGGTAGACACCAGCTGAGACACATACACCCCTCACAGGTCCGGGCCAACATGCTGGAAGTCTCAG
>NW_006313803.1:0-237 GCF_000327345.1 Myotis davidii | reverse complement strand
TATGAGATTGTTTACTACATTCCAGGTACTGCTATCTACAAGTATTAAGCCAATTAATTATCAAAATACCACTATGAAGTTTGTTCTTATCTGTATTTTACAGAGGATGTAACAGGCACATAAAGGTTAAGCAAAATCTCAAAGTCACAAATATTTTCCTAATACCTTGTCTTCTTTTAGATACATAGTCTGTCAAGGGATAGAATGAGGAATTCCCTGAGAATAAAACAAGACCCA
>NW_006313802.1:0-236 GCF_000327345.1 Myotis davidii | reverse complement strand
AAAAAAAAAACAAAACAATAATAATATTAGAAGAAAACTCAAGAAAAGTATTTGTATAACTTTAGGAGAGGAAGACCTTCCTAAATAAGACACATGTTCAAGAAGCCATACAGACTAGGACTTAGAGATACAACTTGTAAAAGTAAATACTTTTTTTTGCATGGCAACAATACAAAATAAACATAGCTGAAAGACACATGACAGAGAAAATATCTGCAATATATACATATAACAGA
>NW_006313801.1:0-237 GCF_000327345.1 Myotis davidii | reverse complement strand
TATATTCCCTATATTATACGTTACACCCCTGTGCCTATTCTGTAACTGAAAGTTTTTGTCTCTTACTCCTCTTCCCCTATTTCACCTGCCCCCCTGATTCTCATTTTAACAGACTTAATTATTTTTTGCGAGGAAGTGAAAGTCATATAAAAAGATTTATAACCTTAAAGAGACCCACATTACACTTTTAAATATTAACAATGCTATGAATTCTAAGCTGTGTGCTAACCAAACACA
>NW_006313800.1:0-237 GCF_000327345.1 Myotis davidii | reverse complement strand
CTGTTGCAAATGGTATGAATTCCTTCTTTTTCATGTGCATTCACATCTAGTAAAAATTCTAAATTATCGTTCTTTTATTTTTTTGTTGCCAACCTGTCCTCCTCTCATTGGGTTTATTGAGCATTCCTTTACATATTTTGGCCTTAAATTTGAACATGCTGAACGCTGACTTTGGAACCCAAATTCTAAAACCAATCAAACATTTTTACTAGTAGCATTTTCTTTTTAACAAATATG
>NW_006313799.1:0-236 GCF_000327345.1 Myotis davidii | reverse complement strand
TCCGCTGGCCTTGCAGCGAAGTGCTTCGTATCAGGAAAGCGTACACTATTAACCCCTTTTCCTGTTCACAAGCTGAGCCATATGTACATAATCTAGATTTTTGTTTCCATAGTTTTGCACTTTTATAGCCTATTTTTGAAGATTAACACATTTGCGAAGATGATTGACGTGATCATTGCTAATCTGATGAGTGTTACAGAAAGCTTGCTCTGACTATAAGTGTAAATCTTAAAGGG
>NW_006313798.1:0-236 GCF_000327345.1 Myotis davidii | reverse complement strand
GACAGGAAGTGGTGTGTTAGCTGGGTGAGCACCAGGGGACGGCAGGAAGTGCTGTTGGAGGGGCCACTAAAGGGTGGTCAGGAAAGGCCTTGCACAGAGTGGAAGGCAAGGGGCGAGGGCTGGGTGCTTTCTGTGCAGAGCAGTTGTGTGCCTGGATCTTGTTCTTGAAAACACTCTCAATTTGAGGGCACTGGGCAGAGACTCTGGATAGACCAGGAGGGTTGGCACAGGGTCTC
>NW_006313797.1:0-236 GCF_000327345.1 Myotis davidii | reverse complement strand
AATGTAAACTATTAGAAGTCAGAAAGGAAGAGACCCCTCATCAACAAAGTTCATGTCAGGAACGGGCTTCATTTTCCCGGGGTTCCAGTGAGTGCAGTCACAGAAACAGCATCGTATACTGACATCCAGCATTGGGCCAATCTAATCTCAGAATTGACCTTCCTTCAGGCAAAGGAGTGACTTGTTTTCCGACCATGTGGAACGCCTGCCTCTACCCAGCAAATTGCAGCCCAGAA
>NW_006313796.1:0-236 GCF_000327345.1 Myotis davidii | reverse complement strand
TTGCTAAACTCACCGACAGCAAGGACTGTGCTTGAGTTCCCTGCTCTCTGGTGCCTAGTGCAGTGCCTGAGCCACGGAAAGCATGCCACCTTGAGTTACAGCAGAAATTAACCTTCACAATTCTCATTGTGCACCCTGAAGTCCACAGGAACACCACATGTCTGTCCAGGACCCAAACTGTCCTCATCCCCACCTTGACACACATGGCTGCAGGTGTGTTAGCAGGCAGCTTGGCC
>NW_006313795.1:0-236 GCF_000327345.1 Myotis davidii | reverse complement strand
GGTATGTCTAAGAGGACTACCTTCCCCCCAGAGGAGACCAGTCTTCAGTCAAGCATATACAAGTAGCTGTGCTCCCCTGTTAAAACCTCCAAACAAGCTCTCAAGAAGACTTCAGATCTATAATGTCCTATTTTTAAAAAGGAATCTAAAGCAAATATGGTAAAAGTTAAGATTGTTAAGTATGTGTGGTATAATGGAGGTTCTTTATATTTTCAAGTCTTTATGCATGTTTGAAA
>NW_006313794.1:0-236 GCF_000327345.1 Myotis davidii | reverse complement strand
AATAACCATATTGTTTTGGGTAATTAATTAATCATGATCATCAGAAGGAGATAGGATTGCTATTCCTCAGGGAGGGTAGGGAAGAATGCATTTTACACCCAAGTGATTCCCTGAGAAATCTCTCCGTGCCCATCTAGATTGAAGATGAGTGAAATCTGGAATTCTAGACTGAAATGTGTATGATGGGAAGGACCCTGTGGCTTGAGACCAGCTGACACAGTGAGGGCTACAGTTTG
>NW_006313793.1:0-236 GCF_000327345.1 Myotis davidii | reverse complement strand
TGCCAAAACCTGGCCTCCATGTGACAAGGTTTACCATCCCCAACTCCACCGGGCCATCCAGGTGTGCAGTGGTACATGTCTCTTTACCCTTCCTTATAGCATAGAGGCCACCACTGAACTTTTAAGGATATAAAATCTCTCTCACCAATGCATGTTCTTATGTTTGGTAATTTGCTTCTAACAGCTTAGAAGTAGAATGCAGAATAGGAATTAGAAGTTACTCTAGCTGAGATTTC
>NW_006313792.1:0-236 GCF_000327345.1 Myotis davidii | reverse complement strand
GCTGCATCTGCAGAAGAGGCCACAGCACTGGACCGGCCTGTGTGGAGGATACTCGGCGCCAACTCTGCAAAAGTGGCGGCGGCCCCGCCCTCTCATGTGGCCCCGCCCTCTAGCGCAGTGCCAGGCTCTCCCACGGCCTGGCCTCTCACGCGGTGCTGGGCTCTCCCGCGGCCTCTGTGAAAGGGCCCACGGCGCTGGGCCAGCTTGTGCCGTCGCCTCTCCTGTGCCGTCAGCCC
>NW_006313791.1:0-236 GCF_000327345.1 Myotis davidii | reverse complement strand
ATGTTTCTCTCTCTCTAAAATCAATTGAAAAAGTTATCTCTGGTGAGGATTAAAAACAAGATAAGATCAATAATTATATATAGATAGTAAGTGGTGATAAACTTTGAATTTCAATTTTTGGATAAAATTCTGTGCACTAAATAATATTTCATAAAATTATGTAGCCTTCCAGATTTCACTCATACAGAGAGGAAAATAAAAATGTAAGAGTATCTATCTATCTATCTATCTATCTA
>NW_006313790.1:0-236 GCF_000327345.1 Myotis davidii | reverse complement strand
TAACAGTCTCTTAGGCTTTTAAATATATAGATGGCTGCTCCCAAGCTTTCTTGGTTTGGTAGGAAAGTTTTGTCTGCTTCTCCAGAGCATGTCCAAGTCCCCTTTTCTCAGTGTCACTCCAGAGTACCCTGGTCTGTCTTGACGTACCCCCCACAGTGGGCAAAGGGCCAAGGGCCCACAATGCCTATAGGGCCCCATAAACATGTTTTACTTTCTTCTAAAATTAGGAGAAAAAA
>NW_006313789.1:0-236 GCF_000327345.1 Myotis davidii | reverse complement strand
TGTTTGCTAAACACAAATCATTCTCACAACCTGGTAAGCTAACACTTGTCTAGCTCCTAGAGAGCGCAAAGCGAACTCTCCTGGAAACCGTACCCTATGAAGTGATTTGTCCTTGAATATCTAATGGGGCTTGGTGAGCATTTATCCTACATAGCAAACCTGAATGGCCCCTCCTGCAGGGCCAGAGCATTGCCAACGTGGGGGATGCCCTCCCCCTGACTCCCTAGATTTGCCCC
>NW_006313788.1:0-236 GCF_000327345.1 Myotis davidii | reverse complement strand
GTTAGGGCTTAACCCATTACTTTTAAAAACAGTTTGTAAGACAGATTCCACAGGTGCACCCAGGAAAACATCCATGTGCATAAATTGCATATTTTTTGGAGCACTTAATTTAAAAATATATTTTTTAATGAGCAAATCAAACTTAAGATTTATTGGATTTGCTGTTTTAGGTAACCCTGTTAGATAAAGGAAAGGTGCAGATTTTTTATATCTGCCTTATTTGACACGACAGCAGC
>NW_006313787.1:0-236 GCF_000327345.1 Myotis davidii | reverse complement strand
GCCCAGTGTGTTCCAGAACGGGGCCTGGGAACCGGGACCTGGCTGGGCCTAGGGACACTGTGGACACAGAGCACCCTGCAGGCCTGGCTCCAAGGAGCGGAGGAGCCCTGGCCCACCTGCTACGTTCTTCCCCCGAGAGGCGGGGTGGAAAGAGCTGCTTGGGCTCCGGAGGCAACAACTACAACAACTACAACAACAACAACACAGACAGCCCTGCTGGTGTGGCTCAGTGGGTA
>NW_006313786.1:0-236 GCF_000327345.1 Myotis davidii | reverse complement strand
TGCCAGGGCGAGGACACAGATATAGATGGGGGAGGAAGTCTGAAAGAGGAATGAATACCTTTTTGTCCGCACAGGAGAATGATTCCATCACCTTGGTGGAAGATACATCATCTCCTTCCTCCGACTTTTCAGAGGAAGTGGTCGGTGTGCGATTACGGGCAACCGTTGGGAGTCAGGAAAGAAGAGTAAAGGAAGAAGAGGAAGAAGAGATGACGGCTCCAAGTTCTGTAAGAATC
>NW_006313785.1:0-236 GCF_000327345.1 Myotis davidii | reverse complement strand
GTGGGCAGGAAGCTCGGCTGCCCCGTGGGAGAAACAGGGGTGCTCATCACCCCGAGAATAGAAGGCGTATGGGGGCGGGGCAGGGAAGACTGCAGTGGATTCTTGTTCAATCACTGCAACTTCAACGGACAGACACACAGACACTCTATCTCCAGGTGCACACGTTCATGGGTTATAAAGAGCTGTGGACTCCCCTGGGTGATCCCCGGGGTGGCTCTCCGAACGGCCAGTTTAGA
>NW_006313784.1:0-236 GCF_000327345.1 Myotis davidii | reverse complement strand
AAAAACAAGAAAAAAATGGTAATAAATCATATAACTGCACAACTCAAAGAGTCAGAAAGAGAGCAACAGGATATCCCAGATATGCAGAAGGAATGAAATAATAAAGATACAAGTGGAAATAAATGACATAGATAACAAAAATAAATACATACATATGTACATACATACATAAATACATAAATAAAACAATACAAAAGATCAACTAAACCAAAAGCTGGTGCTTTGAAAGGATAAAC
>NW_006313783.1:0-236 GCF_000327345.1 Myotis davidii | reverse complement strand
CCAGAGGGCTGTTCTTAAAAGCAAATTTATATTTTGCACACATCATGCATTATATTAAGTCCATTTTCTTACCGAAATGTTCCATATATCAAATCCCAGGTTTGCTCTACAGCTCTTGAACAAGAGTTATTATCCTTCCTCTATTATTTTCATAATAAGGTTACAATTTAAAATAACAATATTCAAGATATATCTTTGTTAGCATGGCAATCAAAAACTCACACCACATATACTTT
>NW_006313782.1:0-236 GCF_000327345.1 Myotis davidii | reverse complement strand
AAACCAAAGGAGAGTGATGTCCTCTGACTGAAATAACTATGCCTCTAACAGATTTCCAATGCTTTTCAAGACCATAACTAATATAAAATTGACTAATATAATTGCTAGTACAGCACCTAATATGGACTGCCTACTTTTTATATTAAAATAATGTTTACTACATGACTTTATGAAACTGGAGCAAAAGTTAAAAGTTAAAAGTTAAAGTAGACCATGTGAACATGATAAAATAAAGT
>NW_006313781.1:0-236 GCF_000327345.1 Myotis davidii | reverse complement strand
CCACTGAGCCAAACCAGTTAGGGCTCCTTCCACTCTCTTGAAAGTCAATGGGACAAAATATCCTCAGGTGAGGTTAAAAAAAAATAGTTGAAGTGGCCTTTGCTTTTAGGACTTAACATCTTTGCAAGTACATGGACTTCCTTGCTCTCAGCCCTGCAATGAATTTTGGGGCATGTATAATGTAAATTCACTAATCATCTTCTTTTGAACATTAGGAATTAAAATGGCAGGTTTTA
>NW_006313780.1:0-236 GCF_000327345.1 Myotis davidii | reverse complement strand
TTCTGATTAGGGAACACAGTTTAAAAATCATGTGACCAAATTGCTCATCTAACATTTCTGGCTTGTGAGGAGAAAATAAATTTAGAAGTAAACCTTTATACAAGAACTTGTGAAGTCATAAATTATTTAAATATGTATAGATAAATGTGTAATATATGTCATATGTCACTCATATTATGCCCATATTTTCCCTCTTTTTAGTGTGGAAGCCAGTCATTTGACCACTTTTAAAGTTA
>NW_006313779.1:0-236 GCF_000327345.1 Myotis davidii | reverse complement strand
CCTGAGGATGAACAAAATTAAAAAAAAGAAATGACATTCTGTTCTCTAAGAAATAAAGTGCTCTGAAAAAATTGAGACAAACATGGACTGATGAGATTTTGAATAAAAACCACTTGCCAATTCTTATTTTTCTTTTCACCTTTTACCCTCCCCCCCCAAAAAAAATCCCCAAACAGATAGGATTGATTGTTTTTGTTTTTTAATTTTTCTATTACAGTTGACATTCAATATTATAT
>NW_006313778.1:0-236 GCF_000327345.1 Myotis davidii | reverse complement strand
AAGAGAAGATAACCTTAAAAATTAGATAGACTCTTAATATTCTAACATAGCAAGTACATTGATATTTGGCATCACCTTTTTGTCATATGTGCAAGCATTTTAGAATCTGCTCCTTTTAGTGAACATTCTGTTGTAAATATTAATCCACAATTCTGTAGTGTACTCGTCATGTTTAAAACCATTAATGGGAGCATAGCACACCATTGAGCTGATGTGCCATACATTTACATAAACTT
>NW_006313777.1:0-236 GCF_000327345.1 Myotis davidii | reverse complement strand
TGACCTCCTGATTCATAGGTCAATGCTCAACACCTAAGCCACGCTGGCGGGGCTTGAGGTGTTTTAAAGACAAGAAAAGGAGGTTTGTGAATCTTTACCAGTATTGACATGTACATATTTGAAAATAAACATTCAATGAACATTACAAGTAGCTCTCTTTTAGTTCCCTTTTGATAGATTTTCAATGTGACAAAATAAAAGAGCAAGGCCCTAGCCGGTTTGGCTCAGTGGATAGA
>NW_006313776.1:0-236 GCF_000327345.1 Myotis davidii | reverse complement strand
TGTAGTACCTTACTCTGAAGATGAAAGCAACCGATGTGGGAAGTGAGAGTAAAGATCTTCGCAAGTGGGTTCAAGCAACTTGACCTATTTGGTGAGCAGTATGTTGGGATAGTTCAAATTTTTCCATATGGACAAGGGCCCCCTTCCCAGTTCGTTTTGTTTAGATGATAGGAGTGAAGATCGTGCTCTATGTAACTTTTCAGGCACGTTGGAGAATTTTTCCTGTTTTTTCCAAC
>NW_006313775.1:0-236 GCF_000327345.1 Myotis davidii | reverse complement strand
CAGGCCTCAGCATATAAGTAATGCCAAACACAGGATTATTTGTCAAATGTACCTTTATTCTTCTAAATGTGAACATGTGTTTCATACATATATTTTAATCAGAATTTAGGCTATGAAGCTTTTAAAAACTTTCTCTGGGTTAGCCAGTAGGAAAACAAAGCAAAGTATATGCCATATTTACTTTCCAGTAACCATGGCTATACAATCACTGCCCAGTCTTTGTTTTAGTGTCAAGA
>NW_006313774.1:0-236 GCF_000327345.1 Myotis davidii | reverse complement strand
CAAGTGAAAAGCAAGAGTAATGCCATTATGGCATCAAAAGGCTCCATATGGATACAGAAATGCATCGGCGATGACCAGAGTACCTCTCTCCTCATCTTCAGAAGCAATAATCTCGTGATGGAGATGTTCCAAATAAGTCAACTGTCTCTCAATCTCCTCCGCCTGTGGCCCAGCTAAGTGTGGTTTACACTTTACATTCCCTTCTCATTGGATGTATATGCACCACTCTCATATGT
>NW_006313773.1:0-236 GCF_000327345.1 Myotis davidii | reverse complement strand
AACTAATACATTGATGTTGACTAATTAGTGGATTCACCTTTTACTTCTTAACAACTAATTCCACCAAGCAGTCAATTGTTAGAATCCTTCAAGTGGTTAATGACTTCAATGAAGCATATATTATTTTATGTAAATCTTGTAGAAGTCATCTAAATGATCCAATTTATATGTGGAAATCATGAAGCATCTCACTACCTAACTTTGCTTTGTCTTAAGTCATTGCTGTTCTTCTTCTT
>NW_006313772.1:0-236 GCF_000327345.1 Myotis davidii | reverse complement strand
GAAATATGGACTTGTTTCTTTAGACAGTGGGTTCTTGACTATAGTACTGAAACAGTCAACATGGCCTTCTACGTTTGACATCTCACATCAGTGATCACCCATCACCTAGTTGTTCAAAGCGGACTCATTAATCCCCACAAAATGATATTTTTGAGTGTTTCTTCAAATCTCTCATCTTTCCATTCATCTCCAGACCCATCTCTAGCACTCCATGGACCATCCTCTTCTCCTACCTA
>NW_006313771.1:0-236 GCF_000327345.1 Myotis davidii | reverse complement strand
CGTCAATTTTAGAACATTTTATCACCTCAAAAAGCATCCTATACCCTTTAGCAATCACCCTTCCCCCATTTAATCTCCCCATCCTCCCACCCATAAGCAATCTTTAATCTACTCTCAGTCTCTTGATTTGTCTATTCAGAGGTTTCATATAGGTGGAATTATATAATATGTCGTCGTTTGTGACTGGTTTCTTTTACTTAGCATAATGTTTTTTAAATTAAATTTATTGGGGTGAC
>NW_006313770.1:0-236 GCF_000327345.1 Myotis davidii | reverse complement strand
TTGCATCTTCAGGCCTAATCCCCTGTTCCACCCCGTCTCCTGCTGGCCCCGGCTCCTATCAACCAACACAGGGCACCAAGCCCAGCAGCTCCCTGGTCCTGTGCCGAGCTCACCCTGTACCCCGCAGACCCTCCCCTGTGACCAGCAGGGAGGCCCTGCAGTGTCCCCCGTGACCTGTGAAGGTGCTGGCCCCACCCCACGCACCTCCATCCCTCTGCAATTGGTCTGCTGGCAAC
>NW_006313769.1:0-236 GCF_000327345.1 Myotis davidii | reverse complement strand
AAATAAAGTCAAAATTCTTTTCTTTTCTAGGCCTTTTATCCAATTCTAATGTAACATACTTTCTTACAAGTAAGGTCAGTCAAAGGAAGGCCGATAATTTCTGACCTCTGCTAATAAAATCTGCACTTTCTGTAAATTATCGTTAGCCATGTCATAGTGTTCTTGAGAAGCAGAAATTCCACTGACAGCTATTTAACCGTTTAGGGAAATGTAGGACGAGGGCTTTCTTGTTTTGT
>NW_006313768.1:0-236 GCF_000327345.1 Myotis davidii | reverse complement strand
AAAAAAATAAAACATGCAATTAAATATAAAACAAATGTTCTACTATAGAAATATAGGAAGTCTATGCTTTGTGTTTGATTATCAAGACCCTGCCTTATGCTTCCTTAGTACACTTTTCATCCCAACCTCCAAACAAACACCTGTCACATAGATGGCCAAATCAGAAAGTGGTGAGTTGCCCATTGATCACCAAAACTCCCTTTAAAGGACTGGAAAGATGCAAGAATTTCAGTAAA
>NW_006313767.1:0-236 GCF_000327345.1 Myotis davidii | reverse complement strand
AAATAAATAAATAAATAAATAAATAAAAACATGCATTTGAATCACGGACACCCAATTCAGGAGAATGGCTATCCCTATGGGGGAGGGGATTGGGACTGGGGAGGTACACAAGGGGCTTTGAGTGAACCTATAAAATCTTATTTCTTTCAGAAAAAAAGGTTCTGGGGCAAATATGGGGAAATTTGTTTCTAGTTCTTTTCTTTATGCTTGAAATAGTTCATATAAAAAGAAGAAAA
>NW_006313766.1:0-236 GCF_000327345.1 Myotis davidii | reverse complement strand
TGTGAGCCTGATAACCCTCAGAAGTTTCAAACTCAAATACCAGTAGGAGCCAGACTGACTGTCAACCTAAATGTATATACTGGGCAAGGTTTAACACAACAGGAAGTGGTAAGGCATGTGATAAACAAGAAAGTACATGACTAGTAAAGAAACCCAAATACTAGTATTTTACCCCTGAGCTATACTTCCTCCTGCAATGCAATTCCTTCCTCATGGGATGCATATTAAAAAAAAAA
>NW_006313765.1:0-236 GCF_000327345.1 Myotis davidii | reverse complement strand
ACACCTACAGGGTAACTTGTTCCGCAGCAACAAGTAGTACAGACGCTAAAGGGCTTCTTCCTCTGTGTGTCTCCCTCGCGGAGTCTCCACCTCGTCCCAGCCGCCGGGGCCTCTCAGGCCAGTGGTTCCTCGTTTGAAAACGAGTCTGAGGAAGTCCCCAAGGGCAGCGAGGTCCTCGCACGGCCACACACGCTCGTCCCCACACACGCCCGAGATGGAGACCCTGCCAACCTCCC
>NW_006313764.1:0-236 GCF_000327345.1 Myotis davidii | reverse complement strand
AAAACAACTGGTTATAAAGTAAAACTTCTATCCAATCAACTCTGTTTGGGATTTACATTGTCAACTGTATAGCCCTAGCTGAATTTTTTTTAAGTGGAGTATGAGCAATAAGTAAACGGAGATCTAATGCTCTTATTTGTCTCTTACCTAAGGTTCCACCATTTAAGGACACTATAACCAGCAAAGCCTAATGAAATATTAAGTCTAATGCTCCTTTGTAATCTTATCTTAGTTAA
>NW_006313763.1:0-236 GCF_000327345.1 Myotis davidii | reverse complement strand
TGCCACGTCGACTCACAATTTGGACTACCTTAAATTCGTCCTAAGTTCTGGATATTTCCCAAGGCTCCAATTGCAAATTATGATTCAGCGCTTTAGCGAAGGATATTCAAGGAGCTCTACAAAGAAAAAGCGACTTGCTCCACCCCCTCATAAGGTCATGGCTGCAGGCCTTCCAGTGTCTACACTCTAAAACACCCTTCTCTCATTCGATCTGAAGAGATTCCAGCCTCCTCAGG
>NW_006313762.1:0-236 GCF_000327345.1 Myotis davidii | reverse complement strand
CATCACACAGGTTTTAATTCTGTCCAGCCCCCACATTGTGGTGATCTGATCATCTTGGATGAGTCACTTGGGTTCGCCCACTAAACAAAGAGATAATGGTCACAGTCACTCCCCACAGAAGTGTCAGGAGTCTCTGAGCTTGGCCCTTCCTCAAAAAAGTTAAATACAGAGCCAGGCCTTTGTGGTTCAGTACGTGAGTGTCAACCCATAAACCAAGAGGTCACTGGTTCAATTCC
>NW_006313761.1:0-236 GCF_000327345.1 Myotis davidii | reverse complement strand
CTTCAGACCACATCAGATTACAACCTAGCCACCTCCACGAGCAATGCACTCAAAGACAGACTCAGGGGGCACCAAAGCCCCACTGAAATGAAATCTGCTCTATGGGATTGGCCTCTGCACAGCAGCTCCTCCTCTGTAGTCACAGCCAGTCCTTACAGCCAATCAGCCTGAGGGTCAATCCCTCCCAGTGATGTAACAAAAGCAATCAAGGCTCAACTATAACTCAGCAGTGTACA
>NW_006313760.1:0-236 GCF_000327345.1 Myotis davidii | reverse complement strand
TCAGTTAGTAAGTTTTATAATGTCTAATCACTGTGCCCAACACCTGAAACTAATATACTATTTTATGTCAACTATAACTGAGAAACAAAAAGGGGATTTTTAAAAAGTATCAATGAAACCAAGAGCTGATTCGTTGAAAAGATAAACAAGATTTAGCCAGACTGATCAATAAAAAGAGGACAAAAATAAATAAAACCAGAAAAGAAAGAGGCAAAGTAACAACTGACTCCACAGAA
>NW_006313759.1:0-236 GCF_000327345.1 Myotis davidii | reverse complement strand
ATCTCCCTCCTGTCAGAGTCTGGGGCGCACTGCCGGACCGGAGTCAAGTCCCCACCCACCCACGCACGCTGCGAAATCCCACAAGACCCAGACCTGACTAGCCCCACCGCCGTCAAGCCCCGCAGGGCAGGGACGCAGCCTCAGGTCCCCTGGCCTGGCACTGGGCCGGGGGGTGCATCCTCAGGTCCCCCTTCAAGCCCTGCCAGGTGGGGGCACAGCCTCAGGTCTCCCGGCCC
>NW_006313758.1:0-236 GCF_000327345.1 Myotis davidii | reverse complement strand
TGGAATTTTCCATTTAATATTTTTGGACCATGGGTGACCATGGGTAACTGCAACTGGGGAAAGTGAAACCATGAAAAAGGGAGGGAGTACTGTATAAAGGAGCATTCTCAGGTTCTAGGGATGAACTGGGTATTTTCGGGGTGACATTATTCAGCCTGCAACAACATCTAAATCCATCTTTTAATCTCATGTGTTTATACAAAACAGACATCCTATATAATAAAAGCCTAATATGC
>NW_006313757.1:0-236 GCF_000327345.1 Myotis davidii | reverse complement strand
TGGAGGCTTCATGCTTGTGAGTTCCGAGAGCGCACAGGACTGAGACAGACCGAGCCGTCACCGTCTAGCCAGCCACCACGTGGTCCTGGCCTTGGTCAGTGGGTCGACATTTGGTGACTGCAGTGTGTACTTAGTAAACACTTATGCCGAGGATGTGAATTGTTGTAATTGTAATGAAACAGCAGATGGAAAGCCGCCAGCTTAGGCTGCACACTTACAGACACTATCACCGACAC
>NW_006313756.1:0-236 GCF_000327345.1 Myotis davidii | reverse complement strand
AGGGAAGGTAGGGAAGAGTGGGGGTAAGGGGAAAAGATAAACCAAAGAACTTGTATACATGAATATAGGCCTAACTAATGGACACAGACAACACGGGGGCAAGGGCATGAGTTGGGGAGGTGGGGGGGGTGGAAATGGTGGGATAAAGACAAATATGCAATACCTCAATCAATAAAGACATTTTAAAAAAAGAAAAGAAAAACTAAATAAAATGGGCTTTATCAAAATTTAATGCA
>NW_006313755.1:0-236 GCF_000327345.1 Myotis davidii | reverse complement strand
GTTTCTCTTTTATTAGATAGGATTTTTAAAAGGTGAGCATGACTTTACTAGCAAAATCCTAAATGTCTGGAATATTTCTAGTTTCCTAGGATATTAGGATGTTTTGTGCAATACAATGTTATCTCACATCTCTTCTTTTTAATAACTTTTTTTAAAGTAAAGAGAAGATTTTGCCAGCATTTATTATAGTCACAAATAATAAAGTTAATCCTATATAATAAAAGGCTAAAATGCAA
>NW_006313754.1:0-236 GCF_000327345.1 Myotis davidii | reverse complement strand
GAGGTGGGGTGGAGACACACTGCTCTGGCCTGGCTCGGTGGTGGTTGGAGGGCAGTGGTTACACGGGGCTGCATTCTATCAGACCCCGCAAGTCCATACGGCTCCACCCATTTCTGTTCCTTCCACTCTTGTGTTCGTTTGGACCTGTCCATCATACAGTTTATTCTCTTTCAGCTAAAAAGTCTGCATTGTGCGTAAAGGGCAGCGTGCGCCCTGTAATTCGTTATTAACAAGCA
>NW_006313753.1:0-236 GCF_000327345.1 Myotis davidii | reverse complement strand
CCTTATTTCCTCTCTTCAGGAGCTGGAGTACCATCTTCTGAATTCAGCATTTATTCTTGTTTACCCAGAGCTCTGTCTAGAGATACAACTAGGCTGACAGGCACATACAGGCAAAACCACTCCCAAAGGTGAGTTATTGCTCTTCAAAGTAGCAAATCATTATTGGAAAGTAGAGGAATGAACATTGCTTGGTCGCAGACGAAGACACCAAATCTGAGAGGTTAAGTGACCTGCCC
>NW_006313752.1:0-236 GCF_000327345.1 Myotis davidii | reverse complement strand
TCAATCGTGGACTTTAGTAGCGTCCCTTACTTTAACAACCGTTTAACTTTGTTGATGCTGTGGAGTGGACTTGGAATTGACGCTTAAGCATACTAATTCATGTGGAAACATACCTGTTTCGCTGCAGACAAGGGTCTGCATATAGCAAATCTGCACTCTCGAAGGAAAAAGGAAGGTCTCGGTGAAGGAAATTCTTGAATCACACACACACACCAACTAAACAGAGAAACAGTTTG
>NW_006313751.1:0-236 GCF_000327345.1 Myotis davidii | reverse complement strand
ACTCCCTGGGGCTCTGAGCTGCCACTTCCTGCTCCGTATTGAAAATAGACTCTGATGTTACTGTGTTCATTGCTTGCCTTGAAGCGTTAATGGGTTAATTAAGGGAGAAGATTCTAAAGTTTGAGGGGAAATGAATGGAAGCACTGAGAACTTTACAGAAGCCATCTGTTTGCAGTGCAGAGCCTGTCCCAGGTGGGGTGGGAGGGGCTGTGAGGACTGAGTGTGGTCGGGGCCTG
>NW_006313750.1:0-236 GCF_000327345.1 Myotis davidii | reverse complement strand
TGGTCTATCCTAGAAAATGTTCCATGTGTACTTTAAAAGAGTGTATATTCTGCTGTTTTGGGGTGAAATACTCTGAACATATCAACTAATCCATCTAACCTAGTGTGTCATTTAAGGCCACCATTTCCTTTTCGATTTTCTGTCTGAAAGACTTATCCATTGATGAGAATGGGATATTAAAATCCCCTACTATGACTGTAATTTTGTCAATCTCTCCCTTTATGTCCATTAATATT
>NW_006313749.1:0-236 GCF_000327345.1 Myotis davidii | reverse complement strand
CCCTCTATCATTTTTGGTGAATCAATACCCCAGCTCCCTCACTCCTCAAGGGTGTGTCCAACACACTCTTAGAGGTTCCTGGAGGGACTGAACCCCAGGTGCCCACTGCAGAAATTGCTCATTTAAACTCTCACTATTTGCTGCCTATCCCACATCCTTTCTTCTCTACTCCTGTTTTCTAAGATCCACTTCTAAACACATACCTGCACTCAACCCTTATCTGAGGCTCTGTAGTT
>NW_006313748.1:0-236 GCF_000327345.1 Myotis davidii | reverse complement strand
GTTGTAGAAGTTGTCATTAATTTTAAGTATCACATCAAATGAGATTTCCAATTATATTTACCACTAAAGATTGTCAACCAAAGAAAGTCCAGCTAAGAGAGAGTTTAAACTCAGACACCGTTGCTTCCGCTGAACAGAAACATGTAATGTCAGTCCATTTCCATGTATTCTCATACACTAACTTTCATTAGGGGGCAGAGACAGAGACAGGAACAAGCTATGCTGCATTAAAAAAA
>NW_006313747.1:0-236 GCF_000327345.1 Myotis davidii | reverse complement strand
TTTATAACAAATATTTAAACATATCTAGGTGTTATGATGATTAGTTTTAAGATGACATATTTCCTTTTCATGTATTTAATGTTTCATGAACACCTACGCTGGGCAGGTGTGTGTCACATGTTGGGAATCAAAGATAAACAGTGCTTAGTTCCTGTTCTAAAGGAAGATTTGGGTTCTCATTGACCCCTGCTTTATCCTGTTGTTCTTTAATAATGTCCTTGAAAAGCCATTGAGTG
>NW_006313746.1:0-236 GCF_000327345.1 Myotis davidii | reverse complement strand
ATATGCACCCCTATGTTCATAGCGGCACAATTTGCAATATAAATATTTGGAAACAGCCTAAGTGCCCACCAATAGAGGAGTGAATTAAAAAATGTGGCACATCTGTACAGTGGAATATTATGCTACTATAAAAAAGAAGGAACTCTTATCATTTTCAACAGCATGAATAGACCTGGAGAGTGTCATGCTAAGCAAAATAAGCTAGTCAGAGAGAGATAAATATCACATGATCTCAC
>NW_006313745.1:0-236 GCF_000327345.1 Myotis davidii | reverse complement strand
TCCACCAAAAAACTATTAGAAACTATAAACTAATACAGTCAAGTTACAGGATACAAACCAATGTGCAAAATTCATTGCCTTGCTGTATACTAACAGCAAAACTTCAGAAAAGAAATGATTTTGCAAATGCAACCAAAAGAATAAAATAGCTAAGAATAAACTTAACAAAATATGTGAAAGGTCTATATACTGAAAGTTACAGGGCATTATTAGAAGAGATTGAAAAAGACACAACA
>NW_006313744.1:0-236 GCF_000327345.1 Myotis davidii | reverse complement strand
CAAATTTTGAAGAATCGTGAATAACCTGAAATAAAATGTGAATGGATAGCTTGACTCATTGAAGGTTTCTGCATATAGATTCAAAATTTGACATGGATAAATGAATGAGGTAAAAAATTGCATATTAATATTTACCACTCTTTGATGAGATGAAATAATGTGTAATAGTTTTAGTGAAAGAGTTGTGTCTAAAACTGCATACTTCTTATCTAAGATATTAAATTAAGAAATTCAGG
>NW_006313743.1:0-236 GCF_000327345.1 Myotis davidii | reverse complement strand
TCTCTCTCTCTCTCTCTCTCTCTTTCCATTAACTCACCTCAGTATGGATCTATCTTCACCACTCCAATGAACAGTCTTATAATTGTCCCAATGACCTAATTGACCAATCAATAAGTGTTAACTTGTGTGACTAGAGATTTTGATATTCTTGACTATTCTCTTCTTCATGACACTCTTTTTTTTCTCTCTATTGTTTCTCAATCTATTTTTTATCAGCCTTCCAATCACCCTTTTTT
>NW_006313742.1:0-236 GCF_000327345.1 Myotis davidii | reverse complement strand
AAAAAAAAAAAAAAAAAAGGAAGGCCTCATCATGAATTGTTGGAATATACCTTATCATGCCATCCTTGGCTATATCTGCCTTGCAGAAATAGTCATAATACTACTCTTTGTCCTGGTGGTTCACTGCTGTGGACACCCACTGAACAGGAATAGAAGGAGTAACATGCTCCCACTAATAATATTAACTAGCACACTATTGCCTCCCTTAGGGGCCACTACCACATGTCCTTGCTTAG
>NW_006313741.1:0-236 GCF_000327345.1 Myotis davidii | reverse complement strand
TTCATAATGTTGTTGTGAGAGAACATATGCAAATGGATCAGCACTGTCCATGGCATATAGTGAACTTTCAATAAAGGGTATTCATGGTTATTTTAATATCAACATAAAGTGACCAAAGCAGTTATTCAAATAGATACCAAAATAGAATATATTTTCAATGGTTTTAGAACATTTACATAGTTACAAGTATATAGTTCTACTCAGATAATAAGATCAGAATCTACATTATAAGGTTA
>NW_006313740.1:0-236 GCF_000327345.1 Myotis davidii | reverse complement strand
CTGTTCTCAATGCTCATATTTTATTTAAAAATAGTAGCAAGAAGAATAGGAGTATCACAGAATTTCAGAAAAAATTAGCTGTCCATCTAACAAATTGTCGGGATGAAGAAATTCCAAGTGGCAGTGCTGTAAATATACCTCAAATGTCTCGTCACAAACTGCAACAAAAAACTAGAAGAGTGGCTAAAGTTCAAAGATATCAGTCTGTGAAACCTGCACAGGACAACCATTTCTGT
>NW_006313739.1:0-236 GCF_000327345.1 Myotis davidii | reverse complement strand
TATTCCATATATGAGTGAAATCATATGGTTTTTTGCTTTTTCTACCTGGCTTTCACTTTGCATGGTATTCTCAAGATCCACCAAGGCTATCACTAATGACGATATCTCATCTTTTCTTTTGGCTGAGTAATATTTCATTGAACATATGTACCACACCTTTATACAGTCATCTATTGAAGGGCACTTCTGTTATTTCCATGTCATGACCACTGTGAATAATGCTGCAATGAACATAG
>NW_006313738.1:0-236 GCF_000327345.1 Myotis davidii | reverse complement strand
GTGTGAGGTGATAGCTCATTGTGATTTTAATTTCCATTTCTCAGATGATTAGTAACATTGAGCATCTTTTCAGATGTCTTTTGACCTCTGTATGTCCTTTTTTGAGAAATGTATATTCAGGTCCTCTGCCTATTTTTAAATTGAATTGGTGTTTGGTTCTTTATAATTTTTTATATTAATCCATAGCCAGATGTATCACTGGGGAATATCTTCTCCCATTCAGTAGGTTGTCTTTT
>NW_006313737.1:0-236 GCF_000327345.1 Myotis davidii | reverse complement strand
ATATCTTTTTCCACACCCACTGGCCTTTCCACAAGAATCCCTCCTGCTCCAGGGACCACAGAGCTGCTGGTGAATAAGATGACCCACAGCTACAGTTATATAATTTAAACAATTAAGGGAACCGCTCCTTGACCCCAAAGGGGTCTTTTCATGAATCTTTAAGGTAATTCAAAGGCCACATTTTAATGCTTCCGTAATCCTCGTGGGTTTTAATATAACATTCTCAAATACACCAG
>NW_006313736.1:0-236 GCF_000327345.1 Myotis davidii | reverse complement strand
AAGAAAATGCACATTTTACTGCTCAGAATTGCTCAACAAGTTCTGAAAGAAGAATAAATAATAAATAGAAGAGAGTAGCTCATTAGTACAAAGACTTGGTAGTTAAATGCACTACTAGCTTACAGAACATGAGAGTTGCCTGTGTATTGACACTGCAAAATTTATTTGTGATCATTTCCACATATTTATTGCTGTATTTTTCTCAGTAATGTCACAGCAGTGGTGACCTGACCTTC
>NW_006313735.1:0-236 GCF_000327345.1 Myotis davidii | reverse complement strand
CAGCCTGAATCCATCAGTGCCCAAAGAGGAAACCAGGAGGGGGAAATAGACTGAGAGGACTATATATAACCATCATTACCTCTAGTGAGAATGGGCTTTGTACCAATGTTGCTTTCCACTGTGGAAAACCTAAAGCCATAGTGGAGAACCTCAAAGTTCTCCAGAAGGAAAACTATCTTGAATCTCTGCATTTTTGCAACTGGAGCTTTTGACAACTCTGGCAATAAATACTTTAA
>NW_006313734.1:0-236 GCF_000327345.1 Myotis davidii | reverse complement strand
TGATGTGATATATTACATTAATTGATTTTTATTTCAACCATCCATGATTAAAGTTTGAGAAGAATTGATACTCTTCTTCAACTAAGAATTCAGTGAATTTACTAAAGACATTAGGTACAGAGTTCTTTTGTATTGGGAGATTTTTTTTAATTAATAATTCAATCCCCTTACTAGTTACGGGTCTCCTCAGATTTTCTGCTTTATGATTTAGTCTTGGTAGGTTTTGTTTCTAGGAA
>NW_006313733.1:0-236 GCF_000327345.1 Myotis davidii | reverse complement strand
GCATTTCATTTTGAGTTCTCCAGCCGGTATAATTATGTATCTGTCGGGGAGAACACATAGATGTGGGATGTATACCAAACACGTATAACACACGTATATGTATATATGTTACAAATATAAATTTATATATTTGTTTATAGCAATGTTTTAGACCTCAATTGTTCTAGGGTTTTGTTTTACCTATGTTTGTTTTGTCTCCCATATCTGTTGGTATGTTTGGCTTTGTTTCTTCACCT
>NW_006313732.1:0-236 GCF_000327345.1 Myotis davidii | reverse complement strand
TCACGAGAACTGGATCCAAAGTATAAAATCGGGATTATCCTTAGCACGATGCTTCTCCCAGGGCCCTTCTACAACACTCACCTACGCAGACCAGGGCGACCACACCATCCCCCGACCATGAGGACTCTCCAGGAAAGAGACTTTAAACCCTTTCAGAATGAAATCCAGAAGATGTCGATGAAATACCAAAAACGGTGTCTCCCAACCAAACGTGTTCACGGTAACATGCTACATTG
>NW_006313731.1:0-236 GCF_000327345.1 Myotis davidii | reverse complement strand
GTTCTAGCCAGGGCTGGGACTTGAGTGAAGCCCCGGGGATACAACATCTAAGGAATCACTCACTCTTGGGCTTCTCCAAGGTCAGGGCTGGCACCTACAGCCCAGAGCCTCCTTCTGCTCCCCACCCTGTGCACCTCTCTGCCCTGCCCGCACCCCAGCGCTACCTACAATGAAGCAGCGTAGTCACCGGCCTCCAAGGCCCACCCTTCTCACACCCCTGGCTTCCTCTCCTACTC
>NW_006313730.1:0-236 GCF_000327345.1 Myotis davidii | reverse complement strand
TCTGGTTGAAGAAGTGAAAACAGGTCAGCTCCATTGGGATGAATTGCACACTCTTTTCTCATCTGTGACACCAGGACTGGACAGCAGGAAGGCCCTGTGTGTGGGTTGCTATGACTCCTGGCATTGGCCAGTAGCCTAGCACATGGTCAGTCCAAACAATGGAAACCTGCTAAAGGGATGCCTATTGGGGCGCAGCCCTAAGGAGTTCTGAGGGTGCCTGAAGCAGGACATGCCAG
>NW_006313729.1:0-236 GCF_000327345.1 Myotis davidii | reverse complement strand
TTATGTGTTTTAGACCCATCAAAAGAAATATATAAAGAGAATATGCAGTTTTATTGTTTGATAGTCACCCTATAAAATAGTGAGACAAAAGAGATGTAAGAATAAATTAATTTTACACCAAGCTATATCACTCAAACTATTTACCAGCTCAAATCAAAATAACTTAACTGTTTAAAAAATCAATCGTCAAAAGAGAAAGACTTACCACCAGTGGTTCTCAACCTTCTGGCCTTTTA
>NW_006313728.1:0-236 GCF_000327345.1 Myotis davidii | reverse complement strand
AAAAATTAAAAATGGAATTTCCTTATGACCCAGGAATTCCATTCCTGGGATTATATCTGAATAAACCCAAAACAATGATTGGAAAGAATATATGCACCACTATGCTTATTGCAATGTTGTTTACTATAGCCAACATACGGAAGAAAGCCATCAGTAGATAAGTAGATGAAAAAGCTGTGGTACATTGGAATACTACATGTCTGTAAAAATGAAGGAAATCTTACCTTTTGCAACAG
>NW_006313727.1:0-236 GCF_000327345.1 Myotis davidii | reverse complement strand
TTCATTGTCTTCTCTGTTCTTTCTTTACCAATCCTTTTGTCCCAGTTAACTTTGGCTATCTGTTTTCTCCACTCCAAGGCAGCCAGGAGTTATTGACCAAAGTCACAGAGCCACACTGGTTGCGACTTCCTACCACAAACTCATTCTTATCTAATCCCAGGTAGATCATTCTTGCTGTTTTGAATTATTCCATTTTTTTATTTACTGATTTGAGAGAGTCGGGGAGAGGGAGGGAG
>NW_006313726.1:0-236 GCF_000327345.1 Myotis davidii | reverse complement strand
AAAAAAACTTACTATGTATTTGAAGAAGCAAGTCCTGTGCATCAAAAGCAACAAACAAACAAAAGCATTGTAAAACCACAGGAAAAAATCAGTGATATCACCAGTGAGTACTATATAGTTGAGATACATAAAAATAACTTAAGAAAATTGAGATAAACACAGTGTAATTATAGTGGCTAATTTTTCACTTACTATGGTTCACATATTTACATATCTGGCTTTTTAAAATTTATAAA
>NW_006313725.1:0-236 GCF_000327345.1 Myotis davidii | reverse complement strand
TGCCGGGGTTGCCCACCCCTGTACTAGAGGCTCTGTGCATGAAGTCATGCGTGGTCGGTGTCCCTGGGCCTGGCCTGCGATCAGGGCCATTTTCTGCCCGCTTGCCAGTCCCTGGCCGCCACCGCCGCCAGCCGGTTCCCCTCACCGGCCCCCGCCTCATAGCGACTGGTCAAGCGGTCATTCCGGTTGTTACGTTTATGGTCCAGCCTTTTATTATATAGGACTAGAGGCCCGGT
>NW_006313724.1:0-236 GCF_000327345.1 Myotis davidii | reverse complement strand
CACCCTGCCTGCGGCTCTGAGTGGGAGACGGGCGGCAGGCTGTTGTGAGGCTCCTGCCACTCACCGTGCCCGTGCCCGGCAGGCAGCGCGATGGGGGTGGCGAGGCGAAGGCAGGGCTCCCAGGCCTCACACATTCTGTTCCTCGGTGGCATTGTTCGCAGCCAGGCCGGCCAGACGGGGATCGGGGTGGGGGGTGGGGAGGCAAAACTAACTGGGGGTCACTGGACTGGGAGGAG
>NW_006313723.1:0-236 GCF_000327345.1 Myotis davidii | reverse complement strand
CATAGTCAAAGCCTTCATTCCCCAGGTGCCCAGAGTGAGATCAGCTGCTGGCTCATGTCCGAGTCCCTCCACAGGAAGTGCCTTGGACTGAAAGGAGCTACCTGGTTAAAGGTTATGCTCCCTTCTAGGGAAGCAGCCAATATCAGTGACTGGTCTATTGTGGGGACACAGAGACCTGGCCCTTTACCTCATTCTGTTGAAGTATAATAATCTCTATTTTGTAAAATTACTGTTTA
>NW_006313722.1:0-236 GCF_000327345.1 Myotis davidii | reverse complement strand
AAAAATATTCAACAACAAATAATAAATGTAAAAATTTACTCTTGCTGTAATAATTTATTTTCTAAGGAGGCCATCATTTTGCCACATTTTCTAAATGTAATTTTCCCAATATGCTGTTGCTGTTATTTTTAATTGTTGATACTTTTTTTTTAATAAGTAGAATCTTTACAATTTTATGTAATATGATCAGTTGGTCTTTTACTTTATGATTTCTTAAAAGAATGTTAAGCTTAGGA
>NW_006313721.1:0-236 GCF_000327345.1 Myotis davidii | reverse complement strand
AAACATGTTCCAAATAAAAGAACAGGAGAAATCTCCAGGATAAGAATGAAATACAATGGAGGCAAGCAAACCACCAGGTACAAAGTTAAAAACAATGGATATAAGAATGCTTAAGAAACTCTGTGAGACCTTCAACAGCTTAAAAAAGGGACATTAAAATGAAGATTAAATTACCGGTATTTAACAGTAAAGCAGATAAAGCAGAGAACCAAATTAGTGATTTGGAATATAAGGAA
>NW_006313720.1:0-236 GCF_000327345.1 Myotis davidii | reverse complement strand
TAGCCTAGGAATTCCACCTCTTCCTTGACATTGCACCTGCTGTAAAGGTGGCATACATGGTTATAAACTTTAAGGCTTATGGAAGGATGGTATTGGAGGAATGTTGACTTTACTAGTCAACATACAGTCAAATGACTTATAGAAAGACATCTGGAATTCAAATGAAGGAACTGAAGCAGGGAATCATTGCTTCACGATGAAAGGCTAATTTTGGTGGAAATTATAAAAAATCCTCC
>NW_006313719.1:0-236 GCF_000327345.1 Myotis davidii | reverse complement strand
CACACACTTGGTGGCTTAAAACAACAGAAATTTCTTCTCTCAGTTCTAGAGCTGAGAAGTCAAAAATCAAGGTATTGGCTGGGTTCATTCTTTCTGGAAGCTCTGGGAGATTTTTCCTCCATGCCTCTCTCCCAGCATCCAATAACTGGGGGCAACCCTGACATCCTTTGCTTTGTGGATGCAGAACTCCATTCTCTGTCTCTGATAATCACATGGCCTTCTTTACTCTGTGTCTT
>NW_006313718.1:0-236 GCF_000327345.1 Myotis davidii | reverse complement strand
TAGAAGCATCGATGATGAGAGAGAATCATGGATTGGTGCCTCTTGCATGCCCTTCCCTCCATCCCCCCATAGGGATCAACCCAGAAATTCAGGCATCTGACTTGGAATTGAACTGTGATCTTCTGGGTCATAGATTGATGTTCAACCACTGGACCACACCGGTCAGGCCCTATTCATTTTACTTAACCCATGTTAATTAAATGCTAATCAAAATAAATAAACATCTTGTTTTAGGA
>NW_006313717.1:0-236 GCF_000327345.1 Myotis davidii | reverse complement strand
CACAGTTTACAAAATAGCGATCTAATTAGAACCAAATAATAATAGTAATGACAAATTCTCATACTTACGAGGCATTTAAAATGAGGGAAATGGGTGAAGTAAGAAAGAAATGTATGCAAAATTAGGCTTATTCTATCCATTATATTATTTGGTGTTTTGAACAAAAATGAAAGGAACAGCTACCAGATTGTCTATTTTGCTTCCTCTCACCACCCCCAACCCACGCTCCCCCCCCC
>NW_006313716.1:0-236 GCF_000327345.1 Myotis davidii | reverse complement strand
CAATATGCCTTTGTCACTTCTCATCACAGTATCCAGTCTATTCTCCACATTTTTGAGTCTTGTGGGGCCCTGTAATTTCTTTACTAAAAAACACAGTGGGAGTAGCCACAGGCCTTTTCTGGTTGTAGCCCTTAGCCTGCCTGGCAGCTTCTACTTCCTGTTTCTTGGAAACCAGTCACCATGGCAGATGCTGTGACATCTCTGACAAAATGTAAAAAGCTTATGCAACAGGAAGA
>NW_006313715.1:0-236 GCF_000327345.1 Myotis davidii | reverse complement strand
TTTTTTACCTCTTCTGGACAGAGTTCACAAGCTTTTGCAAGTGTTATCCTAGCACTATGTGATCTCTCTAAGAAATAACAATTTGATGTCTCATTGCTTTGTTCTGGAAGAGACCAATTATTGTAAGTGTATTGAGGATTGCCAGTATATGGTCTTCTTTCGAGTTCATCTCCAAGCCATTCCACTGCGCAGGTCCACTTTCTTTTAAGATCTCCATTACTCTTAAAACAAACAAA
>NW_006313714.1:0-236 GCF_000327345.1 Myotis davidii | reverse complement strand
GAGATAAAATTACTAGGATGAAAATGCAGAAAAGGGGAGGATAGGTATTTTTTTTTTAAAGTAAGGGCCACAGCAGACTTCTTAACGTGGTATCATTAAATCATGAAACACAGCTGTTTTACCAGAATCATGGTTTAACTCACATGTCCACTATTCTGCAAACTAAGGCGCTGGCTCATTTTCAGTGGCCTTTCAACCTGAGGATAAAATGACATGAATCATCACCAAGAAATCCC
>NW_006313713.1:0-236 GCF_000327345.1 Myotis davidii | reverse complement strand
TCCCCTCCAGCTTCTCTCCCCCTCCAGCTCCTCCCCCCCACCCCCAGCTCCTCTTCCACCCAAGCTCCTCTCCGCCAGCTGGTACAGTGGACACACAGGAGGGAAGCTATTGTTCTGGAAAGGGCAAGGCCTGCACTGGGAGGGTGGGGCTGGAGCAGGTAAGACCCTCCATCAGGGAAAGCTGCTGGTGAGGTAAGGGGCTCTCACCATCCCAGCCAGACTCAGCAACCCCCCCA
>NW_006313712.1:0-236 GCF_000327345.1 Myotis davidii | reverse complement strand
ATAGGAACCTGGTCTCGCTCTGTAAGGACGGCTTCTCATTGTGACTCTGCAGTCTGCTCAGGGACATCATTCTTTATTGACAGTGAAATAGCTTCACAAAGCCTTCGCTTTTCCATTCAGGAGTCGTAAAGTCTGAATCCTGTTGGACCCAGAGACAATCTATTCCTGTTCTAGGTTCTTGGTGAACTGCCTGTGCTTGTTTTGTATTAGGATTTTTTGGATTCAAGGGACAGAAA
>NW_006313711.1:0-236 GCF_000327345.1 Myotis davidii | reverse complement strand
AATGTCAGTCTTTATTTTGTTTCAATAAAGTTGGCTGTCAAGCATTTTAATGTAATGATATTCATTTCAAAATGTCTTACAACTTAGAATATATTTTCCTATTAATTATGGCATATCATTCTTACCAAACTGTATTAATATTTTTAATTTATTTTGTAAAAATTCAATGCATAGAAACCATAAGAGATTTACCTAAAGAACTCATCCAGGAAAAGGCAGATATGAGTAAAAAAAAA
>NW_006313710.1:0-236 GCF_000327345.1 Myotis davidii | reverse complement strand
ATTAAAGCAAATACTCCAAATATTTATATTGGACCATAAAAACCCTCAATAGCTGCAGAAATCTCGAGAGAAGAATGAAGTAGGAGGGATTACAATAGCAGATATCAAACCATACTACAAAGCCACTATAAGCAAAACATCCTCATACTGGCACAAAAAAAATAGTCATATAGATCAATGAATAAGAACAGAGACTCCAGAAGTTGACCCACACTGTTACAGTCAATTAATCTTTG
>NW_006313709.1:0-236 GCF_000327345.1 Myotis davidii | reverse complement strand
CAGAATTAATTACTAGAATGATGTCCTCAGCGTGTCCACAAGATAGTGCCACTGCAACTAATCCATTACTGGATTGCTTTTCCCAAAATAGGGGGCTATTGAGCCTAATATCTGCTACAGTGCTGTTGCCATGATGCCCAAAAGAGGACATCACTGAACCTAATACCTTACAAGCTCCTGTTCTCAGAATGCCAACAAGAGAGTATCACTGCACATAAGTCCTTACTATAGTGATG
>NW_006313708.1:0-236 GCF_000327345.1 Myotis davidii | reverse complement strand
AGCAGGCGAGGGAGTGGCCCCCCTGCCGGTGACCCCTGTCCTGCCGCCCTACCTGCTCGCCCTCCACTGGCCCATTCCCACCTCAGCACCCCAGAGTTCCAGGGGCCCAGCCCCAACCCAGGAAGCTTGGAGGAGCTTGGCTGACAGCCCCGAGACCAGCCAACCCAGACAGGGCACCCTGGAGCGTAAGCGGAGGCCCCGCCTGGCCCCTCTCGGCCCCTCTTGGCCCCTCTCGG
>NW_006313707.1:0-236 GCF_000327345.1 Myotis davidii | reverse complement strand
GCCTCGGCACTGAGCTGACCTCGCGCGGGAATCAGAGGTGATGGAACCCAGTGCTGACGTGTGCCATGCCCTGTCCCTCGGGCAGGGTGTGGTTTGAAGAGAACCAGGTGGCCCCTGCTCCCGCTGCTGGATGAGGGGGGACACCCTGGACACAGGCTCGGGGACTGAGCTGTGATACCCGCCTGCCCAGCGTTACCCAGGGTGTGACTAACGTTTGTCAGCCTCAGCGCAGCAGA
>NW_006313706.1:0-236 GCF_000327345.1 Myotis davidii | reverse complement strand
TCCATTGATGAATATCTACCTCATTTGAACTCTGCCTCGAAAAGTCTTTACGTGAGGAAGGGTCTCCACTGTGCAGAGTTGAGGACATCTTCGATCCCTTTCGTAGAGATGCCTTCACCGAATTCAAGAAAAATTCGCGGCGAAAGGAAGAGCGCGACATACCCCCAAGGAGACGAGTATGCGGCAAAAGGTCTCGCGAACTCGTCAACAGAGAAGGAAATGCGAAGAGAGCCGTC
>NW_006313705.1:0-236 GCF_000327345.1 Myotis davidii | reverse complement strand
GCTCCTTGATGAAGATCAGAGACATCTATACTGCAATGTGATGCTGATAGTGTTTGCACTTGTAGGTAAGATTTTCACATTTTCTAGTGTCCTGATGTGATGGCCCCTCTTCCTTTATTTTCCAGACATAACTTTCTTTATTCCACAGCCAAACCATGGGCTCTCTGTGGATACATGTGCTGAGCTGTGTGGAGAGCCCTGAACAATGGACTCACCAAACACCCCTAACACCCATT
>NW_006313704.1:0-236 GCF_000327345.1 Myotis davidii | reverse complement strand
AAGTCAATGGAGGGAAATGAGGATTACTTCTGAAGACAGTACGACTTGAATGCTTTTCTCCTTATGTGCGCTGAAGGATTCAATGCCGGGGCAATGGAAAACAGAAGCTTGAACATTTTCAACTGTAATGACTTCTAGCTGACCCCTATGCTTCCACGGGTAACTTTGGTCACACTTTTTGATTTTCATTCCTGTGCGGGTGTGTTCTCTTCCAGCATTTTATCTCCATGTTACTC
>NW_006313703.1:0-236 GCF_000327345.1 Myotis davidii | reverse complement strand
TCTTCACACAAACGGATGCAGCCAATGGTCTGTTAGAATCTAGACACAGCAAAAAAACGTGACGGGTTGAAACAAAAAACAAATAGACGAGGACGAAGGCAGAACGACGCGACAACAAAATATACAAGAGGATACGCAAGAATTCGATGACAAAGCCAACTGTAAAGGCGAAGGCTATGAATCTTAGCTGTGACTTATGGAAAGAACGAGAGATTGCCTCTGCTGCAGCAAGTCCT
>NW_006313702.1:0-236 GCF_000327345.1 Myotis davidii | reverse complement strand
GGGGCGGGCGGGGGTGGAAAAGAAGTACGGGAAGAACAAAAGATGATTTCTTTGATTTCTGGTGGGGACAAATGATTCAACAGTGATATCATTAGGTAGGAAGGGACACATAGGAGAATGAGATTTGAGTGTGGAAGGTGACTTTTGTGTGGATGCACTGAGTTTTTAAATGTTTTTATTGATTTTTTTAAAAAAGGAAGGGTGAGGGATAGAGAGCTAGAAACATCTATGAGAGA
>NW_006313701.1:0-236 GCF_000327345.1 Myotis davidii | reverse complement strand
TTGAAAAAAAAAGAAAAGGAAAGTGCTCAGTTGCGAGAGCAAATGCAGAACCAGTGCAGAAAGCTGGCCAGCCATTGAGGGGCTGCTGTGGGGTCAGCGGTGTTAAGGACGGAACAGAGTCAGAGCTAGAACCTGAGCCCCTTAGCAGGGATATAGGAGGAAAAGATCCAGATCTTTAAAGGGAAGCAACAAGGAGGCATCTCTCTCCAAGCACTCTGCCTGGGGGTTGGAAGGAA
>NW_006313700.1:0-236 GCF_000327345.1 Myotis davidii | reverse complement strand
CAGTCTCCAACTATGTGTTAGAACAGGAACTGTTCTCAAAAATGGGGTGTTAGGTGCCTGAAGGGTGTGAGGTCCAGGACCGGAGGATAGCATTCTGGGTGGACGAAGCGGGTGAGGCTGAGTGACCCCTAGAGGCATAAGCCCTTGACGGGCCTCTGTGATTCCAGGTCAGAGGCTGGCAAATCCCTCTCCGTAAGCGCAGAATTGAAGAGACTACAACTCTCATGAATCACCGG
>NW_006313699.1:0-236 GCF_000327345.1 Myotis davidii | reverse complement strand
GAAAAAAAGGAAGACCTATTAATACTTTTAACAATAAAGATTAACAGAAGAAAAAGAAAGGGCTTTTGCAGGCAGCACGCTCTGAGGAAGTTTGCATTCTGACAGAGGATCAACCCCTTTCCTTTGAATATTTGTCATGTCATTTAAGACTAGGGTCGCTGTTTGGGGAGCACCTCTCTGTTAGCGAAAGGCCAGCCGTGTTTATCTTGGCTCACACACGACCAATTTGAATGCAA
>NW_006313698.1:0-236 GCF_000327345.1 Myotis davidii | reverse complement strand
GTCGCGGCCCACAGGTTGAGAACCGCTGACTTAGACGGTCTTTAGTCCAGGTTCCAGGGTAACATGTGACTTTTGGTCACCAAGCCAGGATTTTGAAGAGTCAGGTCTTACAGCCCCCTGCTTCCCCAGTGGGTGCTCTTTACGGCCTTGCCTTGCAAAGATCTCATCTTACTTTTCATTTCTGCAGCTTCTGATTCTGGGAATTACAGAAAACATTTCCAAGGCATAGTTTGGGG
>NW_006313697.1:0-236 GCF_000327345.1 Myotis davidii | reverse complement strand
CCGCCCCGCCCCTGCCCCCACCCCGCCCCTGGCCTTCACCACCCTACTGTCCCTGTCCATGGGCCATGCATATATGCATACAGGTCCTTGATTGATTACCTGTCACCCACCCTCTCTCCCCCTGCCTTCCGGCTGAGATCCTGCACTCTGTCCCTTGCTTCCTTATCTCTGGATCTAATCCGCTCATCAGTTTAATTTATCAATTAGATTCCACATGTGAGTGCGATCATGTGATA
>NW_006313696.1:0-236 GCF_000327345.1 Myotis davidii | reverse complement strand
ATATATCTTTGCAAATAAATGTTTTTGAATTTTGGGGGTAGATACTCAGAAGAGGGGTTGTTGAGTCATAGAGTAGCTCCTCTTAATTTTCTGAGATACTGCCATACTATTTTCCATAGTGGTTGCACCAGTTTACACTCCCACCAGCAATGAACAAGGGTTCCTTATTCCCCACAACCTCTACGTCACTTGTTATTACTTGTCTTATTGATAACAGCTTTTCCAACAGGTATGAG
>NW_006313695.1:0-236 GCF_000327345.1 Myotis davidii | reverse complement strand
TGCTAGTAACTTAAAACAGTCATTATGGGAACAGTATGAAGATTCCTCAAATAATTAAAAATAGAATGACCACACAGTCCAGCAATCCCATTTCTGGATATACTATATCCAAAAGAATTGAAATCAGTAACTCAAAGAGATATTTTCACTCCCATGTTGTTGATATAATATTCACAATAACCAAGATATGTAATGAACCTAATTGTTCATTGACAAATGAATGGATAAAGAAAATG
>NW_006313694.1:0-236 GCF_000327345.1 Myotis davidii | reverse complement strand
TCTCTGTCTGCAACGCTGCACATCTAACAGCACGCATTCTGGAGAAGGAGGCAGGAGCAGGATGAGGTCGGGGTGTGGAGCCGTGTGGAAGGTGCAGTTGGGAAGGGCGACCTGCCAAACTCAGTCCTGTGGGACCTGGGAAGGAAGACCCCAAGGGAACTAGCAGGTGTGACCAGCCACTTGGCCACTAGACGTAAAAGATTAAACTCTGTGGAACAGGAGCTGGAAGAGGAAAC
>NW_006313693.1:0-236 GCF_000327345.1 Myotis davidii | reverse complement strand
TGGTGCCACCCACTCGTGGGCCCCACCCCCTGCCGCCGCCTCTATGGGAGGTGACCAGCAGGGTGATGGTGGGGGGAGGCAACGCCGGCCCACTCACCAGTCAACCCCATCCCCCAGTACTACCTGCTCACTGGCCGGCCTTGTCTCCCACCACCACTGCAGGTCACCTCCCTCTGCGGGGTGACTGGTGAGGTGATCGGGGGGCCCCTGCTGGAACCTACCTTGGCTGGCCTGGG
>NW_006313692.1:0-236 GCF_000327345.1 Myotis davidii | reverse complement strand
CTGAAAACCTTTGACATTTAAAAAAATCCTCATCTGAAGAGGAAGGGAGGGAGAGGTTTTCAGGGAGAGGAGAGAAACTGGGGATCAAACCCACAATTCAGGTGTGTGCCCTGACCAGGAGTCAAACCAGCCACCTTTTGGTGCACTGGACAATATTCACTCCAGTCAGGCAAAACTTTGATATTTGGTCCATTAAAAAAAGATAATGAGGAGAAACCAAGATGGCAGCATAGGTA
>NW_006313691.1:0-236 GCF_000327345.1 Myotis davidii | reverse complement strand
GGGAGGCAGGTGCACTCTCCCCCAGCTCTCCCTCCTGCAGCACCTCTTCCTCCTGGGCTGTCGGTGATGGTGGCAGAGGCCGTAGGTACGGGTTTGCTGGAAATCACAGAACATGTGGGTGCAGGGCGGCCCCTCCCTGGGGGAAGCCCTGTGGACCAGCCGGGCTAGCACACCTGGCTGGTGCTTCCCCACCTTTCCCAGGAAACAGAGTACAGAAGAGCGGCCAGGAGAGGCTT
>NW_006313690.1:0-236 GCF_000327345.1 Myotis davidii | reverse complement strand
ACCATGTCCTAGGGGAATAGGAGGTCAAGGAGTTGGGGGTCGCTGCTGGAATTCCCGGAAGGGACGTCTAGGCTGAAAACAGGTAGAACTTATCCACATACAAGTGAGGAAGTGGGTCCACAGAGAAGAACCACCGGCACCCCAGGGAGAGGCTGGGGTAGGAGAGAGCACTGCCCGGGTGGGAGGTGGAAAGGGTCAGGTGGCCGGTGCACAGCATGTGAGGAGAGTGGCAGGAC
>NW_006313689.1:0-236 GCF_000327345.1 Myotis davidii | reverse complement strand
GGTGTTTCCCTATGCCACCATCTTAGTTTCTCCAATACGCACCATTTCTTAAAGTGTAAAAATATCATCTTAGAGATCCCTACCTCTTCTCAATACAAAACTGGGGCCCCAATTCCTTAAACAATGGGTAATTTGCATGGGTAATTCCATTGCTTTTTGTGATTCCTTCATGGAGGGGTTATAAGTGAAAGTAGACATTGAAACTTACCTCGTTTCAATTTTCTCTTAATTAACAT
>NW_006313688.1:0-236 GCF_000327345.1 Myotis davidii | reverse complement strand
TTTTAGAGTTACTAGGAAGCACAGATCAGCTCCGAGTTTCCTCATTTGTGTTAATTGCATTACTATTCCCTTAGGGATCTAGGCTGGAAAACTTTTTGTCAACTTTGACTTATTCCTGTCCTTCACTTTTCATATTCAGTAAATAATTTGCTTATAAGGCCATTCATACACATCTTGTCCTCTTCATTTTTATTGTAACAAACCTAGTGAATATAATGCTTAGTTATCTGTCTGTC
>NW_006313687.1:0-236 GCF_000327345.1 Myotis davidii | reverse complement strand
ACATACATACATATATATTAAATGCAAATATTTCTGGTTTGAGAAAGAGGATTTAATGACTACTTATTACATAAATACTTGATTTGTAGAATGATGGTTGACTGCATGATTACAGAATAGTTTACTAGAGATTGATGTTGAATATGGATAGATTTTGCTTCTATAATAATGTAGTTTAACAAAAATCAAAACAGCCCTAGCTTGTTTGGCTCAGTAGATGGAGTGTTGGCCTGCGG
>NW_006313686.1:0-236 GCF_000327345.1 Myotis davidii | reverse complement strand
AAAACTTTGAAATGTGAAGGCCATTTTTCCAGTGAAACGGGGAAGATAGAGTGGAAGCTCCCTTCGCGTTGTTCGTAGTAAGTAAGGAATGATGCAAGAGTTGGAATGGTGCAGGGAGAGGGGGAAGCAGCAGCTACAACAATCAGTCACTTTTTCCTGTGTATGAGTAGTTGGTTAATCTCGACTACCCTGCTCGAACTGTGCAGGCGGGGAGGGGGGAGTGTGCCCTGCTGGGG
>NW_006313685.1:0-236 GCF_000327345.1 Myotis davidii | reverse complement strand
TATATATATAGATTATTATGTATTTTTTACCTCAATGAGTATTGATGTAATTTGTTTCTAGCAGTGGAAACTCTTAGTTCTTATCTTTCTAAGATTTTGTTTTATTTTAATGGATGTATTCTATATTCTGTGTTATTCATTAATCTTCTCCCTTCCATGTTTTAAGAACATAATCTCAGCACTGACCTCACTGTAATCTGCTTAAAGTTCAGATGTAAGTTAAGAATGATAACTCT
>NW_006313684.1:0-236 GCF_000327345.1 Myotis davidii | reverse complement strand
GGAAAAATCAGAAAACCTGAATAGGCTGATAACAAAGAATGAAACTGAAGCAGTGATTAAAAAAAAAAACACAACTCATAGCAAACAAAAGTTCTGAAACAGATGGCTTCAGAGGTGAGTTTTAGTAAACATTCAAAGAATAACTAAAACCTATGCTCCTCAAACTATTTTAAAAATTCAAGAGGAGGAAAGACTTTCAAAATCTTTTTGTGAAGCCAGCATTATCCTAATTCCAA
>NW_006313683.1:0-236 GCF_000327345.1 Myotis davidii | reverse complement strand
TGTTCCATGCTTCTATGTCTCTGGAACTATTTTTGAATGTATATATTTAAATCTCATTCACTTCATCTCTATTTGTTAGTATTCTAAGTTTATTGTGATTATAATTATAAAATAAACACTAATAATTCTAAAACAATATGCAATCTCATTATGGAAACAAATTTAAATGTGGTCATAGTTTGATATCTTTCAGTGTTAAAAATAAAGATAAAATTTGAACAACCATCTTATCTACA
>NW_006313682.1:0-236 GCF_000327345.1 Myotis davidii | reverse complement strand
ACACCAGTATATCCCCTTGCATTCATGGGAGGGCTTTTAATAACAGTAGAGAGTTCTGTGTTATGGTACAGCTAGTACCCAGAATATATTACTACCAGGCCAAGGTTTTTGAAGAGGAATTTGACACCAGCCCTAGCACCAGACAGAAGAGGGAGTTAGTATCTCTGACTTTGGCCGCCCTCTTAGGAATCGGAGTAGCCGCGGGAGTAGGAACGGGGGCCACGGCCCTAGTCCAA
>NW_006313681.1:0-236 GCF_000327345.1 Myotis davidii | reverse complement strand
TAAAAGAAAATCAATAAAATATATTTTAAAAAACTCATTGTAAAGAGGAACAATTTAGAATGCATTTTCCTCTTCATCTTTAAAAATAAAAATGTAAATATTCTTTAAATCCCTTGCATAACAATTTAGAGTAAAATGCAAAATAAGCTGCTTTTCCAGCTGAAGTTTTCACGTAACACCTCCCATTGCTCTTTAAAACAAACAAAAATACTTGTATTGATTTCAGAGAGGAAGGG
>NW_006313680.1:0-236 GCF_000327345.1 Myotis davidii | reverse complement strand
CATTGAATCTATAAATCAATTTGGGAGATTTAACATGTTAACAATATTGAGTCTTCTGATTCATGAACACATGAAAAATTCATACTATTTATTTAAGTCATCTTTAATTTCAGCATTGTTTCTTAGTTTAGATTTTATGTCTTTCACATATTTTTCAGAGATCTATTCCTAAATACTTAATTTTTTATGCTGTTCTAATTGGAATTGATTTTTAAATTTCAACTTTCAATTGTTTG
>NW_006313679.1:0-236 GCF_000327345.1 Myotis davidii | reverse complement strand
CACTATGACTTTATTTCAACCTTCCTGGTTTGTCATGGTACTATTTTTTTCCCAAGTGAACTTTTTTGATGCTTAATTTACATATAATAAATGCACCCATTTAAGGTGTACAATTCAGTGAGTTTTGGTAAACATGCGTCGTGTGTATCAGGTTTTTTCAATGTGAACTTCTTATTGGGGTAAAATATACATAACATAATTACCTATTATCTACACTAATAAAAGACAAACATGCA
>NW_006313678.1:0-236 GCF_000327345.1 Myotis davidii | reverse complement strand
GTGTTCACGCCCCTTCCTCCAGGGTCTGGCACCAGAGGGCAGTGACCGCTGAGACCGTCCACTGTAACAAACGCGGACTAGGGAGGACGACTGAAGCCCCCGGCTCAATCCTCACTGCTGGAAAAATGTGAGCACCATCCCTCACATCTCTGACCTGGAGACACTTTTGACTTCATGAGTGCGTGGGAGGGCAAGCATGCCCTTGGCATCTAATGGGTAGAGCCCATAGGTGCTGC
>NW_006313677.1:0-236 GCF_000327345.1 Myotis davidii | reverse complement strand
TAATTGATCTTTACAATTCAGAGTTTGGAACTCCGGTTGGGACTTAGCCATTATATAAGTGAGGAAAGTGAGGTTGGAGAGGTACCTTCTTCACAAAAGGGAAGTACTAATCATGTTAAAAATTTACTATGGACATTTTCCAACTGGAATGTTGGCTGTTCTTACAGATAATGAAACTTAACTCTTCCTGGAATGACGGCTGACCTGCCAGCAATGCTCCAGGAGAGAAGATGTAT
>NW_006313676.1:0-236 GCF_000327345.1 Myotis davidii | reverse complement strand
AAAAAAATAAATGTTTTAAGATATCTATAAAGAGTATCTGGTCTAATGTGACATATACTAGAAATGCCCTTATTTTCTTATTAATTTTCTGTCTACATGATCTATTAATTGATGCGAGTATGGTATTAAAATTGCTACTATTATTGTATTACTGTGAATTTCTCCCTGTATGTTCATTAATATTTGTTTTATATATTTAGGTGCTCCTCTGTTGGGAGTTTAGGTCTTTATAACAT
>NW_006313675.1:0-236 GCF_000327345.1 Myotis davidii | reverse complement strand
TAACCTATGCCGCCATCTTGGTTCTCCACAACTTCATTTTCTAATGATATTTTGAGTAAATGTGGCCAAAACTGTCTAAGATGATTATAGATAGACTAGGCAATAGAGATTGGTAAATAATTAAGGGCCAAAAGCAAAATAGAAACAAACACAAAGTTGTTGAAGTGTTAGTTTCTGGCAACCATCTTAAAGGGTGAGATCATTTTATTATGACACTAGAGGCCCAGTGCACAAAA
>NW_006313674.1:0-236 GCF_000327345.1 Myotis davidii | reverse complement strand
AACAGAAACAAACTCATGGGTACAGAGAACAAACCGATGGTTGCTAGGTCGGAGGAGGGTCAGGGCCTGGGTGAAAAAGGTGAAGAGATTAGCACAAATTGGCAGTTACAAACTAGTCACAGGGCTGTAAAGTACAGCATAAGAAATACAGTTAATAATATTGCAAAAACTACAGGGTGACCCACTTTGAATAATTACTAATTCCTATGGGTTAAATCTGAAAAGAAACATCAATT
>NW_006313673.1:0-236 GCF_000327345.1 Myotis davidii | reverse complement strand
TGGATCTGCCCGCGTCACCCTGTCCTGGGGGGGAGGTCGTGGGTGTGAGCGCCGGCCACGTGGTGAGAACTTCATGAGCGTTCGCTGCCATGTCTTGGAGGGATCTTCGACTGCGTCCTTCTTACCACGTAAAAGAGGGCCTGTGTGCGGCGGGAGGCTCCCCCACTCGGAGTTCTGAAGAGGGGCTCACACGCCTGGGGAAGCACTTTTGTTGATTTTCCACCTGCTTTTAGTTT
>NW_006313672.1:0-236 GCF_000327345.1 Myotis davidii | reverse complement strand
CAGGCCTAGGGACCCCACCCGTGCACAAATTTCCTGCACCGGGCCTCTGGTCATTAATAAACACAAAAGGCAACCTACTGAATGGAAGAAGATATTGGCTAATGAGATATCCAGTAAGGGGTTGATATCCAAAATATATTTTAAAACTCATGCAACCCAACATAAAAAACAAACAATCTGATTAAAAAATGGGCAGAAGGCCTTGGCTGGTGTGGCTCAGTTGGTTGGAGGGTCGT
>NW_006313671.1:0-236 GCF_000327345.1 Myotis davidii | reverse complement strand
TCCCACTCCTACACTGTGTGTGAAATATATATTTCCTCAATCCTTAATGTTGGTCTTATTCCTATGTCTTGCTTTGGCCAAAGAAATGAGAGTGTGATACATGGAGAGGCCTTATATGTGGTTGCTCAGTTATAGCATGTTATACATAACCCGTCCTTTTTAGCTTGGACACAGTGAAAATACATGTGGAGAAATCTTGGATTCCACCTGCAGGCTGGAGTTAAAGCACAACCAAA
>NW_006313670.1:0-236 GCF_000327345.1 Myotis davidii | reverse complement strand
AAAACTCAGCATGCAGTTATGATAAAACTCCAAGCAAATTAGGGATAGAAGAGAACTTTCTCAATCAGATAAAGGACTTATATATAAAATCTGATGCTCAGATCATCCTTAATGGTAAAATATTGGGCTTCCCCCTCAGAAGCGGACGAGGCAGGGATGCCCCCTCTCCTAACTTCTGTTTAACGTTGTGTGGAGGCCCTGGACAGCACAGAAGGACAGAGAGGGACAATAAAAGG
>NW_006313669.1:0-236 GCF_000327345.1 Myotis davidii | reverse complement strand
AGCATGTAAATGTTTAATACCACTGAATATTCACTTTTAAATGGTAAATTTCACCTCATTGTGAATCTCACCCCAATTTTCAAAAGTCCTGAGTGGGTGATGGCACTATCCCCCACCATCTGTGCTGTCACAGCCTCTTCTTTGTACCTCACAGGTTGCTTAGTTCATCTTTCTACTGTCTGAGATGAAGTAGGCAGTATCCTCCTCCCTTTACAGATCTGACAGTCACTTATTCA
>NW_006313668.1:0-236 GCF_000327345.1 Myotis davidii | reverse complement strand
ACTTATATGCAGAATCTAAAAAACAAAACAAATGAACAAATAACAAAAAAAACAACAACCCAGAAACAGACTCACAGCTACAGAGAACAAACTGAGCGTTGCTAGAGGGGTGGGATGAGGGTGAAAACAGTAAAGGGGAATATAAAGTACAAACTTCTTGTTACAAAATAATTAAGATATGGAAATATAATGTACAGAGTTAGTAATATCATAACAATTTTGTACGGTGACAGATG
>NW_006313667.1:0-236 GCF_000327345.1 Myotis davidii | reverse complement strand
GGTTGGGAATTTGGGGTGGTCCGAGTCAGCCAAATTCCCCAATATAGCTCAATCCAGATATTCAGATACCGCTCTGTCCTGATCAATAACCTAACTTCCTCATATGAGGCCAGGCAGTCCGTGAATTAAAATAAAAGTTGGCAACATTGAGGACCAAGTCTTGTGTTAGGCTTGCAACTATTTGAATTCTTCAGCTGTAAGAGCTTATGTCTTTTTGAAAACCTCATTAATTTTTA
>NW_006313666.1:0-236 GCF_000327345.1 Myotis davidii | reverse complement strand
AAAGGAAGGTATTGGGAGAATTAGAGTGTCAAGAACACCAGACAAGAGTTGGGACAGAAAGAAGTAGGATTCATTTCTGCTTCAGAGCTCTGTGTATTTCAAAGGAAGGCAATAAGGAAGAGGGCAACGAAGGGTTCAAACCTCCATAATTTTAACCTCAAGACTTCTGTTAAACTTTGCTATGCTGCATTAGTAGCAATAACACACTTTCTGCTGCATTCTAATGAGTGTGAGAA
>NW_006313665.1:0-236 GCF_000327345.1 Myotis davidii | reverse complement strand
CGTGGGTTCTCCCAGCTCCTCTCAGTCTCCTGGTTGACCAATCCTTCCTCTTTGAAATTTCTCCCCTTGGGGTTTTCCAGGAGTTGAATGTGTTGTGTGACATCTGGTGGCTGTCTATACCCCAATCTTCCTCTCAACCCCCAAAGTGCCGACCTTTGCTAGACTCAGAGCTTTCCTACTCACCTCCCTTAGTCCCCTGAGCCCTGGTGAATAAGTTCTCTAACTTTCTACAAAAA
>NW_006313664.1:0-236 GCF_000327345.1 Myotis davidii | reverse complement strand
CCAAGGCATGTGCCAGCAGGCAGACGAAGGGGACAGTGATGGGGGGAAGGCGACAGTGACCAGTGGCAGAAGAGTGGTGATGCAGGGGTGGGGTGGAGCCGCACCAGCCAGCACCATTCCCTGATCGGCCCCCTAGTCACCTCCCGCAGAGGGAGGCTGGTGGCAGCAGCAGTGGTGGGGTGATGAGGGTGGTGCTGTCCCCTGATTGGCCTGCCTGGTCACCTACCACAGAGGGA
>NW_006313663.1:0-236 GCF_000327345.1 Myotis davidii | reverse complement strand
TAACACTTGCTACTGTCTGTCCTTTTAAGTATAACTGTTCTAGGGGGTGTGACATGGTATTGCTGTGGGTTTTGAATTGAATTTCCTACTAATGATGCTGAACATCTTTTCACGTGCTTATTAGTCATTCATAGACACTCTTTGGAGAAATGTCCGTCCAAGTCCTTGCTGCCTGCTTTTGATACTGCCCCAGGCTCTGGGCGGTGAGCTGTGAGTACTAGTGCCCTGGGAAATGC
>NW_006313662.1:0-236 GCF_000327345.1 Myotis davidii | reverse complement strand
ACAAAGAACTCTTGAAACTCATAAATAAGAAAAGGACAATTTGAAATGGGCAAAAGATCTGACCAGATGCCCCACCAAAGAAGATACGCAAATAACAGCTGAGAAGATACTCAGTATCACATGTCATTAGGGAATTGCAAATTAAACCGACAATTAGATACCACTGCACACCTATTAAAATGGCAAGAAATCTGAAACACTGACAACACCAAATGCTGGTGAGGATGCAGAGCAAT
>NW_006313661.1:0-236 GCF_000327345.1 Myotis davidii | reverse complement strand
GCTAGTTTAAGGGATGCAGATCCATTGAGTAAGTGCTTACCAGCATTATAGGGAGGTACCTGAGGACACATCTTCACATAATTGGCATGACCCCTAACGTGTGGTATCACAGAGCTACTTTCATTTCTTTATCCTAGTTGAGGAATGTGCACAAGTAATGCAAATATAATATTGTTATTCCCGAGGGTTAGGAAACTTGGGGGATGTTCACATTACTTGATGGTGTAAATATCAGT
>NW_006313660.1:0-236 GCF_000327345.1 Myotis davidii | reverse complement strand
AAGCAGCAATAGAAAAGCAATTAGTTAGCTACACCAGAGCTCTCATAAGACTATTAGCCAATTTATCAACAAAAACTTTACAGAATAGAAGGGACTGGCACAAAATTTTCAATGTGATGAAAAACGTGGACCTACAACAAGATTATTTTGCCAAGCAAAGCTACCATTTAGAATTGAAGAACATAAAAGAGACTCCCAGGCAAGATAAAGCTAAAGGAGCTCATCACCACCAAACC
>NW_006313659.1:0-236 GCF_000327345.1 Myotis davidii | reverse complement strand
AGATTCACAGGAAAGTTGTAAAGGACAGTACAGGCTCCCTCACATCCTTCCCCCAGTTTCTTTGAATGGTAACATTGGACACGGCCATGGCACATTCGTGAATACTAAGAAATTAGCACTGACATGTTACCTTTAACTAAAGATCTCTTTTAGATTCTACCTTTTTTTCCTACTCATGTCCATTTTCTGTTCCAGGACACCATGCAGCATCTAATCAAATAGAAATAGATAGGCTC
>NW_006313658.1:0-236 GCF_000327345.1 Myotis davidii | reverse complement strand
ACTGATGTAAATGCAATGAGATCAGTAGTTACTCCAGGCTAGCAGTTCAGTCCTGACTGCCCATCCTCGGGGATCGTTTAAAATATACCAATACCTGCTGCCCATGCCTCCAGAGATTCCGCTTTCAGTGTTCTCGGGCAGGGCCCAGGTACAGATCCCTCCAGGTCTCTGAGGCGATTCTAAAGAGCAATCCAGGTTGAAACCCCTGCTGTCTGGTTTCTGGAACAAAATTTGCA
>NW_006313657.1:0-236 GCF_000327345.1 Myotis davidii | reverse complement strand
TCGCTGGGGGCAGCTGGAGGCTGTGATGCGTTCTTCGGCCGGGCCTGGGTCACAGAGTCCCCCTGGAGCCGAGCTGAGAAGCGAGTGCTGGGGTGCTGCAGGCATCCTCTCCCTGCCATCTGCCTGGTCTCCACTGGGGGGCTCCCTTCAGCACGGCCTCATACCACCCCAGCCCCCTCCTCGCATACCCTCTTACTTGCTAATTGTCACGTGTGTGTGTGTGTGTGTGTGTGTGT
>NW_006313656.1:0-236 GCF_000327345.1 Myotis davidii | reverse complement strand
ACTTCAAAAATCATAATGTGAAAGTCTGGAAATCTATTTCGTGGCAAAGTTATCAAAAATTTTTGCAAAAATGAGTGTTCATATTGGTGTATTACATATGTGAATTAATCAATATGATCTTGTAACTAAGATTTTAAAAGGCAACAAATTAGTTGCCCACCGACCATGTATTAGAACCTTTGTTTTGAGGCAGTATCTTGCTTAATCCTTGTGACACCCCTGGTGTGAGAATTGTT
>NW_006313655.1:0-236 GCF_000327345.1 Myotis davidii | reverse complement strand
TACACATATACCCATGCACACACATGCACACACTCTTGCACCTCTATGTAGTACACACACTACAATTACACAAATGTAATGAAGAAGTTACACAAAAAGAGGAATTCTGGCAAGTGAGTCATTGGATATTGTTTTTTTTTAATTTTATAACCATTCTCTTAATCCTCAAAGTAATGTGTTCATTAAAAAAGCACTGGAGCCTGGCTGGGTGTGGCTCAGTGGTTGAGCATCAACCT
>NW_006313654.1:0-236 GCF_000327345.1 Myotis davidii | reverse complement strand
AACTGATTTGTGACCTGAATTACATTTGCAAAACCCCTCATAGCAGCACCTAGATGAGTGGTTGATTAATTGACTGGTGGAAGATGTGTGTATACAGGGTGTCAGAAATCTGGTAGGTCATCTTGGAATTCTGCCAAACAGTGTCCCTATGTGTGTAATTAAACGCTTTACCCTTTAAAGGTACACAATAGTATAACTATTGTTATAGATCAAGCATGTCAAACTCAAAGGCTAAC
>NW_006313653.1:0-236 GCF_000327345.1 Myotis davidii | reverse complement strand
TATATATATTTCTATCTCTCTCCCTCTCTTTTTCTCTCTCCCTGACCTTCTCCTTCTCCATTCACAACTCTCTCTCTTTCTCTGATAGGTAGTAGGTCTATAAATTATTTTCTAAATTATCTCCTAGATACTATACCTGAAAGTTATTTCAATATACTTTCCAAAATTGGCTTCACTTAAAATTGTAATCTAATTCTGTTCCATTGTGTCTGTTTTTCTGCCAATACCATGCTGTT
>NW_006313652.1:0-236 GCF_000327345.1 Myotis davidii | reverse complement strand
CAAGAAGAAAACACAAGTATATAACCAAGCACTGAAATTCATTGGGCCTGGACTGCACCGTTGCATTAGACTGTTTTCCTCTAACCCAGTCTAAGTCTCCACATTCCCACAGTCAGCTTTGGGAAGCTGACTTACTGGTGTCACTTGCTAACATTAGGGTGTGATATTTTTTTCTCATTGTTCTACACACTTCTGAGAATGGTCAGATATCTTCTACTTGTATGTTTATGGAAAGC
>NW_006313651.1:0-236 GCF_000327345.1 Myotis davidii | reverse complement strand
GTGATTGTGAGACTGTTTAGTAAAGTTGTGGTTTGAAGGAAGGGCTTAGGATAGATGAAGCAACAGCAGAGCCCAGAACGGTCTGCTTGGGGTCACTACAATGTTATCAGGAAGCAACAGGCCAAGGTGGGGTTGCTGGGGTCATTGGAAACGTTATCATGGAGAACTGGGCCAAGGTGGGGCTGCTGTTACCTCACTGGAATATCAGAGAAAGGTGGGGCTGGAGACAGGTTTAG
>NW_006313650.1:0-236 GCF_000327345.1 Myotis davidii | reverse complement strand
GAGTCTAATGAGGCGATGCCACTGGCGCCCTCAGCCCTTGAACAAGCCTAGACCCTATAAATGCTCCAAGGCAAAGAATGGGGGTGGGAGGCTGTCAAGCCTGCGAGGACCACAGAGAAGGGCAAGGACAATGGACGGAGGGTGCATGGGGCAGGGAACGGGGAGAGTGGTCAGGAGGACAAGGCAGAAGATACACTGAGAAACAAACATCGGAAGGCAAGAGGCACACAAGAAAA
>NW_006313649.1:0-236 GCF_000327345.1 Myotis davidii | reverse complement strand
GGTCCTGGCTCCCCTCTCACTGACTGAGGAAGAAATAGAGCTGAACTAGGGGCGGCCTGCAGAAGGGAGGGTCCTGGTGACATCCAGGCCCCCAGCTCAGTTCCCCAAAGCGGCCACCACACCCCGGGTTCCTTGGTAAAGCCATCGCTGCGTTTCTTTAATTTTTTTCTTTTTTTCTTTCAATTTAATACATAAATACTAGCGGCCCGGTGCACGAAATTTGTTCAAGGGAGGGT
>NW_006313648.1:0-236 GCF_000327345.1 Myotis davidii | reverse complement strand
GAGCTGGCAATCGATTGTGGGGAGCTGGGGGTCCCCTTCCCAAACCTATTGTTTTGGCCACAGATGTTAGGCCTGGGCAGAGGCTGAGCAGGAGATCGAGGAGAGCTGGGTGTCCCCTACCCATGCCTAATGCCTCGGCCAGAGGTCTTAGGTCTGGGCAGGGATGGTGCCTGCGATCACGGATAGGAGGGGCGGAGCCAGCGATGGTGGGAACTGGAGGTCCTCTGCCCAGGCCT
>NW_006313647.1:0-236 GCF_000327345.1 Myotis davidii | reverse complement strand
TTCATATTTAGGACTTTTAAAATTCCTTGTTAGAAAGGTTAGAACTTAAATCTCAGTCACTGTATTTAATGGAAAAATATTTTTCCTTCAACTACATAAAGAATGTGTTTAATTTAGGGTACTCACTTAAAGAGGAGATTAAAATACTCTGTTTCATTGGCAATTCCTTTGGGATACTATTTCAGTCTGCTCGAGAAGTTTCTAGAAATTTAGAAAAGAATAATAACCTGTTTTAA
>NW_006313646.1:0-236 GCF_000327345.1 Myotis davidii | reverse complement strand
AATGCACATTTAAGTTTGAAATACTCATAATCACTGACTTAAGTGCCAATTTTTTTAAAAAGTGATTGCTTCATTATGATATCATTTTATTATGACTGTTCACCTGAATAGTCTGTCTAGGCAGAAATGAAGTATGGCAAAAGATGAGTTACATTTAAGGCTCTTCCATTTTTCCAGGAAATCAGTAGACGTCTTACATTTTATTTTCTAGGACTATGTCACTAGGAATTTTTCAA
>NW_006313645.1:0-236 GCF_000327345.1 Myotis davidii | reverse complement strand
TAATTCTGAATGTAAAACTGAGACATTTCACAAATAGGTTTGTGTAATTATTCAAGTCAGCTGATACATGCTCAGTACAGGGCTTTCTAAGAAAGCAATGATCTAGGCTAGAGGAAAATTTCCTGTAGTTGCAATTTGGTGAATATCTCTTGGACTATGCAGCCAATGTTACCAAACAATTGAAAAGCTATCTAAAGTTTCTGAATACTAAAAAATCATTATTATTTTTTGGCTAC
>NW_006313644.1:0-236 GCF_000327345.1 Myotis davidii | reverse complement strand
CCACCAGGCATGGCCCTGCCTCTGAGCCCTTGCACCTACTGTTCCCTCTGTCTGGTGTGCCCTCACCACCTTGCAGCCACTTCACCTTTACTCATGCATCAGTGAGGTCTTCCCAGACCACTCTGTATAAAATCACAAACTCTCCTCTTCCTCACACATCCTCTCCTATTTCCTTTCCTCACTTAATGCTTCTCTTTAGCACTTGCCACTTTCTAATTGACTGTTTCCCCAGACAG
>NW_006313643.1:0-236 GCF_000327345.1 Myotis davidii | reverse complement strand
AAATGGGTATTCAACCACTCTTCCAAAAAGTGAGTTATATCTTTCCTATTACTGAGTACTTGTTGAAATTCAGTCTTTATGATGTGGGAGTCACTTCCTGGAAAATCTTTGAGAATTTCCTGTGTTAAAAAGTAAGCAGTAAATTCATAAACATTGGGGAAGTTTTTATCTAAATATCACACAAATATCATAAAAAGAGGAAAATATCTTACTGAACTCTCACTCTTGATATTTTT
>NW_006313642.1:0-236 GCF_000327345.1 Myotis davidii | reverse complement strand
TTAGGAAGGTTGAGAACCACTGTGCTAGAGACATGAGAAGTGGTCCTCTACTCACTGGGGAAGGGAAATTAATATGAGAAGTGGTCCAGCTAACTTAATTCGTTAGAGTATTGCTAAGGAAGACAGAAACAATTTGATCCCTGAGACAGGTATATTTGCTTTACAAGAGAAAAACCCCACCCAGGCACTAAAATAAGGGTAGTGACACAGTTCAAAACTGTCCCCTGATCAGAAAA
>NW_006313641.1:0-236 GCF_000327345.1 Myotis davidii | reverse complement strand
AGAAGGGTGTGCCTCACAGTGATGTGTTAGAAGAGTGAAAAGTGGAAGCGATGTGAATATTGGAGGTTAGCAAACGTAAGCTTCTTCTGTAACCGGAGTGTTTTCTACTTAAAAATGGCCTCGTGGAAATTTACTGACTGATACGGCAAGGGTGTTTTCTGGACTCCAGAAGCAGGTGCCCAGACAATATCTACGGAGAAGTCCGCCCATGCCATAACATAAAATAGGCTATGAGA
>NW_006313640.1:0-236 GCF_000327345.1 Myotis davidii | reverse complement strand
AACTGATGACAATTGTCAGGAAGCAAGATCTCACATGCTCCAGAAAATGACAGTTTGCAATTTCTTTTATGCATTTGGAATTAAGGAGGGCACAGTAAGAAAGATTAAATGGAGGTGTGAGAAAGTAAGATGGGGCTTAGATTGCAGGTAGATATCAAGATTATGTGCTCCCTTGAGGATGATTAAGCTTCCAAGGGGTCTGAAAATGGGGTCTGGCATTTCAAAGGTGTGTTAAC
>NW_006313639.1:0-236 GCF_000327345.1 Myotis davidii | reverse complement strand
CCCAGTGGAACCGGAAGGTGAGATGAAGTCGGGTTTTTCCTTCCATTTCATTGTACCTAAGCAATGGAATGAGCTTATTTCCATGTCTAATTTTTTAGAAATGTTTGTCCTTTTTGTACATTTTGCATAGAAGGTTTCACAGGACTTATGAACAATTGGACAGCTTTGTAATTAAAATGTTAAAGTACTTCAATGTGGAAAGCTTGGAACCCATCTAGCATAATTGATCAAATCTG
>NW_006313638.1:0-236 GCF_000327345.1 Myotis davidii | reverse complement strand
CCGGGCTGAGATTCATGACGCCTGGGCAGCGGCCGCACCAGGGCAGGGCGCCGCCCATCACAGGTGGGACAGTGCTCCCACAGGGTGGCGTTTAGGCCGCAGTTTCCTGGTGATGACACTGGGCGAGGGAGCCAGGAGCAGTTCGCAGACACGTGGCGAGCTGCCCACAGAACAGCAAGCTCTCTGGGGCAGAGTCGGCCCAAGGCGTCCCCAGCAAATGGCCAGTTAACCTCCCC
>NW_006313637.1:0-236 GCF_000327345.1 Myotis davidii | reverse complement strand
TCCACTCTCTCTAAAAACCAATGGAAAAAATTTTCTCAGGTGAGGATTAACACAAAAAAAGCAGAGCTGGGTTGAGTCCCCATGTTTCTCACATACCATCTGCCCACATTCAGGGGATTTAAGCCTTGTATTTCATGTTTCCATCCTATGAAAAAGAAGATAACATGCACTATCGCAAGACATTGTTCTAAGGATTGAATGGGATACTCTTTTTTAAAAATATATTTTTATTGATT
>NW_006313636.1:0-236 GCF_000327345.1 Myotis davidii | reverse complement strand
AAGACGAAAATACTGAGAATATTTACAACTCTGTCTAATTTAGGTGGTGTTTTCATAAGAATGTGCTTTCAACCATTAAAGAATTCCTGTTTATAGAGCTCAGAATGTGTGTATAAAGCTGTAAATGAGGAGCATACTGTTTATATTTATAATTGAGGCTGAATTGTTTCGGCGTTTTTGACTGAAAAAGTTCAAATACTGCAGATTCAAGTATATACTTCTAAGAAAACTGTCAA
>NW_006313635.1:0-236 GCF_000327345.1 Myotis davidii | reverse complement strand
ACCGTTTACACGACACTGCACAAGCATTGGCTCGGCTTGTATATAGTTGCTGTTCGTATGTAATTAGAGCTGGGTGAGATCCTCTTTGCCACGTCTGTTTTCACAGGCATGAACACTGAAATGACCATCAGAACAGGACTGGCCTTGCTGAAACCATCCACTGTGATACCCAAGTAGGGGACAGGTGAATTCTAATAATCCTCCCTAATTTGTTAAAACCCACATGCCCGCCTGCC
>NW_006313634.1:0-236 GCF_000327345.1 Myotis davidii | reverse complement strand
AGATAAAGATTGACCTTTGTCAAGGAAGCTATATGACTACCCATCATGACTCTTACTTAGTTAGGAATTTTTATGTTCATACCATCACATGTGGTTACTCTCAATCTCTGAGTTTATAGGGCCTTCCATGTGGCCTCCCCTGAGCTTGTGAGGTTTAGTATATGGCCATTTTCTCATTCATGGCTAGACGGATGGATAGATAAGTTAATAGATAGACTGATAGATAGGTGATAGGT
>NW_006313633.1:0-236 GCF_000327345.1 Myotis davidii | reverse complement strand
TTCAGGAACCAGGACTTGGAACAAAGAATTAGTAACAACGTGGAAAAATACTGATGGTCTCAGTTACTACCTGATTGTATGATGAGTCCAAGCTTATCTCTCAGCCTGAGTTCTCAGAATTTAAGACCTGTATGTCCACTCTCCTGTGGACACTTTTATTCCTGGGTCCCACCAGCACATTCTTTCCCCCATTGAATGGCCATAGCATCCTAGTCAAAAATCAACTGGCCATTGCC
>NW_006313632.1:0-236 GCF_000327345.1 Myotis davidii | reverse complement strand
GTTTCAAATATGGCATCACAGGTCAAGGATCTTTATAAAGTTGTTTCTTAAACTAAGTGATTGTTTTCCTTCAGAGTAAAGTTCTTAAACTCAGAATGTAATATTAAAAGGCATTAAATACCCATCCATGCACAGTACCCCAATAAAAAGACCCTACACACAAAAATTACTGTACTCTTACCCTACGCATGGCTTCCTCCTCTTCTTGACGCTTTTCATAATGTGCAAAGTCATCA
>NW_006313631.1:0-236 GCF_000327345.1 Myotis davidii | reverse complement strand
AAAAAAAAACAAGGTAAGAGAACCAGGACCCGGCCGCTGGCCATTCAAGAGTTAAGCTGTGGTTTCACAGCCCGAGGCTCAGCCAGCTCCTGGGTCAGATTCCCCCAGTCCCCGAGGGGAGGGAGGGAACCCTATCCTGTCTCAGTCTCAGGCCCCTGAAAGGTGAGCGAGGCGGCAGATGGCCGGGCCTCCTCAGCTTTTTCCCAGGCGGTGATTTCAGCTGCGGGGGAGGGGGT
>NW_006313630.1:0-236 GCF_000327345.1 Myotis davidii | reverse complement strand
CTCTGAGGCTCCTACACAAGCACACGGCCGGCCCGGCCGGGAGCTCAATAGCGTGCAATGCAGACTCTGCATTTTGGCCATCAACACCACTGTCCTGACGATTGATGCAAAATCAAGTCAACTGGAAGTGGATTCTAACTTAGACACACACACCCCAATACTGAGCGTGGACTTTCTAAGCTCCGCGAGCAAGGGTAGCACACGCCGGGAGATACGACGACAACAACAGAGAAGAT
>NW_006313629.1:0-236 GCF_000327345.1 Myotis davidii | reverse complement strand
CACTTCATAAATGCTTACATCTGTTCACTTATTCTAACATTCCAAAAGTCCCAGGTATCCTTAATTATAGGATCCAGAGAATTCTGATGGGAAACACCCCACTCCACTGTTTTCTCAGCTTTCATCTGCACAGTAAAGAATGTGCTTTTCCTCATCCAAACCACCAATAGGATAATCTCATTCTGCATTTTGCTGATTGGTCTGCAAACATAATCTTCAGTGGCAAAAATCTTGAA
>NW_006313628.1:0-236 GCF_000327345.1 Myotis davidii | reverse complement strand
CTACCACCTTCACTGATGAAGATGTTCTCCCCCCCCCTCCCGGAGACACCTATCACATCGGACTCACGCACAGCCAGGATCTCAGAGGGGCACAGAGCACGGGTCCGTTTCATGCTTGGTTTTCTGTCTCACTGAGCTTGCCCACGTCACTGAGGACCACACGGCATCCTCGCCTCACCTCTTCCAGGCCGAGCTGAGGTCAGGGGTGGCTCTGGGTGGCCAGACGCCCTGGGCCT
>NW_006313627.1:0-236 GCF_000327345.1 Myotis davidii | reverse complement strand
ACCCAGGAAGCCTGACTTCAGAGGCCACTCACTGTCCTTTGTCCTCCCACAAGGTACCAGCATCAGGCTAGGGACTTGAACCAGCCCTGGCTAATACAGTAGACACGTGTGGCGACTGAGCACTTAAAATGTGGCTACTTCAAAGACTTAATCCCAAAAGGGAATGTAAATTATCACATTTTAAAAATATTGATTACATGTTAAAATGGTAATGGGTTAAATAAACACATCATTAA
>NW_006313626.1:0-236 GCF_000327345.1 Myotis davidii | reverse complement strand
AGAGAGAAACATCGATGAGGAGAGAGAATCATGCATCGGCCGCCTCCTGCGCGCCCCAACCTGGGGGTCGAGCCCGCCACCCAGGCCTGTGCCCCTGACCGGGATTCGAACCCAGGCCCTCCTGGCTCACAGGTCCACGCTCGACCACGGAGCCACGCCGGCCGGGCCCAGTTCCTTCTGTCCAGCCCCCCCTCCCCGAGTCGTGTCCTCACGGGCTAAGGAAAGAACCACGCAGG
>NW_006313625.1:0-236 GCF_000327345.1 Myotis davidii | reverse complement strand
TAGCATTTTCATACCTGGACTTCCTATAAACAGGTTTATTTAAACAAACAAACAAACAAGATAACAAGCGAAAACCTGACAGTGAGAAACTTCAGTGCTTTGTGATCTCTAGCTCTTTGCTTTCCTTATAGAATAAGGACACAAAGAAAGAAAATATTATTGTATAGCTATACAGTATGTTTGTGTTTTAAGCTGTGATATTATGAGTCAAAATATTTTTTAAAATATGCTTACAA
>NW_006313624.1:0-236 GCF_000327345.1 Myotis davidii | reverse complement strand
AAATCTCAAAAAACTCCGAAAAACAGCTACAAGTAGGAAGCACAGGAAGACTACTCTTTTTTTTATTTGCAGTTTCTGTGACTTGGTGCTCTTTCCCAGGCAATGAAGCTTTATTTATGGAGACCATTAGATAGAGACTACGGTGCTGCAATGCTGATTAAATATTTTTAAGATGCACATTTTATTCTATGTGCACATTTCTTCATGCTATTATTTCTAACACCTTGCAAAAAAAA
>NW_006313623.1:0-236 GCF_000327345.1 Myotis davidii | reverse complement strand
GTTCCTCCTGTAGCTCCCGCCCTTTCCCAGCTTCTGGAACGTGTCCCAGCCATTCCTGTGGCATTCCTCAGGCCCGTGATGCATGTGGCCCACCTGGAGAAACGGAATGACCCCCTCTCAAGGTCACCGGTTATTATTTAATTCCATCTGCATCCCTTATCCCCTTTGCCAGGGAACCTGACATGTTTGCAGTTCCTGGGGATTAGGACCTGGATGCCTTTGGGGGCCATTATTCT
>NW_006313622.1:0-236 GCF_000327345.1 Myotis davidii | reverse complement strand
GCAGCATCCTGCCTTCTCTAATACACAGATTTGTTAACAGATCTAGTGGTTATTCCACGAGTTTCTATTTCCCAAGTAGGATTACACTGAGATGCACAAGGAGTATTCGTTAGTCCTACATTTAGTTTGTGTATCTACACTCCGCAATATGGTGAGCTAAAAACTCTACAAGGGCAGATGAATGGAACCGAACTGAGAAGGATGATTTGTTCTGCAGTTTGAGTAAATTGCAGATT
>NW_006313621.1:0-236 GCF_000327345.1 Myotis davidii | reverse complement strand
TTCTTCAGCTTGTTGATGTGATGGACCCACGGTAATCTCACTTGGTCATGGTGTACCATTATTTTTACACATTATTTAATTTGACTTGCTAATATTGTGTTGATTATTTTTGCATATAAATATATGAGATTCATAGGGTTTTCTTTGATTATCTTGGTCTAGTTTTGGTATTGGGGTAATGCTGACCTCATACAATGATTAGGAAATTCCCAATTTGCTTCTATCCTCTAAAAAAA
>NW_006313620.1:0-236 GCF_000327345.1 Myotis davidii | reverse complement strand
GTCAAAAAATATTACAAAAAAATGAGAAAGTATTTTCAACTAAACAATAACAAAAATACAAGATCTTGATATTTGTGGGATGCAGGAAAAGCTATGCTTAAAGGGAAATTTATAGCTTTCAATACTTACATTCAAAATAATTTTAAAATAATAATTATAAAATAATCATTCAAGAAATGAAATCCCAAAATAGCTTAAGTAAATAAGAGAAGGAGAAGGAGGAGGAGGAGGAGGAG
>NW_006313619.1:0-236 GCF_000327345.1 Myotis davidii | reverse complement strand
AGTGTGTGCAGAAAACCGAAGCCTGTGGCTCAGGTTTTGTTTTTGGTTGTTTCAGGAAAGCTCCCGGCTGTAACCAAATCCTCCCGCCTGCTCCGGGCTTCAGAGGAACTACAGAACTTAAAGAATGTGCTTATCAGGCCCGTAACGTCCAAGGCGTCTTCCCTGGCTACGAGCAGGGCTCGCAGTCGCCGCCGGGAGGGCTCTGAACCCTCCCTCTCTTTTTACAGATTTCCCCC
>NW_006313618.1:0-236 GCF_000327345.1 Myotis davidii | reverse complement strand
ACCTGTGAATATTGTAAAATGTACTGATGCCTCGTCACAGCCTAGAAGCAATTAAATAATAATCTCTACAGTTCTTAGTGGCAGTAACACCACCTTAGAATACTGCAAGGCACTTAGAAATTGTTCAGTTAACCTTTACCTATTATAGCTATCATTAATATTTAAAACATGACCATTTAACATTATTTGCTTCCAAATTCATATTTTATAGAGATTTAAAACATTAGAATTTGTTT
>NW_006313617.1:0-236 GCF_000327345.1 Myotis davidii | reverse complement strand
TTCAGAGAAACAAAAGGCCTCTAAAGTATTGGTGGTTCAGCATCTAACAAAATCTGTTGTCATTATTATTTTCTCCATTCTTTTTGGTTAGTAATCAGCAATTCTAACTTTATCAGCATTCCAGGCAGGACAAATTCAAAGAATTATAGGAATTCGCTAATTGCTCTTTTAATAACAGACACAATGTAGTGCAATAATCTCACCTTACTGGTAAATTATCTCAGGTCCAGAGAGGT
>NW_006313616.1:0-236 GCF_000327345.1 Myotis davidii | reverse complement strand
AAGTGGAGCCAACCCCAGCACTCTGGGGTCCAGGGCTGCCCGGCTTTCTGCAAGGAGGGGAGAGTCCGGCCTCAGTTGCACACAGCTGCCTCTGGGCACAGCCCACCTGGGGCTAGTCCCGCTGAGGAGCTGTGTCTCGTTTGAGTTAATTTAAATGTAAGGAGCCACGTGTGGCTATTGGCTACCCCGTCAGGGCCGCTCCTTGTAGAAAACACAGACACACAGATACCAAAGGT
>NW_006313615.1:0-236 GCF_000327345.1 Myotis davidii | reverse complement strand
ACCACATGCTGACTCACTTATTTGTCATCTGTCTCCCGCTGCCCCAATGCCAAGGCCACGAAGGCAGGGGCTCTGTTAGCCATTGCCCGGGGCCCAGAGCAATGCCAGGCGCAGCCAGAGCTCAGAGTCCTTGCTGCATGAATGCATGAGCAGGCCAAAGGTTGTCCAGGGGCAGAGACAGAAACATCTGCAAACGCTCCATTTCAGATCTTTTTGCTTACGAATTCTGCTTGCTT
>NW_006313614.1:0-236 GCF_000327345.1 Myotis davidii | reverse complement strand
AGTGTGAGGAGAAAAGACTGGAGGTGAGGGAAAGCCAGAAAGGTGGAGAAGGCAGCACCTGTTCCGGATCCTTGAGAAAAGCAGTGAATGCAATGCAGCGACTTCGAAATGCAGAACAAGAAGGAAATGCCTCCATCGAAAAGGGACTTTGGAGGAGGAGGAGGAGAGCAAATGAGAAGGTAGAAGCTAAGAAGGGGGGTAGTGTGCAAGAGAATCAGAGAGATGAGGAAAGGAAA
>NW_006313613.1:0-236 GCF_000327345.1 Myotis davidii | reverse complement strand
GTTGGGGAGCCCTTCCTGTCCTTCCCATTGTAGCCCAAAGAATTTCTCACCCTCCATCTACAGCCCCAGAAGGTAAAACCATCACTGAGGCAGATTTCAGGGGCAGGCAGGGGGCCTTCACTACACTCCTGCCAGCTATGGGACCCCCAATAACAGCTTGGGACAGACAACATGGCTACTCCTGGATCTTTATGCATGAAGATTATGTAAAGGTTTTTATTAAAAATATATATATA
>NW_006313612.1:0-236 GCF_000327345.1 Myotis davidii | reverse complement strand
CAACAAAATATTAGCAAACTGGATCCAGCAATGTATTAAAAGGGTCATCCATGTTCATCAAGTGGGATTTATTCCAGGGATTCAAGGTTGATACAATATCTGAAAATCAATAAATGTGATACACTGCAAAAAACTCTTGACTCTAAAATGTGGTTTCAGGAGACACCATCTTAGAGATAAGGTATAAACAGTCAGTAGAAAGCCAGAAGTTCTTACTCTTTAAAGGGAAAGTACTA
>NW_006313611.1:0-236 GCF_000327345.1 Myotis davidii | reverse complement strand
TCTTATAATAGCACTCAAGAAATATTTGAATGAATGAATGTGTCATAGAGAACTATCACACCTTTCCAGATAAAATAATCCTATTTATTTCCCCATGTTATTTTTATTAGAGGAACAGTACTAAAAAAAAATGTCTGATTGCCATCATGATTTGTAGAAGTGGTATTTGTCATTTACCTCCATGATATTCCCTAACATATCAAAATGAGAAATTACACAGGGCTAGAGAGCAAGAA
>NW_006313610.1:0-236 GCF_000327345.1 Myotis davidii | reverse complement strand
TTCCAGTCAAAGTCTTGGTTAATAAAACCACAACTAGAAACTGGTCTTATTGGATCCATGCAAAAAAGTGTATTGCCTTAACTCATTCATTTAGAATTGCCAAATTCTGGAGGGATTAGTTTGGGAAAAATATAAAGCAAAAGAAAAAGTTCTTGTCCTCTTAATGTATTGAAAAGGACCCAACTTTAACTGTATTAGACATTTAAAAAGTAAGCAATTAGCATTCTTTAGATTGG
>NW_006313609.1:0-236 GCF_000327345.1 Myotis davidii | reverse complement strand
ATCAATGCAGTAAGGAAAGTAAGACCAGTCAGCGCGGGCTTCCGGAGGCCAGTGGCGACGCAGACAGAGATGGACGGAGGGGTGTCATCATGTCGGCCCTCCCGCCCCTCCCAAGGTCCACAAAAACCCAGACCAAACAAACGGACACCCCAAAACCCTGCCTGGGGGTTCTGTTGGGGCAGCACCTGGGTCACTGAATCCCAGATGAAGCCACACTGGGCAGGCCCGGGCCCCAC
>NW_006313608.1:0-236 GCF_000327345.1 Myotis davidii | reverse complement strand
TTGGACTAGGGCCGTGGCCCCCGTTCCTACTCCTGCGGCTACTCCAATTCCTAAGAGGGCGGCTAAAGTCAGAGATACTAACTCCCTCTTCTGCCTGGTACTAGTGCTGGTGTCAAATTCTTCTTCAAAAACCTTAGCTTGGTAGTAATATATTCTGGGTACCAGTTGTACTATAACACAAAACTCCCCACTGTTATTAAAAACCCTCCCATGAATGCAAGGGGATATACTGGTGT
>NW_006313607.1:0-236 GCF_000327345.1 Myotis davidii | reverse complement strand
TTCCCTCTTGTTTCTCCAGGTGTTTCATGCACTGAGGGTCATACTGCTACAGTCATCTCTCCAAGAGCCTGCAGATCTGTCTCCCTCATTTCCTCTGTCACATCAGTCATAACTGTTTACCAATAGTCTGCCTGCTCTAGGCCGAGGTACTGCGTGTGATACCTTGGTCATCACAGAGCAGTCACTTGATAAATATTTGTTGAATTGAATTGATAGGAAAGACTAAAGTTGTTTAG
>NW_006313606.1:0-236 GCF_000327345.1 Myotis davidii | reverse complement strand
CCATGAGAGAACGTTATACAACTCAGCAGGGACAATTAAAGCTTGAGACTCAAGGCAGGCCCTAGCTATGAGCTAATGATTTCCAGACCATTGGCCTTATAGGGTCTTCAACTTCTCAAACCCCAAGCAGGGTGTTCTGGGCCAGAAAGATATAGCAAAAATGGGGTGGGGGGGAGAAGTAGCATGCCTCTCCCCAAAGGAAAAAAATGAGGAATCACCAGGAAAGGAACTAAATG
>NW_006313605.1:0-236 GCF_000327345.1 Myotis davidii | reverse complement strand
ACCCACAGGTTGAGAACCGCTGCTCTAGAACTAAATGATCCGGCTCTGCCTGGCTGTGAGATATAGAGTCTAGGGCAAGTGATTCCCTCAGTTTTCTTTGTGTACTGAGTATATAACAGCACTGTATACAGTAGGTTTACGTCGGAGATCCGTTCCTGTGGCGCGACATAACGCGATTATCGCGGTAAGTTGGAACCCACCTGTATAAGCACCTACGTCACTCACATGGAGCACAT
>NW_006313604.1:0-236 GCF_000327345.1 Myotis davidii | reverse complement strand
AACTATCAGAAAGAGAAACTAAGAAAACAACTCTATTTACTACTACAACAATAAAAATAAGGTACCTAGGAATAAATTTAACTCAGAAAAAGATAAATATATGGGAGCACAACAAGCTAAAAAGCTGCACAGCAAAAGAAACCATTGACACAATGAAAAGGGAACCCACTGTATGTGAGAATATATTTACAAAGGATATATCCAATAAGGGGGTAATTTCCAAAATATATAAAGAA
>NW_006313603.1:0-236 GCF_000327345.1 Myotis davidii | reverse complement strand
TCTGCCTCCTACCTCGCTTTATCATAACACTCAAGAGAGAAAAATCATTGAGCCGAATACTAACCCGGGATTGTCAGGATTATGTGTACAAGTGGAAGGAGAGAGAGAGAGAGAGAGACACGGCGACAGATCTGAGGTCACACTCAGGTACGGAGGGCTAAAATGGGACGTTACCCACGGAGGACAAGAGCATGGCTTCCTACGGACCAGGTCTTCCCAGGTGCGACCCTGACAGC
>NW_006313602.1:0-236 GCF_000327345.1 Myotis davidii | reverse complement strand
GTGCCCAAGGCCTCTCAAGTAGGAAATAACAGAGCTGTGATTGGAACTCAGGTCGTCTGGCTGTGAAATGTGAAGTGTTTTATGTGGTAATGTTAGAATGTAGCTAGAGGAACTTTAATGTATCCTTTTAACTTAACCTCCATTGTCTTCTTCTTACAGAATTTTAATTTCCAAATGAACTTTATAGAGAATTAAATGACAAAAAGTAATTTTGCCTAATTTCACTTACAAGTAAT
>NW_006313601.1:0-236 GCF_000327345.1 Myotis davidii | reverse complement strand
ACACACACAGAATTGAAGAAGTTAGGATGAAATTAATGCCCTGTTAGGGAGGGTGATCTCCTTTGGAGATATTTAATAGTAGAATGAAAGAATTTTGGTGTAAGACTTTCAGGTACAAAAAAGGACCAAGAATATTTCCCTTTTTTGAAAGATAATGTAACTGGAAAATCAATGGGTCTGGGCTGCCTGTCGCTACTTGCACTAATTAAGCAGGAACAGGGTTGAATCATGTATGA
>NW_006313600.1:0-236 GCF_000327345.1 Myotis davidii | reverse complement strand
TTGAAAAATTTTTCTGAGTCAAAATAAACTAATCACTTACTGTTTTAAGGGGTTGCTTATCTAATTTTAGGTGTGCTAATGACATGGTTGCTATGTTTCTAAAAAGACATTATACTGTAGATTTTCATAATAAATTATGAGTAAAAATGATATGATGTCTGAGATTACTTCAAAATAATGCAGTGATCATGTAATATTAAGTAATTGGTATACAAAATTGCCCATGAATTGATCAT
>NW_006313599.1:0-236 GCF_000327345.1 Myotis davidii | reverse complement strand
TGTGCTCATTCTCTGGTTCCTCCATTTGTCACACTGTGCAGGGTGATTGGTGCTGGGGACATGGGTTTGGTGGCGACTGAGACGCCCCAGGCCCTGCGCTCGGGGATTCACCATCCAGTGGGGAGACAATCCTGTGCCCAGGCAGTGATGGCCCGGAGTGGGCAGGGCTGGGAAGGGGAGTCCAGGAGGGTAGGGCAGCCTACAGGGAGCCTGGGGGTCAGGGAGGACCAGTCTTC
>NW_006313598.1:0-236 GCF_000327345.1 Myotis davidii | reverse complement strand
TTTTGTGAGACAACAAACTCGGACTGGATCACAGCACTTTGGTTTCATTATAGCACATTTTGTTTATCCACTTATCTATCACTAAGACACTGGATTATTTCTACCTTTTAGCTATGGTGAATGCTGCTTCTATGAACCTTGGTGTAACTGTCTGATTAAGTCCCTGCTTTCAGTTCTTTGTATGTACATACCTAGAAGCGGAATGCTGGATCATATGGCAATTCTATGTTTAATTT
>NW_006313597.1:0-236 GCF_000327345.1 Myotis davidii | reverse complement strand
AAGAAGAAGAAGAAGAAGAAGTGAAGCGCTCAGGTGAGTAACAGGGACACGAGTGGGCCCACCGACGTTAAGAGTCAAAGTGAAGACGGCCAGGGGGGCCCATCGGGCTCTATGCCTCTCAAACCTGTCTTGACGCCTGATTCTTATAAACGGCATAGTGTTGGGTGATGGTTTTTTTGTTGTTGTTGTTGTGCCCTTGCCGGCAGGCTCAGTGGTTAGAGCATCCGCCCCCACAC
>NW_006313596.1:0-236 GCF_000327345.1 Myotis davidii | reverse complement strand
AGATGAGCCCAAAGGTTATTTTTGCGCACCTATTCCTAACTAGAGAATCCAGTGACCTTAAATCTCACCTTTCCCACCCATCTACTTGCATTCATCTTTGGCAGACCTGGAGATAAATATAGCTTGATGCCTGCAGTATGATTCTGAATTGAAGAATTCCAGGGAAAGCTCAGGGCTCTGTGTCAGTCTCCAAGTTGGCAACCTTGTCTGAACAAATGAGTAGATTGGATGTTCTT